>NC_060087.1:7619924-7922954 GCF_922984935.1 Meles meles
CACACTCCACTCCACGTCCAAGTAACCTTGGGTGGGGGCTGAGCACGGGGGCCCCGACATTTGGGCCCAGGTTGGCTGTCCCATGCGGTAGTTTCCATCTGCAACGACAGGGGACGGTGCTTAAGCAGAAATACCGCAGTGACCGCCTGTCCTATATGGTACCTCACGTCTTCTATTAATTTAAGCCTCACACAGATTTGGTTAGATAAGCAGGCCAGATGTTTTTTAGCTCCTTTGGAGAGACATAAACATTTTTGAAAGGAAGGAAGAAAGGGAGGAAAGGAGAAGACGGGAGGAGGGAGAGGGTAAGAGAAGGAAGACCCGTAAGGCGCCACGGCCCTCGTACAGTTAATTAATGGACAGACGCAGACGGGGTGGCTTAAGTGACAGACATGTATCTCCCCGCAGTTCCAAAGTCAGGGAGCCTGAGCTCCAGGTGTCACCCGGGGGTGCTGCCTCGCTGTGTCCTCAGCTCGTGGAGAGAGGGCGCTGCGGTGTCTCCCTCTTACAAGGACAGCAGCCCTGCCAGACTGACGCCCCACTCTCAGGGCCTCATTGAACTTGAATTACCTCCTTAAAGGCCCATGTCCAAAGACAGTCACATCTCAGGTGAAGGCTTCAACTCATGAACTTGGTGGGGGGCACAAGTGAGTCCACACGAAGACGTTCTCTGCCAAGGGGCAAGAGGGTTAAGAGGACGAGCAGGGGCGAAGAGTCGGGCGGACGGGAGGACAGCAAACTAGGGCCCGCAGGCCTACTTGGAAGGCCACCTGGATTTTGTAAATCAGCTTCTACTGCTGCGTGGCCACAGCCACCACGGACACACGGCCCAGGCTTCTGTGAGGAGGCAGAGCCGAGCGGCCGCCAGTCTGGCTCACCGAGCCCCCGACCACATCTCTTCAGCCCTTCTGGGCCAACAGAGGACAGAGGACAGCGCGTTCCCTCTGCAGGAAGACTGCCTAGGTTGCATTCTTGCTTGCCACGTGACCCGTGAGGCGGTGGAGGCTCTACAATGAGAAATGACTGCCACATTCAGAGCCGGCAAGCCTGGAGAAGATCTCGAACATTCAGAAGGGAGCCCTTTCCAGGCCACCGCACCACAGGACCTAGGGCTTTCCTCCTAGACCTTGGAATCGTCTGTGGCCTGGGTAAATGTTCCTGCCAGCACCATGGCTTTCCCTCTCAGCCTCCCAGACTGTTGTCACTCAGGCCCGAAGGTCCCGCTGTCCCCATCCACACCTGGCGAGTTTTTGCTTATAGCTATTTTAAGTCCTCGGTTTCTTGAAATTTTATTTTCTTTCAGTTTGTTTTGTGCCAGGGCATGTGTTTTGTATGATTAGTACTTACACAGAAAACAGATCGCGCGCATTAAGGGAGCCTTGCAAATAATTATGTAGACCTTAAGGGGTTTCCAGGGATAATTCTGGGACTGTGAGTCCTAGATGCAATCGCTGGTCCTCTTCATTACTAGCCAGTACGTTCCCTTTTCAGCATCCGACATTGAACTCAGGCTGCTTTCCTCGTTGTATTACAACTGGGGTTCCTGTTTATGGACGCATTTGTCCATGGGAAACAGTTCTCAGGTCCTCTTTGAATCAGTGGAGGCGTTCCTCACATGTGAACCCAGAGCCTTTTCACTAGGCCGACGGTGGAATTTAAGGAAGCAAAACGGCCGCCGGGATGACTTTTACCGCTGGCTGCAGGACTTCTTCCTCTTCCTCGGACTCGGCTTCTTGATCTTCCTGTGCGCACAGACGAACGCTCTGCGGAGTGTTGTGCTTTCGTGTATTCACATCGTTTCCTCCGAGCAGCGGCCTCATGCCCACTTCAGGGGGTCCTAGGTGGGCTGCCAGGCACAACACTCCAGGGCCCTGCAAGTCGTATCGCCCCGTTCTACCCCGAGACACAGCAGCTGACACAAGGGAAACTAGGGGACCCGGTGGGAACCAAGTCCCCAGCATGTGAAAGAAGTTGGGAGAGAGGCCATCCAACAAAGGGACGCTGTGCTGAGGGAGGGAGGAAGAGCCCTCCGCACCTAGCCCTTCCTGAGCTCTTACCCACCCCTGGCCTTCCTGGGCATGTAAACCAACACATTCGTTTGTCTGCTTAACTAATCCAAGTCAGAGTTCTCACTCAAAACCCAAAAGATCCTCACCAATGTAACAAACTTCCAGATTTTCCGAGTGTTCTCAGAAATATGTATCAGCAACTCGCAGAGGGCACAGGGCACTGGGATCCAAGGGGGCCCCCCTCCTAGTGGCAATCCTAGAACTCCTAGGCCATCCCTCTGCCAGGCCAGAGGATCTTAGAAATGGACAGCCTATGGGACACAGGACATAACATCATTTCTTGGATATATATTCCTGAGTTCTGCATCTCCCTGTCCTTTGGCCCATCTTGGAGTAGAAGCAAGACAAAAACCTTAGCCTGGGACACTGACGGTATCGATCTGGGGAAAAGAAAAAGACCAAGTAGGATTTACGGCTCGGCCCACACATTGATAATGCTTGACCGAGTGAGCCAGGCACAGTCTGGTGCCAGGGTTGGACCCCAAACCTACCAGTGGGCCCAAGCACGGCCGACACTTCTCTGAACCTGTCCAAACTCTGCCTTGCTGGATTCTACAACTGTCACCTGAAGTGTGAGCTATGACTCACAGTTTCCTGCGAGAAACTCTACGTCTCCCCACTCTGCAGAGGAGAGGACCTGACTGAGGCCTGCCCACATCAGCCAGAACTCTGAGCCAAGCGACAGGGAGAGGCCTTGAGGCCATGTGAACGGCACGCTCAAGTGTGTTTGCAGGTACGGATAAATAAGCATGCTTCTGTGCTGTCTCAGGGCTTCGCAGTTTAACTTGGCTCCCTCCGTTTCGCGCTGATGGGAGCCGAAGTCAATTCTTACGACCCACAAGGAAGGAAAGATCTTTGTGTAAAAGGCGGTCCGCCAAGGTGCTAATTCCATCTTTGGTAGGTTTTTCCCAGGACTGTGCTCCTCGTCCAGGAATTTCTCTGAGCTTGGTGGTTCGCACATTCAAATTCCAGCTTTGAATAAATAAACCAGCTAAAGTGCTCGGTTGCCTCGGGGAATAGCAGGGCAGTTTCTGAACCTCCATCGCCCCCCAGTGGCAATTTTTTTTTTTGGTCAGGAATAGTCTTAACTTCAAAAGGCTTAGGATTCTTCCTTACGAAACTGTTTAAATTTTTTTTTTTTTTAATTCTCACACTGAAGATTATGAAAAGTTTGTGTGGACATATGTTAGTAACGTCATACTAATAGCTGCTGGGTCACGGGGTCACAGATTCATGCGACGGACAAGAAATACACAATTGGATGGATCTCACCAATTGGGGTACCCCTTAAAAAAATTCCTACCTACCATAGCTGCAAAGTCCAGTATTAAAGCAATTACCTCAAATGAGTTTTTTTTTTTATTTAGAGGATCCAGACCTGGGTTTCCATTGTTTCTGGTCCAATTAAACCGCTAGTAATAACTACGACTTTTGGGGACTTGTGCTATCCCTTTGTAAACTTTTCCACCATAAAATGTTGTGTAACATTATCCAAGGAGGTGAGAAAAATATTCAAACCACTAAAAGTGAAGCTTTATAAATATATGTATATGTATAACTTTGCAAAAGCCGACATCAAACGCACACGAAGCACACAGAAATATCACTGTCAGGTTGGCAAAGCTTTGAGCGGATTATACATGAAGTGGCGGAACGAAATGAGTACAAGTTTTAGTGACTTCAAACTGCAAGCAGATGAGGCCCGAAAACAGGTGACAGAGGTGCCCTGAGTCCTCAAATATAGTTTAAGGGCACTAAGCAGTCTCAACGGTCAGTAGGGACTGACGTACGCGATTTAAGCCATCACCCGCCCCTCCGCCCGCCTACTGCTCCATCCGCTCCTCATCCATGAGCCCAGCCACCGATCGGCCTGTGCTCCCATCTACCCACTTAGGCTGAGAAAGGCACCCCAGAGAAAACAAAGAGAAGAAGGAGTGGGTCTTGGGTGCAGGGATGACTTTGCAGGCTACTTAGTAGTGTGCTGTGGGCTCCGTTTCTCTTCCCTGATGACCTGCCTCCGCCCATCCCTGCGTTAGGCAGGTGCCAGACACCGTGTGAGGTACCAAGGAGAAGGGAGAGGTAAGATACAGTACTTGCTTTCGTGGTTCCAGAAGCAAAAGAGAGTGATCAGACTTTTCAATCTGGTCTCTACTCCGAGGCTCCTTTCTCAGAGAAGGTGGAAATAACCAGTGCCAAATCCCTGAGCCCAGAAAAGACTCTCGGTGGGTGGCATCCAGATGGCCTAGAGACCTAGCTGGCCCTGGCTGCACAGAGTAGAGGAGAGAACTCATCTAGCTACAGCCACCAAATGTTTTCTCTGAAAAACAAGTGGTGGGCTTCTTGGGATTCCACAAATACGAACTATTTTGTGGGAGAGAACATGCATTACACATGAAACAGCCAAGGAACACTTGTATAGCATAATAAGCTCACAAATTTGCATTATAGACAGTGCTTTTTGTGGTTGGTATAAGGCATTTCACCTCGTTTTCGAGAAAAGGAAGAACTAGGACTGAAGAAAGCAAGTCCAGACTGAAGAGGCTTACCTTCCGCTCAGAACACGGAAGGCTCTTGCCTCCCTGCCCACAATGGAGTCCATATTTCAACAGTTTTCAGATCACGGTGAATTCTTTTGCTTTGCCACCTGCTAGGCTTCGCCCCCATGCCCCTTCTGGCTTGGAGGCCAGGCTCATAGTGCTGTAAATAATACTAACCCGCTGCTAACTTCCTACACACCAAGCATTCCTGCCACTCCGAAGTCCTGAGCGGAAGTGCCTGTCCCTCAGCTTCCTTTACCCAGATCTTATTTCCTTTCCAGATAGAACATTCTTCTCCTCTGGATAGGGATGACCCCCACTTTGAAGGGCAAACTTCATCAAATCTCATTTTAAATCCCAGTGGTCTGGGGAGCCTCATTATTAGTGCCAAAGCACATCTTCTTGTGCATGCCTAGCATAATATCTTGCACACAGTAGGTCCTCAATAATTTGTTAAAAGCAAGGGAGGGACGCCTGAGTGGCTCAGTGGGTTAAGCATCTGCCTTCGGCTCAGGTCATGATCCCAGGGTCCTGGGATCGAGCCCCGCATCGGGCTCCTTGCTCAGCAGGGAGCCCGCTTCTCCCTCTTTCTGCCTCTTCCCCTGCTTTTGCTCTCTTTATGACAAATAAATAAATAAAATTTTTTAAAAAAATAAAAGCAAGGGAAAGGGGATGGTGAGGAGAGAAGGATGAAAGGAAGAAGGAAGGACGGAAGGAAAGGAGAGAGTGAGGGAAAAGAGGGAATAATATAGAAAGGAAAGTTAGAGAAAAAAATTATTTTATAAAGACCTGATGTTCCCGCTAATAAACACCACTCAATAATGAAATACCCCCATGTCCTCCTTGACCTAAGCATGCTGTTGAGGTTTCTTTTCAGGGACATAACTTTCACAACAAATTAATCTATTAGAGTTAATGGTTCAAAGTGATGGTTCTCAGAGTTTTCTCATACTTTGGGGACAAGACTGACCTGGTCACCATTATAATAAAATAATAGCCACATGCAAACACACACACAGTAACCACCAGGAAATCTTTAAATGAACAGACAGAAGAACATTCTTAATTTTCACCCTTTCTCCAGCATTCAAGGAGGTGGAATTCTCATGTTGTGAGAACGAAGCAGATGAACACACAGCAATGATAACAAAACAGTCAAGCGAAGTTCCCAGAAATGGAATTTCTTGTAAATATCGAACGCAACCAATTGTTTCTATTTCACCTGACGCAGTAAATACGCATTGCACGACGTCCCCATTTTAGCAGCCATTCGTCAGTGTGAGGAATTCCAACCCCACGGCAGGCTCACCTGGGGAGAAAGGGGTTCGGACAGGGGGGCTCTTGAAGGCGGGCCTCAAACCCCATCAGCGCACGTGCTCCTCTCTCACCTCGCATGGCTCGGTGCTAAGCCGGCAATACTGCAAAAAGTGGTGAATTAAAGAATAAGACCACTTGGAGCAATCATAAAGCAATTTTTAAAAATAAACCAAGTATATTATTATTAATAAAACTGTTACGTAAATAAAGGTGGGGCGAATTACGTTATTATTGTAAAGAGTGGCATAATCATACTCCTCTGCTAGTCGCTAAATATATGACAAAGATGAATTCGTTCGGGGTAACTGAAGACTTCAGAGAAATGCTCTTGCTTCCGCGTGGGAAAAGAGAAAGAAGCAGTTTTCTCCCACTACACGTTAGTTTAAAGTAGAGCTTCTTGAGCTATCTACGGTGAAGGACTAGGATTTTTTAAAATTTCTAACTACAGACCAGTATTTTTGTAAAACAACAAGAAAAACAAAAAAATTACGGATGGAATAAAAAGCAAACATACAAAACACCAGCCTAAGTTCGGATCCGCCAGATATAAAAATCACTTACACTGCTACAAAACTCTCCAAATACTTACTCCAGATCTCTGTTTTTGTACGAAAAACACACAGGCTACTCTAAAACCTTGCCGTCCAGAGTATGGCCCTGAGAGCTGCAGCGCCCGCATCACCGGGGCACTCATGAGGACACGGACGCTCATCCCCCAGCTACACTCACTAAATCAGACTCCACATTTTAACACGCCCCTGGAGGGACGTGTGTGCACGTTCAAGGATGAGAAGCATCGGTCCGAACTATAAAATCAAAAGCAACTGTACAGGCACGCAGACATATGCATATAACTTTAAGACCACAGAATGTTTTATGATCAACTCACCATATTTTATATAATAGGTATTTAATAAATTCACCCTTAAGCAAAGTTTAAGCCACTGTCAGCTGGGCCTGGTCTCCCTATCCCCTGGAGCTCACGATCTGCTTTACTCGAATCTCCAGATCCGTGGAAGATCAAGTTTCCCTAAGTTACATGATACTTTCCAAGGACTCATGTTCCCATGGTCACCTCTGCCTGTGGACTCCTCCTTCGGCCTGTGCTGGCTCAGTTGGTGTTAACTCAGACAGCAAACAACCCCTTTATCATCTTTTATGAAGTCCATTCACCAAAGCGTTTGTTGATTTTGTTACAACTCATAATAAAACAGAGACATATGGAGACTTTCTGAACATGACTTTAAAAAACTACATCTAGGGGTGCCTGGGTGGCTCAATGGGTTAAGCCTCTGCCTTCAGCTCAGGTCATGATCTCAGGGTCCTGGGATCGAGCCCCGCATTGGGCTCTCTGCTCAGCGGGGAGCCAGCTTACCCCTCTCTCTCTGCCTGCCTCTCTGCCTACTTGTGATCTCTCTCTCTCAGTCAAATAAATAAATAAAGTCTTAAAAAAAAAAAGAAAAAACATCTAAGCCAATCTAAAAGTTAATACAATGTTCCATGGATAAAAAACACTAGAAACATTCCCCAAAATTTTGAAATGCCCACCACCACTTCTATTATTTAATATTTTGCTGGAAGTCCCTAGCCCATGCAATTAGCAGCACAAAGAAATTTTAGGCATCAGAATGAGAAACAAGGAAGTAAAGTTCTTATTAGTTGAGATGATATGGATGAATCCCTGGAAAACCCAATATAAACAGAAAATAAGACCAAAGACAATAAGAAAATTCAAAACATTGTAGAACACATGGTGAATGTAGCCAATAGCTTTCATAAATATGCCAACGGTAAGTTTGAAGACATAGGAAAAGAAAGGATTTCCCTTCCACTGCAACAACAAAGTTTAAATACCGATAAATAATTCATCAAAAAATATCTAAGATTTGAAAAAACACTTAAAAATGATATTAAGGAACACAAAATTAAAACTAAACATTTGGGAGGGTCCTGCATATTCCTGTATAGGTTGACTAATTTTTCTAAAGAGTTTTAGTCTTCTTAAATTAACATATAATTTTTTTTATTTTATTTTTTCAGTGTTCCAAGACTCATTGTTGATGCACCACACCCAGTGCTCCATGCAATCTGTGCCCTCTCATGCAATCCGTGCCCTCCTTAATACCCACCACCAGGCTCACCCATTCCCCCACCCCTCTCCCCTCCAAAACCCTCAGTTTCTTTCTCAGAGTCCACAGTCTCTCATGGTTTGTCTGGCCCTCTGATTTCCCCCAATTCACTTCTCCTCTCCATCTCCCAATGTCCTCCGTATTATTCCTTATGCTCCACAAGTAAGTGAAACCATATGGTAATTGACTTTCTCTGCTTGACTTACTTCACTCAGCATAATCTCCTTCAGCCCTGTCCATGTTGATACAAAAGTTGGGTATTCAGCCTTTCTGATGGCTGAGTAACACTCCATAGTGTATATGGACCACATCTTCCTTATCCATTCGTCTGTTGAAGGGCATCTTGGCTCCTTCCACAGTTTGGCGACTGTGGCCATTGCTGCTATGAACTTCGGGGTCCAGATGGCTCTTCTTTTTAAACTAACATATAAATTTAACATAACCTCAATGAAATTGCCATCCAGGTTCAAAAAAAAAAAAAAAACAAACAACTTGACCAGCCAACTACAAATTTCATTCAGAAATATAAATAAGCAAAAGTACCAAGAAGAATTCTGAAAAAGAAGTGTAATGAGAGGTTAGTGATTTGCCAGATGGTCCCAATACTTCAATGAATCTGGCATTGGTGTGTTCTTGAAAAGGACAATGGCTCAGAGTAAAAAATCCAAAAATAGGCCCAAGAATACATGGGGACTTGGGGCGCCTGGGTGGCTCAGTGGGTTAAAGCCTCTGCCTTCGGCTCGGGTCATGATCCCAGAGTCCTGGGATCGAGCCCCATGTCGGGCTCTCTGCTCCGCAGGGAGCCTGCTTCCTCCTCTCTCTCTGCCTGCCTCTCTGCCTAGTTGTGATTTCTCTCTGTCAAATAAATAAAATATTTTAAAAAAAAATAGGCTGCGAAGAATACATGGGGACTTAATGTCTTAATAACGAGGAGACATCTCAAATCTAAGTATGGGTAAAGGAGTGTCTGGGTGGATAGATCATTGGATAAATCATCTTGGGACAATTGAGTAAAAATTTGAAAAATACAGAGGGAGGCTGGAGCTATAACTTATTCCTTACACCAGGATAAATTTCAAATACATTAATGTTTTTAAAAAAAAAGTAAAAACTTTGAAAAAACCTGAAAAAATATGAAAGAATTTATTTAGAACTTAAAAAGAAAGTACTTCTGACTATGCTAATACCCAGAAACCGTAAAAAAAAAAAAAAAAAAAACTGTGCAAATTAAGGTGCATAAAATTTACTTAAAGCAAAACTCACCATAAGAAAAAAAAAGAACAAGAAAAAAGATAAACAGAATATATGTCTAACTTACTGTTACGGACTTACTGCATCCTACTCAAAATTCACATGTTGAAGCCTTAACCCCAAATATTACTTTAGGGCTAGTAATCTTCAGGGAGGTAATTAAAGTTAAAAGAAAACGGGACGGGGTGCCTGGGTGGCTCAGTGGTTTAAGCCTCTGCCTTCAGCTCAGGTCGTGATCTCAGGGTCCTGGGATCGAGTCCCGCATCGGGCTCTCTGCTCAGCAGGGAGCCTGCTTCCCTCTCATTCTCTCTGCCTGCCTCTCTGCCTACTTGTGATCTCTCTCTCTCTGTCAAATAAATAAATAAAATATTAAAAAAAAAAAAGAAAACGGAACACCTGGGTGGCTCAGTGGGTTGAGCCTCTGCCTTTGGCTCAGGTCATGATCCCAGGGTCCTGGGATCGAGCCCCACATCGGGCTCTCTGCTCAGCAGGGAGCCTGCTTCCCCCTCTCTCTCTGCCTGCCTCTCTGCCTACTTGTGATCTCTCTCTCTCTGTGTCAAATAAATAAATAAAACCTTAAAAAAATAAAAAATAAAGTTAAAAGAAATCATAAGGAATTAGACAAAGACCATATGAATTCATTTACATGTGAAATGTGAAAAACAAAACAAACAAAACTCATAGATACAGAGAACAGACTAGTGCTTATCGGGGGAAAACGGGAATGGGGCTGGGCAAAAAAGGGTGAAGGAAGCCACCTGTATGATTATGGATGGTAACTACTTATTGGGGTGATCACTCTGTAGGGTATGCAAATATCAAACTCAGCAGAAGTTGCCAATGCAGTCCTGAGTCTGAAATCTGTAGGACAGGCTGTCAGGGAAACATTTCCTGAGCATCTACCATATGTTGGACGTGGAGCCAGTCTCAGAGTCCATATAATGGGGGGGGCATCGTTCCCACCGACAGTCTCACCAATACGCGAGGGGGTAAGACAGACAGATATTTGGACAATTTCATTGATTGTGGCTAATTTATAAAGTTACTGTGGGAATATAAGGAAAATATATTTAGCCATGGCCCTTACTCTGGAGGAGATGACCTCTGAATTGACTCCCCCCCCCCCAACTTTATTTTTAAATGTACAACTCAGCGGCATTAAGCACATTTACAGTATTGGGCAACCATCACCCAGAATTGACTTTAATGGCTAAGGAGGGCTTACTCCAGGTTAGCAGACACTGTCACATGCTACAGGAGCGCGCTTCTCTCCCCACCTCCATTTTTTCTTACACAAATGGCATCAGACGTCACAGTGTTTTTACCCGTGTTTTTCTTTACCTAAAATATCTTGGAAGATTTCCATATAGTTACATAAAACATAGTATACAGTTGAATACTATTCCACTGTCTGGATTAATATAATTTATGTAACTGGTCTTTCATTAATTATATAAATTTGGATACATTCCTATTACAAACAACACTACAATGTATAAAAATGTACTTACATCAGGGGCGCCTGGGTGGCTCAGTGGGTTAAAGCCTCTGCCTTTGGCTCAGGTCATGATCCCAGGGTCCTGGGATCGAGCCCCGCATCGGGCTCTCTGCTCAGCGGGGAGCCTGCTTCCCCCTCTCTCTCTGCCTGCCTCTCTGCCTACTTGTGATTTCTGTCTGTCAAATAAATAAATAAAATCTTTTAAAAAAATGTACTTACATCATTTCTCACATTTTCAAGCATATGTGTAGTATATGAAAGAAAATGGAATTGTGGGGGACCAGAGGAATTGTGAGAAAGAACAGAGAACTGTGGGAAACAAGGCAAATTGTGGGAGAGAACAGGGAATTATGGGGGACAAGAGGAATTTTGGGAGAGGATAGGGAATTGTGGGGGACTGGACAAATTTTGGCAAAGAATAGAATTGTGGGGGAACAGAAGAATTGTGGGAGAGACTAGAGAATGGTGCGGGACAAGAGGAATTATGGAGGAGAACACAGAATTGTGGGAAACAAGGGTAACTGTGGGAGAGAAGAAAGAATTGTGGGAGAGAATGGGGGAATTGTGGGAGAGAATACAGAACTGTGGGAAACAAACAAAGGGATTGCGGGAAAAAACAAAGACCTATGGGTGAGTAGAGGAATTGCAGGCGGGAACAGAGAATTATGGGAATAAGGGGAATGGTGAAAGAAAACAGAATTGTGGGGGAACCAAAGGAATTGTGGGCAACAACAGGAATTGTGGGAAAGCATGGAGAATTATGGGAGACAAAGGGAACTGTGGGAGATAATAGGGATTTGTGGGAAACAAGGGGACTTGTGGAAGAAAACATAGAATTGTGGGAGATGGGGGAATTGTGGGGGGACCAAAGGTATTATGGGTGAGAACAGGGAATTGTGGGAATGAACAGAATTCTGGAAGAGAACAGAGAATTGTGGGAAAGCATGGAGAATCATGGGAGACAACAGGAACTATGGGAGAGAACAAGGAATTCTGGGAGAGAACAGAGAAAGGCATTGAGAATCATGGGGGATCAAGGGAACTGTGGGAGAGAACAGGGAATTCTGGGAAATACAGGAACTGTTGGAAAGCATGGAGGATTGTGGGAGACAAAAAGTGTAGAAAAGAACAAAGAATTGTGGGAAAGTACATAGAATTGTGGGAAACAAGGAAAATTGTGAAAGAAAGCAGAACTGTGGGGGACCAGAGGAACTATCAGAATAGACAGTGGTATGGGAGTAGAGAAGTTGTGGGAAAGAACAGAACTAGTGGACTACAGGGAATGTGGGAGGGAACAGAGAATTTTGGGAAACAAGGAGATGTGTGGGGGAGAACAGGAAATTGTGGGGGACCAGTGGAATTGTGAGCAACAACAGGAATTGTGGGAAAGTATAGAGACTTGTGGGAGACAAAGGGAATTGTGGGAGAGAGCAGAGAATGGTGGGAAACAAGCAGACTAGTGGGAACTAGACTAGAACACAGACTTGTGGGAAGCAACGGAAATTATGGGAGAGAATAGAGAAGTACAGAGGAGCTAAAGAATTATGGGAGAGAATAGAATTGGGGGAATGGAGGAATTTTAGGAGAGAACAGGATTGTGGGAGAAAACAGGGAATTCTGGGAAACAACAAGATTTGTGGGAAAGCATGGAGACTTATGGGAGTCAAAGGGAATTGTGGGAAAGAACAGAATTGTGGGGGAACAGTGGAATTGTGGGAAACAGCAGGAATTGTGGGAGAGCATGGAGAATCATGGGCGATAAAAGGAATTGTGGGAGAAATAGGGAATTATGGGAAATAAGTAGACTTGTGGGAGAGGACAGAGAATTGTGGGAAAGCATGGAGACTTATGGGAGACAAAGGGAATTGTGGGAGATAATAGGGGTTTGTGGGAAACAAGGGGACTTGTGGAGGAGAATATACAATCCTGGTGAACCAGAGGAATTGTGGGAGAGTACAGAATTATGGGAGAGAACAGAGATTTGTGGGAAAGCATGGAGACTTGTGGGAGAGAAAGGGAATTGTGGGAAAGAGTAGAGAATGGTGGGAAACAAAGGGACTTGGAGTGAAAAATGAACTGCAGGATATGACAGGCATTGTGAAAGAAAAGAGCATTGTGGGGGACGAGAAAAGACAATGATAGGGAAGTGGAGAAATTGTGAGAGACAATCAGGAATTGTGAAAAACAATGGGAATTATGGGAGAGAATAAAGAAGTGCAGGGGAGCTAAGGAGTTATGTGAGAGAACAGAATTGTGGGGGAGCAGAGGAATATTAGGAAAGAACAGGATTGTGGGAGAGAACAGGGAATTCTGGGAAACAACAGGATTATGGAAAAGCCTGGAGACTTATGGGAGATGACAGGAATTGTGGGAAAGAACAGAATTGTGGGGGACCAGTGGAATTGTGGGAAACAACAGGAATTGTGGGAGTGCATGGAGAATCATAGGAGACTAACGGAATTGTGGGAAAACAGGGAATTATGGGAAGTAAGTAGACTTGTGGGAGAGAACAAGGAATTATGGGTGGAATTGTGGGAGAGGAAAGGACTGTGGGAGAGGACACAGAATGGTGGGAAAGCCTGGAGAACTGTGAGAAACAAGGGGAACTGTAGGAGAGAACAGAGTAGTGGGGGTCCAGCGTGAGTGTGGGAGAGAATAGAGAATGGTGGGGAACAAGGGAAATTTTCAGAAAGAACAGGGAATTGGGTGAAACAAGAATTGGAGAGAGCAAAGAGTTGTGGGAAACAATAAATTGTGGGAAGGAACAAAATTGTGGAGACTAGGAAATTGGGGGAAAAGGGAAGAATTGTGGGAGACAAGGAGTTGCGGGAGAGAACAGAAAATTGTAAAAAGAAAAAAAGACAATTGTGAGAAAAAACAAGAATTTTCAGAGAAAAGAATATTATGGGAGAAGAAAGAATTGTGAGAGATAATGGTGTACTGGGTAAGAGAATAAAGAATTGTTAGAAATAAAGGGAATTGTGAGAGAAACAATTGTGGGAGATAAGGGGAAAAACTTTGGGAAAGAAGAAACAATTGTGGGAGTGAATACAGAATTGTGCTTAAAAGGGAACTGTGGGAGATGTGGAATTCTGGAAGAGGACAGAAAATGGTGGGAGAGAATAAAGAAATTGGAGAGAACAGAGAATTATACTTGAGACAGGGAACTGTGGAAGAGAACAGAGAACATGGGACAAAGGGAATTGTTGAAGTGACAAGGAACTGTGGGAGTCACAGGGAGGTGAGAAAGGGAAGGGAGAATTGTGGCAGCAAGTAGAGAATTGTGGGGGAAAACAGAATTGTAGGAGAAAAGAGGAATTCTGAGGAACAAAGAATTGTTGGAAAGAATACGGAAGTATAGGAGACAAGGGAAATTCTGAGAAAGAATGGGGAATTCTTTAAAGCATCAGGGAATTGTGGGTGTGATAGAAAATTTTGGGAGATACATGGAATTATGAGAGGGAGCAGAGAATTGTGGGAGACATGGAGAATTGTGGGAGAGGGTATCATTGTGGAGAAAAAACAGAAACGTGGAAGACAAGGGGAATTGGGGGAAATAACAGAATAGTTGGAATGAGGTAGAATTGTAGGAGAGAACAGGAAATCATGGGAAAAATAGAGAACTGTGCTTGAGACAGGAAATTGTGGGCAATCAGTTGTATTTCCATACACTAATACTGAACTATCAGTAAGAGAAAATAAGAAAATAATCCCATTTATAATTGCATCAAAAAGAACAAAATACCTAGAAATAAATTCCACCAAAAAGGTGTAAGGCCTGCATATTGAAAACTGTAAGATGTTAATGAAAGACATAGAGGAGAGCACAAATAAATGGAAAGACATTCCATACTCATAGATTGGAAGAATCCATATTGAAGAATCCATACTACCCAAAGCATTCTACAGACTCAGTGCAATCCCTAACAAAATGCTAAGGGCATTTTTGACAGAAATAGAACAATCCTAAAGTTTGTATGGATGCACATGAGAACTTGAAAAGCCAAAGCAATCCTGAGAAAGAATAAAGTTGGAGGCACTTCACTTTCTGATTTCAAACCACACTGCAAAGCTTTAGCACTCAAAGCAGTATGGTACTGGCATAAATACAGACACATAAATAATGGAAAAGAATCATGGACCCCTTAATAAACCTATGAATGCATGCCCAACTGACTTACAACAAAAGACCTAAGGCTATACGATGGGGAAAAGACAATCTCTTGAATACATGGTGTTGGAAAAACTGGCCAGCCACGTGCAGAAGAATGAAACTGGAGCCCTATCTTACACCAGACACAAAAATTAACTCACAGTGCACGAAAGACATGAACACGAGACCTGAAACTATAAAACTCCTAGAAGAAAACACCAGTAGTCTGCTCCTTGACATCAGTCTTGGAGATAATTTCCTTGGATTGCACACCATAAGCAAAGGCAACAAAAGCAAAAATAAACAAGTAAACAAGTAAAAATGAACATCAACCTAAATGGCTTCTGCACAACAAAGGAAAGCACCAACAAAATACAAAGGCAACCTAAAAAATGGGCAAAAACATTTACAAATCAGATATCTGGTAAGGCATTAAGAGCCAAAATATATAAATAGCTCATACAACTCAAAAGCAAAAAAAAAAAAAAGTCCAATGAAAAACTGAGTAGACATTTTCCCAAAGAAGACCTAGATGGCAAATAGCTACACAAAATGTGCAGAACAGGGATGCCTGGGTGGCTCAGTCAGCTGACCTTCGACTCTTGGTTTCAACTCAGCTCATGATCTTGGGGTCCTGAGATCCAGCCCCACATTAGGCTCTGCAGTCAGCGGGAAGCCTGCTAGGGGATACTTGCCCTTTCCCTTTACCCCTCTCCCTGCTCATGTGCACTTGCACATGCTCACTCCCTCTCTCTCTCAAAGCAATCAATCTTTTTTAAAAAGGTGCTGAACATCATGAATCATCAGGGAAATGCAAATCAACCCAACTGAGATTTCACTGCACAGTTGTTGGAATGACTACTCTCAAAAAGACAAGAACTGGCAAGTTGGGTATGGAGAAAAGGGAAACCTTGTGAACTATTGGTGTGAATATCAACTAACATAGCCAGTATGGAAAAATTATGGGGGTGCCTCAAAAAATTAAAAATAGGGGTGCCTGGGTGGCTCAGTCAGTTAAGCGTCTGCCTTCGGCTCAGGTCCTGATCCCAGAGTCCTGGGATCGGGCCCCACGTCAGGGTCCCTGCTCAGCACAGAGCTTGCTTCTCCCTCTCCCTCTGCCTACTGCTCTGCCTACCTGTGCTCTCGATCCATCAAATAAATAAGTAAAATCCTTTTTAAAAATTCCCCCAAAACTTAAAAATAGAACTTCCCTATGATCCAGCAATTCCACTGGGTATTTATCCAAAGGAAACCACTGACTCAAAAAGACACATGCACCCCTGTGTTCTCTGCACCATTATTTACAATAGCCAAAACACGGAAGTAAACTAAATGTCTACTGACGGACAAATGGATAAAAAAAGGTAACACACACAATGTAATATTATCCGGCCATATCAAAGAAGGCAATCCTGTCCTTTGTGACATGGACAGACTTTGAGGGCATTTTGCTAAGCGAAATAAGTCAGACAGAGAAATACAAACACTCTATGATCTCACACGTGGAATCTAAAAACAAAACAACAACAGCAACAAAACAAACTCACAGATAGAACTTAGCGGTAGTTGCCAGAGGCTGGCGGTGGAGATGGGGTGAAATAGATGGAATGGTCAAAAGGCACAAACTTCCGGTTGTAAAACAAATGAAGTCCTGCGGGTATAAAGCACAGCCTGGTGACAATTGTTGACAATGCTGTCTGAGACCTCTGAAGTGGCTAAGACAGCAGATCTTAAAAGTTCTCATCGGAAGGAAAAACAAATTATTAACTGGGTGGTGACAGATGTTAACTAGAATCATCAGGGCGCTCATCTCGCAGTATTTACACATATACAATCATTATGTTGTACACCTAAAGCTAATCGAAAAGTATATGTCAATCAAAACTCAATTTAAGGGGTGCCTGGGTGGCTCAGTGGGTTAACCCTCTGCCTTCGGCTCAGGTCATGACCCCAGGGTCCTGGGATCGAGCCCCGCATCGGGCTCTCTGCTCAGCAGGGAGCCTGCTTCCACCCCCCTCTCTCTGCCTGCTTCTCTGCCTGCTTGTGATCTCCCTGTTAAATAAATAAATAAATAATCTTGAAAAAAAACCTCAATTTAAAAGGTATTTCTAAAACCCACCACAAAAGTTATGGGAAAGACAGGGAGTTATGGACGAAACAGAGAATCACAGGAAACACCAGAGAACTGTGTGAGACAGGGAACTATGGGAGATCATAAAAAATTGTGGGAGACATGGGGAATTCTGGGAAAGGACAAAGAATTGCTGGAAGGGGGATTGTGGGACAACCGGGGAACTATAAAGGGAGGAATATTATGAGAGAGCAGAGAATTGTGAAAGAGAGTGGAGAATGGGGGAGAGATGGGGAATTATAAAAGAAACAGGGAATTATGGGGGGAAAAGGAGAGTCAGGCACAAGACATGGAATTGTGGGAGCTCTAAGAAGTACAAAAGCAGCACGTTGTAAACATAAGCAACCATAGGTTTGGAAAGGACACTTATTTTACAAGAACCAGTCGTAAATTTAGTTTGTAATTATAAAAGAGCTTCAAATTTTCCTTCTGCTAAACCCTTGGGTCGACAGCAGGAGTTCATATCACATTACCAAAGATTCCCAAACCCCCACGCACTGCCTTGTCTAGATAGACATATACGTAAACATACTCACATAGACTGACACACACTACACGCGCAAACACACACACATACAAATATATACGCACACGTGTCTCGGAAATTTCAAACATGATCACAGAAATAAACTAATAAAATGGTTGGGAAATTTTTTTAATCTCATAAAACATAAAACAAGATGAAAAAGTGATGGAATAATAGAAGAAAATTAGTGTCAGTCAAGAAATCCAACATTTGAGGAAGAGAGGTTTCTTAAAAGAGAAAGAGGGACTGGAGCAAGTTACCAAGAAAACTAATAATACAAGAAAATATCCCCAATGGGAAGGTTACAGGTTTCTAGAATGAATGGGCCCATCAGGTGCCCAGCCAATGAAAGCAAAGAGGTCTGTATCAGGGCACATCTTTCCAGGCTACTAGAAGAAAGAGAAGTTAAAAATATTGTTGAAGGGGGCGCCTGGGAGGCTCAGCGGGTTAAGCCTCTACCTTCAGCTCAGGTCATGATCTCAAGGCCCTGGGATCGAGCCCCGCGTCGGGCTCTCTGCTCAGCAGGGAGCCTGCTTCCCTCTCTCTCTGCCTGCCTCTCTGCCTACTTGGGATCTCTCTCTCTCTCTGCCAAATAAATAAATAAAATTAAAAAAAATATTGTTGAGGGAAAAAAAGAAACAACACTTGACTTTTCAAGTGGAAACTACAAGACAATGAAGCAACCGCTTAACAATTCTGAGAGAAATGTTTCTAAACCTGGAATTATATATCCCACCTACGAATCACATGGGAGGGTAAACCAAAAACAGTTTCTGATTTTCAAGACCTCGAAAACTGATGTGCTCCCAAAACAATGCAAAGAAGGATACAGGATATCCAAGAACCAGAGCTCCAACACAAGATAGGAAAAGGTTGAAAGAAGTCCTAGAAGATGATGAGCATAAGTCACTTCCAAACAGTTTAGAATTAGGCAGTGGCCGAAGTGAGGTGCTTATCTGAGTGAGGTCTCTAGGGAAAAAAGGGAAACATATACAGTAGTTGACATATTTAAATGCATTGGGAGGAGTCTTACAATGCAGACAGAAAGCTTAGGGATAACCTAAAAATCTAGACAAAGGGGGAAAAGGCAAGTATTGAATTCTATTGAAAAAAATCCATCTTTGGTCATAACAAATATTTTCAGTCACAATAATATAAGTACTAAACTGTGATGTATCCAAAACTGTAGCTATTGGCACAGGAGAGGGACACATGTGTTTGTGTTAGCATGTTGTTTGGAACATGGAGGAAAAGTAGAAGAAACGGTTAAGGGGCAGTAAGTCTTTGGGTAGAGTGGGAATTGAGAGTGAAAATGTCCTCCCAGTCTCCCTAGCCACGTACAGCTCTCCTTTAACACCCTGTTTGGTAGCTTTTTTTTTTTTTTAAGAGTTTATTCATTTACTTGACACAGAGAGAGAGCTCACAAGTAGGCAGAGAGGCAGGCAGAGAGAGAGGAGGAAGCAGGCTCCCCGCCAAGCAGAGAGCCAGATGCGGGGCTCGATCCCAGGACCCTGAGATCATGACCTGAGCCGAAGGCAGAGGCTTAACCCACTGAGCCACCCAGGCGCCCCTTGGTAGCTCTTTTATAAAGCATCCTTGTTACCTCTTTCCTTCCTATCCACTTTTGGCACATGACCCTTGAAACAGTCACTTCTTCCCTTTTGCCTCCAAGAGTCAGCACATACATACGCTCAGATGTAAATACGGTTATTTGTTTGCATGCCTGTCTCTCCCATCACCAGAGGGTTTGGGGCCTTTCTGTACCATGTACTCCTGTGGATTGTGGTGAAATCTCTGAGTATCTTCTCAAAATAATATTTGTATGTGCGTAAAACAAAGTACAAGAAATCACTAAAGAAATTAATAGATTGAAAAGAAATTATCCACATATTTTAGAAAAACAGATTTTGATCATTAAAGGTCAGGTTCCCCAGGAGATATACGCTGATAGAACATAGATTTTAAGCTGCTGCCTTCATCCAGTTTGAAGGCCCTGCCTAGTGGCTGATCCGTTCCCTTTTTTGAGCAGCTAAGTCCACACTTGCCAACCACCTCCCGTGCTGGGCTCTCACACTCCGAACCACTATACGCTGTGCGCCTGCCCCAGAGCCTGCCTCTCCTGTTTCTTCTTCCCCCTCCCGCTGGCTCGTGGACTCCAGTGCTCCTGCGTGTGGCACCCCGCCGTGTGATGGATACCCCTCTCTTGGGATCTGTGAGTATAATCAACTGTTTATTCAATGGCAGTTGTTTCCTGATTCGTTGACCTCACCAAACCTAAATAAAAGTTAAGAATTAAACTTATTAAAATGGTTGAGACTCCAAGAAATGTGCAGCAGAGTGCTCTCGTGCGCAGCAATGAGAGTGACAGGAGGTGTAGGCAAAGTGACAAGTCGAACTGTGATGCAGTCACGGTGGAAGTCTCAGCCACTGACACTGGGAGGGTCCTTCGGAAGTGACCTCCTTGAGTCGAGGGCCTGGGGGTTACGTGCCCTTGCAGAGGCCATTTGGAGGCAGCAGCCTGTGCTCAGGGAGCAGACTGATTTTGCCTGATGCAGTTCTCTTTGGCAGAGGACAATTCCTGGGGAGAGACTGGGCTCAGCGGTGTCAGCGACTAACAGCCCCCAGCACCCTGGAGATGGCGTGCAGGCCCTGAAGGGCCATCTGGGCATGCTTCACAGTTCCATCACAGTGATACAGAAAGGCATATGCTTCTTAGTAACGCTTTTAAATAACAAGGTAAAATTATCTTGAGACAGAAACAACCATCATTTGTGACAATTTCTCTGTGATTTCTATTAGTACTGCATATTGCTAACACTACTAGGATTTGTTGCCTGCATTCCTGGTGGAAAAAATACTAGATTTCTGTTAGAGGTAAGTGAAAATACAGACCTTCAAGTCCGCACACCCAGTTAAGAAGGCCTTGGGAGCCGGAAACTTGATTTGTTCATTTTGGGATCTCCAGAGTCGGACACAGTTCTGGCCACCTACTGATGGTACTTGAGTCATTGCTATAATTAAAGCTGATGGAATACAGCTTAAAAGATAAAGACTTTTAAAACTAACACCTCCAAAGCAACCCTTCTACGGCTTAAAAGAGCTAGAGTGGGCAGCCTCGTTCTATGGAAGCCTCGGGCTCAGCCCAAACGCTCCCTGCCCGCGCCGGCTTGGAGGGGCGGGGCCAGGGACCGGCACTCGCGCTTATAGGTCGGGGCGGGAAGGGGCGGGCCCGCTTCTTCGGGCTCGACGGAAGCCCTTCCTTTTCAGTCCGCGCCCCGCCTCCTGTGCGCCCGGAAGTCCCGCCTTCGGAAAAGGAAGCTAGGGCGCCAGCGGTGACCGCGACGGTAGCGGTGACCGAGAGAGGAGAAGGCGGCCACGGTTGGGCGGTTAGAGGCGGGGCCGGCTCCTCGGAGCGGTGCGGGACAGGAGTCAGGTGCGGAGGAGGAGGCTGGCTGAGGCCGGTGGGTTTCGGGGTCCCGGGACTGGAACAGGTGGGACGCGGAGGGACCGTGTGAAGACAACTTTGGCCGCGTTTACCCCTCGGAGGTCCTTTCCTTCCTTCCTCGAATTCGTTTTCGCTCGGTACCCTGCCCTGGTTCCCAATTCTTTTCTAAGCCTGAGTCTGAGGGTTTAGTCTGGACTCCCCTCTGGATCACCACGTTTAGGGCTCCGTGTTCCCCTGACCCACGCTCTCTATCCGTGACGTTGTCACGGGGGTGATGGGGGTGAGGGACCCCATCACCTCACCCCCAAAATCCGCGCATTTTAGGAACGTGGCCCTAAAGAATGGTGTGGTTTAGATTTCACACTGATATTTCCCAAAGGAGTTATAATACATTAAAGCTATCTCTCGAAGTGGATACCCTGCCCTGTAGATCTACATCAGAATGACGAGGAAGTACGGACCGTTGGGTAGATTAAGGAGGGTTGGACAGATTAAGAAGGCTGAGGGAATTGTCGGAGCCCAGGCGTCAGCATTAACCTTTCTGCTTTGGCACGATTGAGTTTAGAATTATTTGGATTCAGCGCGTTGGTTCCAGCCATGGGTTTGTCTGCATCTACCCCTGCTGTTGCCGTTCAGACCTCAAATGCTTCCGATCATCAGACAGCATCCCCGCCTCCCGGATGTCCCATGCATGAAGGGAAAATGAAAGGTAATTGACCCTTTGTCTAGCAAATAAAAACAAAAAAGAATTCTCAGAAGGGTTTTAAGGAAGAGGCAGCACAGCATGCGAGTGGGGCAAAGTGAGTTCTGTCCTTATAGTGCTACTTTCAAGGTATGTGACTATAAACAAGTTACTTTTCTAAGTCACAACCTGTCATCCGAAAGGTGAGGATATAATAATATTTCACAGGGCTGTTGTGACAATTAAGACAGTGCATGAGAGTGGAGTAGTGGCTTCATACATTAGCCCTTACCCCTCAAAGTTTGCAGTCAGAGGTTCTCAACCTGGGTGGCCACGCCCATCCCCCCCCCGGGGGGGGGCATTCAAAAATGTCTGGAAACATTTTTGTTGGTCAAAACTGAGAGGAGCTGGTGCATCCAGCAAGTAGAAACCAGGACTTCTGGTAGACATCCTGTAGTGCACAGTGTACCTGTGCAACAAAGATCTCCTGGCCCCAGATGTCAGGAGTGCCAAGGTTGAGAAACCTTGGTCTAGATCTGTCTTTATCTGTTAAGGCAACTTTACACCCATTGCATTATGCATCTTTGTAAAAGTAAGTCTTCGCTTATGGCCTTGCTGCTGTTTCCTTAACTGCAGAGGCGAGAATGGAGAAGCTGTCTTTTATTCCTCATTGGTCCACATTTGCTTTAGATGCTATATATAAAAGTATGACCTGAAAAACACTTTCTTGCATTGTAGTCTTTGATTCCCTTGGTCATTCAGCAAGAATTTACCCACCGCCCACTCTGTGCCAACCACCGGCTGGTTTTGTTTCTGCACCAAGAGACAGCAGTGCATAGAACATAGAAGTCCTTTGCCTGGTGGAGTATGCATTTTCCTCCTCCTACTCCTGTGTGGTTAGGTTTTCTATTTTATATTCACGAAACTTAAAAACCACACAGTTTGTAAGTGGCAAAGCCAGCAAAAACTCTGTGACCTTGGACAAGGACAGACCCAGTGCTCTTCCAGGGTTCCCTCTGTACAGGAAGAATGGAGGCAGAGTTGGACAGAGCTGTTGCGTATCTGCCCTGAGTGTCCCTGGGTGGATCATAGAGCCCTGAATGTGGTTTGATTTCATTTACTATGTATCCAGAAGTGCTGTCAGTCAGATTTGTTTGCAAAAGTAAACAATATGGAAATTTGTAGGCGACTAATGGGGCTCCTGGTTATATGGGAAATGTAACAGTATTTTTTCACACCCAGCTGGGATCAGTGGCCCTGAAGAGATGGGCATTTTGAATGGTGGAGTGGAAAGCTGGTGGAGAAGTCTCCCTTCACCCCTCAAGTGGACAGCCGTACAGGGTCCTAGGGAATGAGGGTCAGCAAGGAGGAACAGAGGAATGGAAGTGAAAAGAAATTTGTCTTTGGTGTGTAGGGGCACCCAGCACATTCTTGGTGTCACTGCTGCTGCCTAACGCAAGGATCCCTTACTTGGGCAGCTGTCTTCTGGGTCATGGCTCTCCTGGTGCCTTCCCCCTCTTGATAGCGGAAGACCCGTTTCTCAGTCCCCACGCTTGCTACCAGGAGCACCCTGGATTCTTGGGTGTCAGCTGCCCCTCCTGCTGGGCTCTTGTAGCTTCACGCCTTCCCTCTCAAGTGTCTGCTGGGTCCCACGTGGACTATGGACCATTTTCTTTAATATGTGCCTTTTCTTGCTAAATGCTTGCTATTCACTGATGGGGAATAGAACGGAATCAAGAGGTAGTTTTCTGTGCCTTGTTTCTGTCCTGGAGCAAAGCACAAGCAGGGTGCCATTGAGACTTCTCTCTGGGAGCCTTTTTGGAGGCTCCTCTGCTCAGTTCCATCTCCCGTCTCCAGTCCCTGGGGGAGGGTGTTGGTAAGCGCGGCGTCCTGTGTCCTGCTCAGGCTGGGCCTTGTCTGGACTCTGAACTGAAAGTCAGGGAGACCCAGTAAAGCATGGCTGGGCCTCCGCTTAGTCTGTTCGGGATAGCTCGCTGCCGGGGACCCACGCGGGTACCTTCTCGCCCATCGCTAAAACCGTGCAACAAACACTACATTTCTCTTGCAAATGTTGAGGTGTTTTTGTTTGTTTGTTTTTGGTTTAGTTTTGCTATAGGCATGACAGGATAAGGGAATGGGAATGGGTACCCGTTTCTCTTTCAAGGGGAAAGTAAATTTATATAGAACCTTCCTCTGGGCTGTAGGATATTAGGGTGTTAACTGGTTTAGCCCTTGGCAGCCTGGAACAGTAGAAAGCTGGCTTTGCCTTTGATGGTGATCACTGGTCAGAAAGCCAGCTCTTTCGGGCCGGGATTGAGAGAGCTAGATGTCCTGCCTTTGTGGTGACACTGTTTTTGACTTGATTTATCTCAGGCTGTCCAGTGAGCGCAGAGCCATCTAACCCAGCTTGTGAGAACAAAATGAACGCCGTGCCTGCCCACCAGGATCGTGCGTACGAGTATGTGGAATGTCCTGTTACAGGCGCTGTGGCTAAGAATAAGGAGAACCTAGATCCTTCTAATCTGGTAATTCACACTCAGCCCCTCTCTGGAACTTTTTCTGCAGAGATGTTTTTATGGCCTCCCAAGACAGACTGCTGACGGCTAGGATTCATTCTTCTTTCCTTTTAAAATAAAGAAGTCTGATATTCCGTCCACATTGAAACTCCTGAACGCACCACTGATTGTAGTTTCAGAGAGTGCCTCGTAAAGGAAACACTGATCACGAAGTGCCGGAATGGGTTGACTGGGAAGAAGCCACAGCAAAGGGATTTTCCTTTAGGGATAGTAGAAGGCGAGGGAATGTCGTTTAGGGGTTCTGCTACACTGGGTAAAGGTATTTCTGGTCCTGGGAAACCTCACAGGCACGATGCCTGGTTAGGGCTCTGTTTTCTGGCACAGCCAGGTGCCATCCTGTGTGAGAGTCACTGCTGTGGCACAGCGTCAAGTGGCGGCCACCAGTGGAATGCCACTGAGAAAGCAGAGACGAGACAAGCACGGCCTCAACACATTTTGTGAGAGTGTAGAGAATGGAGGTTTCCTGTTTGAAATCGCATTTGAATGGAGAGACAGACAACGTTCAGATCTGTACTCTGGAAGGCCAGAACAGGGGGCTTTGAAGGCCAGAGTTGGGGCATCTGGGTGGCTCAGTCGTTAAGCATCTGCCTTCGGCTCAGTTCATGATCCCAGGGTCCTGGGATCAAGCCCTGCATCAGGCTCCCTGCTCAACCGGAAGCGTACTTCTCCCTCTCTCACTCCCCCTGCTTGTGTTCCCTCTCTCACTGTCTCTTTCTGTCAAATAAATAAATAGAATCTTTTTAAAAAAAAAAAAGGCCAGGGTTATCTAAAGTATTTAGAAATCTTGGCTAACATCTGAAGGAACCAGATATATTTAGTCTGGAAGAGAAGGGCGGTGGGATTGTGTGTGTGTGTGTGACAACATACATGTTCTATACATACGTACACGCACACACACACACAGCAGTACCATCAGCTGGGTGGTTTGTGAACAACAGACATGCCATTCTCAAAGTTCCAAAGGCCGAGAAGTCCTATTGGAAGGTGTTGGCAGTTTCAGTAAATTTGGAGGGACACAAACATTCAGCCGCAGTAGTCAGTAATGACCCTGCCAAGCTCTAAGGAAACTGCTCTGTTGAGGAAGAAGGCGGCCGAGATCAGGGTCTCCCCGCCTTTAGCACTGTTGCGATTTGAGGCTGGGCAGTTCCGTGAGGCGGGGCGCTGT
This sequence comes from Meles meles, assembly GCF_922984935.1. Lineage (NCBI taxonomy): Eukaryota > Metazoa > Chordata > Mammalia > Carnivora > Mustelidae > Meles > Meles meles. The sequence continues at coordinate 7,645,404 of NC_060087.1, forward strand.
CCTGTACTCTGCAGGACATCAGCTGCGACCATGGTCGTCACCCCCAAATGCCGTGACCCCCTCTTTTCTCAGTCCCGACCACCTAATGTGTCTCCAGACATTGCCAGAAGTGCCGCCGTAGGACTACTATTCTAGATAATCTCTCACAGCCTAGTGGGTCAGAACGTGGGCCTTTTGGAATCCCACAGACCGAGCCTTACTCCTGGGATTGTTACCTGCAGCAAGAATATTAATTAACACTAGGCAGCATTGCTTCTGGAGACATCTGTAGCCCTTGCGCTGAGCACCGCACACTCTCTCCGGTAATCCTCATGCCCGTCGGCAGCCTGGGGTGTTCGTGTCCCCGTGTTTAGAGCTGAAGCCACTGAGAATGAGCGAGGGTGCCGTTCGCCCCACATCGCTCAGCGGGGAAGCGGCGGGCCCCCGGGGAATCCCAGCTGCCTCGGACCCGTCCTGCAGCCCCCTGTGCTGACGATGCAGGTGACGTGCTCGCTGTGGCGCCTGGCGTACCCAGTTCTCCCGCTGCCACCGTTCGAGCTGGGGCCGTCGCGTGACTTAATAGTAAATGGGCATCTGCTAGATCTTCAACCCGGAGACACAGAAGTTCGAGGCCTGGGGTTCTCAGCCAAGGATGATTTTGCCCCTGGGAGGACATGGGTCGTCACAGCCTGGGAGGAGGGATACTATACGGTAGAGACCCAGGGAGGTTGCTGAAAATCCTACAGTGCTCCAAACACACCGCCATCACCGTTCCAGCCCCAGATGGCATCGGGGCCTGGGGTGAGAACCCTGGTCCAGGGAAGGTGTTCGCACCGCAGTGTTGCTGCCCCTGATGTCTGGGAGGAAGAGTTCTTGCCCCCCTTCCAGTCCGCCGCTGTGGTGCCGCTGCTCGTCTGTCTTGTATTCAGCCCAGAGACTGAAAGCATCGGCCAGATCCTTAAAGTAAAGAATATCTAAAAAGAAAGCACCTGTACTTTATGAGGCTATCCCTCAGAAGACTGAACAGTCATTTGTGAAAAGCTCATCATAGAAAGGTTTACAGAAACGTCTGCAGTCACGGTATTGGTTTTTACTTCTTTAATCCTTGGGGAGAAAGAGACAGAAAACTTAAGCACAGTGTGAATTTGCCATCTGGGAGAACTTCAACAAGGAGGAGAAACTTTGGAACTCTGGCTCTTCAAAGTGCCCAGGTTATCTGGGAGAGCCGAACTTTTGCCGTGAACTGGCTTAATCGGGACCTGTACCCTCTGTGTGATGCACTGCTTTCCAGAAAGCCGTTGGTTAGTATTGTTTGTTTCTACTTTATGTCCCGTTTCCGACATTTTAAAAAATCCACTTAATTTCTTTAGATGCCACCGCCCAATCAGATGCCAGCCCCCGATCAGCCGTTTGCACTGTCTACTGTGAGAGAGGAGTCGTCCATTCCGAGAGCAGGTTCGGAGAAAAACTGGGTGTATCCTTCCGAACAGATGTTCTGGAATGCCATGTTACGGAAAGGGTGAGTGAGCATCTTACCGAGGGTATAGATTTGCTCATCAAATTCATCTAAGAATGAAATGTTAAAGAGGTTTTCATCCCCAAACGCCCATCAGTATATAATATTCAACTGATTTTTCAGACTTAAAAGAATTTAAATTCAAGGCCAGTGTATCAGCTGGGATTCTCCAGAGAAACAGAACTAAGGATGTGTGTGTCCTTATACATAGAAAGAGATTTATTTTAAGGAATTGACTCACGTAATTATGGAGGCTGAGAAGTCCCACAGTCTGCAGTCAGCAGCCTGGAGGAGGAACAGATGTTTTCATTCCCGTCCAAGGACAGGAGCAACCAGGGTCCTGGTTGGAAGGCAGAGTTCCCTCGTGCGGGAGGTTCATTCCTGTTTTGTTCAGAGCTTCAGCTGATCAGATGAGGCCGCCCACGCGACGGAGAGCCTCTGTTTGACGCGTGTCAGTGTTTCTCTCGTCCACAACACCCGCACACACCCAGAATAACGTTTGACTAAATACCTACCCCCCCTACGGCCCAGTCAAGTTGACACAGAAGATTAACCCATCATAGCCAGTAGTTGTTTTTAAAAGTACAGTTACATAAAATACTTAGAAAAAGTTGAGGAATCACTAATCAGTGGTACTGACTGAAAAAGTACCACCTTATGGCTCCTTGATACGTGTGTGAGTGGTTTTTGGTCACTCGGTGAAATGAACATGTGGGTGGATTTTATGGCATTCTCAGTGAGGTTTTACTAAGTTTTACCAGACGTTCTTTCCTAGGTGGAAGTGGAAGGATGATGATATTAGTCAGAAAGATATGTATAACATCATCAGGATTCACAATCAGAATAACGAGCAAGCTTGGAAGGAGATTTTGAAGTGGGAAGCCCTTCATGCTGCGTAAGTGTGTTTGAGATCTTTAAAACCCATCCTTCCAGCATCTTTCTTACGTCATCTCTGCTTTCTAGAGTTTAAACCTCTTATTCAAACAACGTGCTACTCTAATACAACATTTTATTTATTTATTTGTTTATTTGTTTTAAAAGATTTTATTTATTTGTCAGCACAAGCAGGCAGAGTGGCAGGCAGAGGCAGAGAGAGAAGCAGGCTCCCCGCTGAGCAGGGAGCCCGATGTGGGACTCGATCCCAGGATCCTGATCATGACCCAAGCCGAAGGCAGAGGCTTAACTGACGGAGCCCCCCGGCGTCCCTCTAATACAGCGTTTTCAGCAGCAGGCCTGCTTCAGTGACTGTGGTGGGGTAGACCGCTCCCACGCAGCCGTGTGAGAGGCAAGCATTTCATTGTGCTCCTGGGTTCGGTGGGTCCCAAGAGCAGAAGGTACAGAGCAGGGATGGCTTGTCTCTGCTTCCAGCGGCTGGGGCCTCATCCAGGTTCTGATCAGGGACAGCTTGGCAGCGGAGGGCTGGAATTCTCTCAAGGCTGGACCATTCACTCGTCTGCTGATGGGTGCCGGCTGTCAGCCACGACGCCGTCCCCCAGCCTCTCACTGTGGCTGCTTCGGCTTCCTCACACCATGGTGGCTGGGTTGCCAGAGCTAGAATTCCAGAAAGCTCCAGGGAAGCTGCATCTCTCTTGATGACCTGGCTTCAGTTGTCCCACAAGCCTGCCCAGGTTCAAGGGGAGGGACGGTGGACGGCACCTCTCAGTGGGAGGAATGCTGCGGTGCATGAAGGCGCCGCACGTGGGATGGGAGATGGCACAGTGCTCTCCGCCCCAGGGCTGAGGAGAAAACCAGTTCTGTTCCCTTAGCCGTATTGACTCCCCAGTAGGACTAAACATCAAGGGTAGTCTTAGCCCGTGGGCCTCCTTCTCGGAGGGACTCGGTGAATGCAGTCGAGTGTGTCGGCAGCGATGGACCGTCAGTCTGTTCCAGCGGTGGTCCTCGCACTTGAGCTGCCTCGGCTTCGCCTGCGGGTTCACTGAAACACTGAGTGCCGGGCCCCACCCCAGGGTTTCTGATTCAGTAGATCTGGGCTGAGGCCCAGACTTGACACTTCCAGAACAACATAGATGCTCCTGGTTTGAGGAAGCCACTTTGAGAAGGGGTGGGGAATGTCAGCACAAATAGCCAGATTGTATTATCACAGGCGGATTACATTTTAACTTCCTGATAGGAGGCGCCTGGCTGGCTCCGTTGGTTAAACCTCTGCCTTCAGCTCGGTCTTGATCATGGAGTCCCAGGATCGAGCCCCACATCAGGCTCCCTGCTCAGTAGGGAGTCTGCTCCCTCCCCCTCGGCTCCTCCCTCTGGTTATACTTGTTCTCTTAAGTAAATAAATAAAATCTTTAAAAATAAAAATAGGGGGGAGCACCTGGGTGGCTCAGTGGGTTGGGGCCTCTGCCTTCAGCTCGGGTCATGGTCCTGGGATCGAGCCCCACATCGGGCTCTCTGCTCGGCGGGGGTCCTGCCTCCCCCTCTCTCTCTGCCTGCCTCTCTGCCTGCTTGTGATCTCTGTCTGTCAAATAAATAAAATCTTTAAAAAATAAAAATAGGGGCACCTCAGTTAGTCAGTGGGTTAAGCATCTGCGTTCAGCTCAGGTCATGATCCCAGGGTCTTGGGTTCGAGCCCCACATCAGGCTCCCTGCTCGGCAAGAAGCCTGTTTTTCCCTCTCCCTCCCCCTGCTTGTGCTCCCTCTTTTGCTGTGTCTTTCTCTGTCAAGTAAATAAAATCTTTAAAAAAATAAAGTAAAAATAAATTCATGATAAAATGTGGTTAACTTCTTGGCTAAAGTCCATGGAACGATTTGGTGTAGATGTCCTGTTGTTTTTTTAACACTTGGACTCTGAGTTTCATTAGCACTTGCTGGGTGTCGGTGGCCAGGCACCAAAGCCCAAGAGGGGTCCCTATGAGGAGGGAATGCCGTAGCAAGCAGGATTCCCTTCTTGGTAACCCGAGAGCAGCAGAACTCATATCTGTCCTCCCTCCAGCTCGCTAGTGATGTGAGCCGCCAGGGTGGGAATGTGTGCCCGAGCGACAGCCCTTGCCAACCCCTTGTAGCGGGACAGAGCAGAGAAGACAGACAAGGACATGCCACTTTGACAGTTTCAGCCCCCGTTCTAGTCGTTTTCCAGGGTCCCTCACGATTAGATCGGCCTTTTAAAGACACCTGCTGCAGCCTCCAGGGACGCTCTTGAGAAGGGACGCTAGTGAGTCGTTGACGAAGCAGGAAGCAAAGTGACTCCCATGGGCCTCACGCAGGGCTCGGCCACCCTCGGGCCTGTTCTCTCCCGCCCACGTCCTTAGGCCGGGCAAGGCTGAAGTCTTCTCCTAACAGTGAGGGCAGCTAACAAGATCGGCCCCCTAGCTCGGGTTTACTTACTTAAAGAGCCGGTGCAGCACGAATTTCATTTGTTCTTAGGGATTCTTGCAGCATTTTTCTTCATGAAGCCTTGTTCATTGGTTTCAAATGAAAGAAAAGTAGAAGATTTTTTTATTTATTTTAAAAAATCCAGCTGCAGGGTGTGAAAGTCAAGTGTAATGCCCAGTACTTCACATTTCTTTTTTTTTTCCCCCTGAGAATATGCCTCTATCCCCCCAGCGGACGGGAAGCGCACTTCTGCCTCCTGGGAAGACCGCAGCTGCTCGGAATGCCGGGGAGGGTGGAATGCACTCGATCCAGAAGCAGAGAGCAGCATTTGTACCCGATAGGGATATTTCTTTGAGCTGTCCTGAAAGTTCCCTCACTCTGTCAATGTGAAATTAACGTAGAATGCATGCACAAAACTGTGTGTTGTTAAGAGACGGCAGTGCCGCATTTCTCGACAGAGGGGAAGTATTTTAATAGGCTTTATTTGTTTGGGACTTTCTAGGGAGTGTCCTTGTGGTCCATCATTGATCCGGTTCGGAGGTAAAGCGAAAGAATATTCACCGAGGGCGAGAATTCGGTACTGGATGGGGTGAGTGGCGCTGCAGAAATGTTCCCGGTCCATCCTCCACTCATGGCACCCAAGCCAAGCAGTCTCAGGACTGCGGGGCCGCCTTCCAGAACGTTACCGGCACTCAGCCGGAGAGTCCTTCCTCTCCCTCAAGTTTGCCCGTCGGTGGGCGGGCTTCTCCGGGTGTCGTGCGTCATTCCTGTCTGATTGTCGTAGCCCTGAGTTGAGTTGCGTTCTGTGTTCTCGGAACTGCCCTCTCCCTCCTCCCGTGGTCTCTCTGCGTCCGGGCACTTAGTGGCCCCGCATTCCTTCCCGCCTAGGCCGGTTCTTAGCTCGCACTTGGAGCTCTGCAGCGTCTCCGCGACCTCCCCAGCCTGGGGCTCTTCCCGGCTGACCGCTTTGTCTTTGCAGACAGATGAGAGGTTGCCTGACCTGGGGTCTGCAAGGTTCCGCGGCCCCGTCTTCCCCCAAGCCTCACCTGCCGGCTGGAGGTCCGGCGCCCGGGAGCAGGCGTCTCACGCTCGCAAACGTGTTTCATTTCAGGTACGAGTTGCCTTTCGACAGGCACGACTGGATCATCAACCGCTGCGGGACGGAAGTGCGGTACGTCATCGACTACTACGACGGCGGGGAGGTCAATCAGGACTACCAGTTCACCGTCCTGGATGTGCGGCCCGCCTTGGACTCGCTGTCGGCCGTGTGGGACAGGATGAAGGTCGCGTGGTGGCGCTGGACGTCCTAGCCACTGCTTCGCCACAGATGGGGAAATAGAAACTCTTTTCTTTCCGAGCAATACATTAAACTATTTCCCCAAACTGAATCGCTCTCATGATGTAAGGGGGACGGCAAGCGAGCGAGGCCGCCCCACGCTGCGCTTTTTGGTTTTTCCTTTGCCCAGTTTCTAGTGGGTCGTTGCGGGGTCCCTCCCACTTGGCCTAAGTGGGAAGCAGTCCCTTGGTTTTTCCTTCGGCCGCGGTATTGCCTGTGTATTTAATCTAGAAAAGTGAACAACGTCTGAAAATGTTTGTCATGTGAAGAGAGCTGCGTTTCCCTGCCCGTCTCTCTGGGATATGTGAGACGCACACCTGCACGCCCGTGTTCTGCGGAGGAGCTCATAGCCGGCCAGTGTTCGAACCAACACTGCATCACAGATAAGTGATTCTGCTTTGGGAAAAGTCACCAGCGTCTTGCTGTCCCTGGCGGAGTAGCACACCCTTAAGAAAACGCAGAGCTACCCGCCGACAACGGACTCCACAGACGGAGGCCCATCTTGGCTCCAAGTTCTCAGCGGTGAGAATTTCTCAGGCTGGACTTTATTCTAGAATAGTTCAACTCCCCCCTGGTTTGAGGATGCACGTGCATTGAGATCCATGTCTTCACTTTTTAAGGACTGTAATTCCCACTATCCTGCTACGAACCGCAGCTCCCAGCAAGCGCGTCTCGTTGCCTGCGGCCCCTGATCCGTTTCCCCCAGCCTGAGCCCCGTTTCTCCTCCTGCCCGAAGCCCTCCCACTGCCCCCGCCGGCCTCACCAGAGCCTTGAAGGCTTGGTGCGCATCACAGCACCAAGATGGTCCCTCTCGAAAATGGGATTCTGTTTTGTTGAATGTTAGGATTCAGAAGAAGAAGTATTTTTCCCAGATACAGAGTGTTTGCATCAACTCGCTCTCTCGGTGCAGATTTTCTTTTTTAAAAGAGCTCTAAGTTTGCCGTTGAAATTCTCTCTACCAGTGATTCCTAAACTGGTTATTCTCCTTACAGCAGCATGTTCCCGACGACTGTTGGGGTTTTTCTTAAGTGTCAGTAATACTTCAATTTCCTTGGAGTCTAGCGTTAGGTTAGTAGAAGGATCCGGCAGTCTGGAGTGATTTGGTTGGTACCGATTTCTTTGTTGTGTCAGTTTTGTGTGCTGGTTTCAAAATCCAACAACTTGAAACTCTTCTACATGTCAAAATATTTGTATATTTTAAAATAAAGCTGATAGTTCACAGGTTTGGACTTTAAGAGTCACTTTGCGTGTCGCAGTTGTTTCCGCAGAGATGATCTTTGCAGAAGTCAGGCTGTAGTCTCCGTTCTGGCGGCCAGTCTCTCCTAACCACAGTTCAGACGGCTGAGAAAAGGAATTTCTGTTGGCATATTGGGGGGGGGGCTCAGTGCTGCTGGATAAGTACAGGATGAGGCATCATAATGGGAAAGTGGTGTAACTGGAAGCTGGAAATTGAGCCACGGGCGGGTCACCACAGTTTCAAAGAGCTGGACTAGTTAGTTCTTGAGAAGAACCACACCCGTGGGAAACTGTTGAGCAAAGCCGAGGACAAGGTCAGCAGTCGCTCCACCTTCCGGCACTCCCGGGGAAGACAGCCCACCGGGTTTCAGAGCTCCTGGGGGGCCGGATCATGCTTGCTCGTGTCTGGGGGTCAGTACTTCCCTGCTCTGACAGGAATTCTCATTTAGAACTTCGAATTCATTTCAGATGTCGGGGGTTTTAGGCTAAGTCTTCTGTCTGTGGCGTTAGCCCCATTCAGAATCAGAACAAACTCCTGTCATGAGGCCAGGTATCGGTGGACAAGATGGGGTTGGAACTGGGCTCGTGTATTAAACTGGACCGTTCCTGGCAGGTCCCTGTGTCTAGGGAGCTGAGCCCTCTGCCACGTCCCAGGGATATGAAATGTGAAAGGGGCAGCCCTGACCAGAGAGGTACCCAGTCTTTCTAGGGATACTCTGTAAATGAAATGGTGGTAAGTTCTGGAATTCCAACTTAAAGACGGCTTGCGGTAGTCCAGGGGGTGCAAGTTCGGAGCCCTTGCTGGGCCTCCTCACCACAAGTGCAAGGTTGGGTGTGCGCCTGGTCGATTCCAGCTCTCTCGTGCTGTTCCCTTCATGCCTGATTTGAGCTTGGTCCCGAGAGGGTGGATTCCTTCCAGCATCCTCAGCCGGCTCCTACCTGCTGCCCGAGCTTCACAATGCTTGGTGATGGCCGCTACGTGTGATGTGGGGCAGGAGGGCGTCTCCCGCAACCATGGACAGTAAGGTTCCTCCTTACTGCCATGGACAGTTGGCTCCCCGGGCCAATTCAGCATCAGGTCTGTGTCCTGCCACCCCCTTCCCTTGTCTGTTCCCAGGAAAAAGTCTCGTGCTTAGCTTTATCGGATGAATCATTTAGAATAAACCGCGACACCCACCGGAGGATTATCTCACTGTGGATTTTTAAATCCCACACTTAATCGTCATTTCATTATGGCATTTTTCCTTCATTTGGGCCCCTTTCTGATGCCAGGGTTTCCAATCTGGAGCAGGTGGCTAGCGTGACGGCGGAAGACAATCTTCGTTGTGTGCTCGTTCTCGGCGTTTGCCGGGTGGGTCATGCGGACAGTCGCTTTAGATCTGGAAAACTCACCTTCCTCAGATTATCCTCCATGTTCCTTCCACACCAGACTTCTAGGGCGCATGCCGCCTGCTTCTCTCACATTCAGACAGGCTGGGTTGTGCCATGTTTGGGGCTGAACGCGGGGCACAAGCGAAGGTAAAATAATGTGGTTCGAAAGCCCGCTTCGAACTAGTTTTCACAGAAAGAACATGAGTAGACGCGCTTGGCCTACACTTGGGCTAATTCCTAGCCACCCACCGCTTTCCTTCTGTCAAATATGCTGGCTTAGAAATAACCCAAATGTTCATCAGCCCACGAACCAATAGGTAAGTGGTAGTCTAGCCGTACTAGACTAGAGGCCTACCCGCCTAGCACTAGACTAGTCTAGAGTCCTACCCGCCTAGCACTAGACTAGACTAGGGTCCTACCCACCCATAGAAAGGAATGACGCACCAAGGCCCACTACAACCTGGAGGAACCTTGAAAACATCATGCTAAGCGAAGGAAGCCAAAGACCGAGGGCCACACGCCATATGATTCCATTTATAGAGATGCCCAGAATAAGCAAAGCTATAGAGGCAGAACGTAGGTTAGCAGCGGCTGCTGCCGGGGTGAGGGGGTAATGGGGAGCGACTGCCAATGGGTGCAGGGCTTTCTCTCAGGGGCGACGAAATGTTCTGAAATTGCTGCTTGGACCCCTCGGTGACTCCACCGGCAACTGCAAATGGGCGACCCGCACGGTATGTAATTCCAGCTCCCTGAAGCTATTTTTAAGAAAGAAGAATGTGTGCTGGCTGATCCCTACAGCCAGCCGAGGCCCGCGCTAGTAATCGAATGTCAGCTTTCCAAGAGCCACTAACATCATTTTAAACGAAGCGAAAGACAAGGCAAGGCTATGTAAATGCAGAAACCAAGTCTATACATGCCGATAAGTGGCTAAGAAGGGTTTGAAGGAGAATCACAAAAAATATTTCCCTGAACCTGGAAAGGGCCGGGAAAACATTTGTAAAACTCCAGAACATGCTCTGTTCGTGGCCTCGCACATTCTATTCGAGTTGCGCTGGAGAAACTGGAAGGGGACGGGTAGATGGATGAGGTCCGCCCCTCCACCCCCTGCCCCACGCACGGAGAGGCCGCCGCGAATGTGGCCAATGAACAAATGATGTATGTTTACGTGTTTTCGATTAAAATGTAGCAGGTAATCATTTTATGATTTCCTGTTTCAGCTGACTCTAAAACATATATATATGATCCAGTACCGGTCGGGCAAAGTGTCGCATTAGAGCCCCATCTTGGATCTGGCCACCTGTCCTGCCCCCCTCCACTTCTCTCCCTTTTGTGGTTCCCCTAGCTCGATGCTTCTCAAATTTTTGTGTAGAGCAGAATGCCCTGGAAGGCTTGTTAAAACACAGATGGTGGGGGGCACCCCCAGGGTCCCTGATTGAGCAGGTCAAGGAGGACTTGCTTTCCTAACAGAGCTCCCAGGAGACACCGCCGCGGGAAGGTGGGGGGTGGTGCTGTGATGTGAGCGGCGCTTCCTTGCGCATCCTTGAACCTGCGCGCATCCTTGAACCGGGTCACAGCATCAGTTCACTAGGACACAATGAAGCACCACCAGCGAAGTGGTATAAACAATAGAAAGTGAATCTCTTGCAGTTCTGGTAGCTCTAAGATCAGAATGTACACAGAGCCAGGCCGCTGAAGGTGCTGGGGGAACTCTGTGCCAGGTCTCCCTCCTAGCTTCTGGTAGTTCCTTGGCTTGGGGTAGCAGAACTCCAGTCCTCACATGAATGTGTGTCTGGGTCTACATCCCAATTTCCCCTTTTTATTAGAACACGAGCCACATGGGATTAGCGCCAACCCTAATGACCTCATCTGAAGTCGATCATTTGCAAAGAAGCTTTTTCCAAATAAGATCACATCCACAAGTACTGTGATTTCAACATTTTTCGGCAGACACAATTCCACGCAAAACATGGCCGTTTGCGGGATGGCTATGAAAAACCTCACCCAGGGCTGGTCGGGCTCGTCCCTCTGGCTTCCCAGCTCTGTCACCACTGAAGTGCCCCACTGCCTTTGTTTGCACACTTGGCTCAGCAGTGACCTTGAGAGCCAGCACTGGCTCGGTCTCTCGAAAGTATTCGCCCTGCTGCCAAACTTGGACGTGCTCACGGCCACGGTGGTACCCAGCCTTCCCCAGCCGGCTAAGCAGCTGATGGAAATCTCTTGGTGGGGAGGGGCAAGACGACCAGATGCAAAGAGTCCGGCAACGCAGGAGGAAGGACGAGAGCCAGGTGGCTCATCCGCCCTCGTGTTCCTCTTGCGACTGACTTTCCCAAACAGATTCTGGACCCAGATCCTTGATCTTGGACCAAGCAAAGTAACTGACAAGGCCCCTGAACACTGACTTGCCCCCTTTCTTTCCTGAAGGAAGAAGCATGTTTCTAATTCCTTCTCTAATTCATTTTACCCTGCGGAGACCCACTCAGAACCCCAGAGCTGGCATCAAGATGACTTTAAGCTGAACACATTTGAGATTCAACTGTTATTGATAAAGACCTTCTCAGAGTTTCCCGTATCTGACTAAGAGCAGCAACTTCTCGGGAAATGAAGCCACCACAAATCCCTTCTCTGGGGGAGTTCTATGGTCCTGAAGGAGATGGGGAAATCACTCCCACCTGTACAAACACTATCACAAACTTCCTTTTCTCCCCTCTGCTCTCCTAAAAACCCATTTGTTTTTCTCATGGAAGCTGTTTCTCCCAAGACGAAGCTAGAGAGGGAGACAAACCATTAGAGACCCTTAATCATAGGAAACAAAGTGCGCGTTGCCGGAGGGAGGTGGGGGTTGGGGTCCGGGGGTGGGGGTGGACACTGGGGAGGGTAGGTGTTGTAATGAGCACCGGGTATTATATAAGACTGACCAATCATAGACCTGTACCCTGAAACTAATAATACATTATATGTTAATTAATCTTAAATTTAAGAAAATAAATAAAATGCATATCAACCAAATAGATATATATATAAAAAGAAGCCGTTTCTCCCAGCTCCCTTTTGTCTCCGAGGTTAGATATCCAAACCTTTAACTTGAACCGTTTAAGGAACCAGCAACTCTTTTGCTGGCTCCTATTATGCATATGAAACAAACCCTTTTCTCCTGTCAAGCTGTCTTTTGCTGGTTTAATTCACAGGCCCTGGCTTAGACACTTTAAAGGGCAGGACGAAAGACTTTGGAGAATTTTCCCCTCCTCTACAGTCTCTGAGCAAATGCGGGCACCTTATTTGTAGCGAAACAATTAACAGCCTCCTCCCAGCACCCCTGGGGGACCCGGGAAGTTCTGTCCTCCTTTTGACTCAGTTGTCATCCCAGAGGCAGGAGCTCCTCCCCCCAGGGTTCCGGGTGAGCCCGGTGAGCCCCTCTTCTTCCTGAAAGAGACCCAGGGCTCTGGGCACGTCACTCTGAATTACCCAGATGGCGGGCTGGCCCACCTGGATGGCTTGCACCAAATCCTGCTTCAGTTGTGCGAGCCGGGACAACCCATCTGATTGTCACTCCGAGTCCTCTCCGTCCTCTGGCAAGAGAGGACGGTTGGGGCTCCTGTCTGTTGCTTGTGGGAGTTAAATGAGTGTCTGAGTAAAACACCTGGGTCTGAGCAGACGCTGTTAGTGTGAGTTAACAGGACGGGCCTTGGGCAGCGGACGGTCCCAATTTGTCTCTTCGAAAGTGACCGCACGCGGAACCCCGATGCGCTGCTGGTTGTCGACTCTTCCGTCAGCACTGGTCCAGCTGGTTTCTGCCGGAACCCTCAGAACCATCCCGAAGGCGAGGTGTTGTTACGCCCTGACTACCCAAGCAAATGGACAGTCAGTGAGGTGGACGGGCCTGGGCGGGGGCGGGGGAGGGGTGTCACGAAGCTCATGAATGACAAAGCCAGGACTCAAACTCCTGCCCTCTTTGACCCTGAAGCCCACACTTGGAAAGGTCCTTGTTCCTTCAGTCTGAAGTGAGCACCGACCAGGAAGCATGCAAATACGCATTGACTTACCATGTTTACCAGTAGATGTTTCCTCTTAAGAGTGGAAAGGTGCCACATCCAAGCCACCTGCCCTCTCTGTCCCGGATACCACAGAGCTGGGCGACGCGTGCTTGTGGGGCCTGCCTGGTCAGGGGACCAGGGTCTCCGCGCTTCCTTCAGCTTCTCCCCAGACTGTGTCCCCATTTCCTCAAAAGCCTTTTTATTTGGCAAACATACCTCGAGCTCTGCATTGCACGGAGCAGTGGGTTTTATACGCAAAGCTCTGGCGGGAGGTCCACGGGCTTGTGTATTTTTTTCTCCATTACACGGGAAACCGCCCGATTGTGTTCATATGCATCCGTTCACCAGCATTTATCAAATGCCAGCCATACGCTGGCTCTCTGCCCAGTCCCGACCACACAGTCCCCGCCTTCAAGGACAGAGTGGGAATGACCTCGAGATAAGACTCGCAGCCTTCCCGATAACGCCCAGCAACGCTCCTTACCACGGCCACATGAGCCAAGTGTCTGAGTAAGTTACGAACCCGCACGTTTATGGGAGGAGAAGAATCAAGCTAACTTGACAAGGAAGATAGCTTTTGCGTGACTAGGAAAAGCAGGGAGGAGACCTCGAGGCCCTCGGAACAGAAGTACGAAAGTGCCTCCCACGTGTGGGAAAGGGGTGTTGCCCGGATAGGCCAGAGTAGGGGGGCGGTGTTGGGGAGAGATGACAGGAGTGGAGGCTGGATTGTGGAGTTCTGATGTCACCCCGAGGAGTGTGGATTTCGTCTTGTGGGCCAGAGGGGGAGGAGGGCCTCAGTGGCTTGGCCTCAGGGACGTGCCTGGGACGAGGTGTGTGTAAGGGGCTCTGGTGTGCAGGAGCGGGAAGGAAGGAGACAGAAGGGAACCCACGAACCGGAGGCTAAGAGGATGAGAGCAGACACACGGGAGACACATGCGAGAGAGGCGGCAAGGCTGGGACCCCAGGGAGGCTGGGGTACGATGCCCGGGGGGGGGGCAGGTGGCTGGAGGCAGCAAGGAATGGAAGTCGAGGCGTGCAGCTGGTCCTTCAGGACTGATGGGGCTCTGTGCGACACTCAGTGAAGATATCGTGCCACTGGGGACCGAGTGGGCTATCAAGGCTGGAGACTGGGGACATCAGACTTAGCCAACAGACACTCGCTAACCAGTGAATGACTTTTAAATACTTTCGATGGTAAGCATGTCCTGTGCCGTATCTGAGGCAAGAAATCTTTTTTTTAAATAGAATTACACCCCAAAACCAAATAACCAAATCAAAAAATGGGCAGAAGACATGAACAGAAACTTCTCTAATGAAGACATATAAAGGACTAACAGACACATGAAAAATGTTCATCATCACTAGCCATCAGGGAGATTCAAATCAAAACCACATTGAGATCCCACCTCACACCAGTCAGAATGGCCAAAATTAGCAAGGCAGGAAACAACAAATGTTGGAGAGGATGTGGAGAAAGGGGAGGAATGCTGTTGGTGGGAATGCAAGCTGGGGCAGCTACTTTGGAAAACAGTGTGGAGGCTCCTCAAAAAGTTGAAAATAGAGCTTCCCTATGACCCAGCAATTGCACTACTGGGTATTTACCCCAAAGGTACAGATGTAGTGAAAAGAAGGGCCATCTGTACCCCAATGTTTATTGCAGCAATGGCTACGGTCGCCAAACTGTGGAAAGAACCGAGATGCCCTTCAACGGATGAATGGATAAGGAAGATGTGGTCCATATATACAATGGAGTGTTACTCAGCCATCAGAAAGGACAAATACCCAACTTTTGCATCAACATGGATGGGACTGGAGGAGATTATGCTGAGTGAAATAAGTCAAGCAGAGAAAGTCAATTATCATATGGTTTCACTTACTTGTGGCACATAAGGAACAGCATGGAGGACATTAGGAGAAGGAAGGGGAAAATGAAGGGGGAGAAATAAGAGGGGGAGATGAGCCATGAGAGACTGTGGACTCTGGAAATCCAACTGAAGGTTTCAGAGGGGAGGGGGGTGGGGGGATGGGTGAGCCCGGTGGTGGGTATATTTTTTTAAATTTTTAAAAAATATTTTATTTATTTGACAGAGAGAAATCACAACTAGGCAGAGAGGCAGGCAGAGAGAGAGGAGGAAGCAGGCTCCCCACTGAGCAGAGAGCCCGATGCGGGGCTCGATCCCTGGACTCTGGGATCATGACTTGAGCCGAAGGCAGAGGCTTTAACCCACTGAGCCACCCAGGCACCCCCGGTGGTGGGTATTAAGGAGGACACGGACTGCATGGAGCACTGGGTGTTATAAGCAAACAATGAATCATGGAACACGACATCAAAAACTAATGATGTACTGTATGGTGACTAACATAACATAACAACAAAATAGAATTACATCTCAGATATGGCACGGGACATACACTAAAACACGGTCATTTATTTATCTGGCTTTTGGACTGGGTGTCCTCTATCTGATCTGGTGACTCTGCCTGAAAGGTGCCAAGGTAGAGGGCTCCACACCCCCGACCCACTTTCCCCCTGCCTGCCGGCTCCTAGCATGGCCTGTGCCCCCGGACATGGAGTTTTGATTACCAAACCTGGGATGCTGCAGGCGAACTGGGGCGACCGGGTCATTCTAGGCTGAACAGATGTCGCCTGACTGTATTTTGGGAATCTTCTGACCTTCGGCCATCTCCCGGGGTTGGGGGGGGGGGGGGCAGGAGGCCCTCGGTTGCAGTTAGATGCACTGGGGGCCTCAGTGGGCCAGGGGTGCCCACCCCAGCCAATCCTCGCAGCAGCCTCCCCTCTGCACCACGCTGTCTGTTGTGAGCTGAAGATTCTCAACCCTTACTAGAATTTTCCTTTGCTTTTTTTTTTTTTTGGATTTTTTGTTTGCTTTTCTTGAACATTTGCTGCTGATTTAGTCCTGTTTTAAAATTCGGTCCGGTCGAGCTGTGGTCCTGTCTTCATCTCCGTGAGCCCCTTCTCCTGTCGCTGCCCTTCCTTCCTCTCTGCTCTGTGGAGTTCGCCCACCGGCCACCGCCAGCTTATCAGCCGGCGCGCCAGGGGCCTGGACTTTGTCCCCGCGGCTCCTGACAGTGACTCCCCCTGCCCCTCCTCTGCCTCTCTGCCGAGCCCAGGGGTGGTAAAATGCACCCGAGGAAAGCCGCAAGCTGGGCTTTAAATTTAGAAGCCTCCTTCGTTTGCGCCAACTGCACTGGCCCAGCGCGAGCTCTCGTCTTGCTCGGAGTTGCTCTCTGCTCACAGGAACCGCGGGCTTGAACAATCTCTCAAATGGTTTTGTCCAACTTGAAAAAGCTTGGATTTCATTTTTCTTCTTGTCAGCTACTGTATCATTGACCAGGTGTCATAAATTTCTTCCATTTCCTCTCAGGTCTGTGAGTCTTGTGTATGTGTTTACTTTTTTTTATTTTAAGATTTTATTTATCTCACAGAGAGACACACAGCGAGAGAGGGAACACAAGCAGAGGGAGTGGGAGAGGGAGAAGCAGGCCTCTGACCTGAGCTGAAGGCAGACGCTTAACAACTGAGCCACCGTGGTGCCCCGTGTATGTGTTTTGTCTTTATTTTTTTGCCTTTTTCTTCTTTAGTGCCTTTTTTTTTTTTTTAGATTTTATTTATTTGACAGACAGAGAACACAAGTAGGCAGAGAGAGAGGAGGAAGGAGGCTCCCTGCTGAGCAGAGAGACCGATGCGGGACTCGATCCCAGGACCCTGAGACCGTGACCTGAGCCGAAGGCAGAGGCTTTAACCCACTGAGCCTCCCAGGCGCGCCCCCCCCCCCCCGTGTATGTGTTTTAAAACAGCTTATTTTTCAGTGTGATAAGGGCATCTAAATACCTAGCTTTCACTCATTCAGCTAAAAGATATGGCCACTGGGCTTAAGCCACACAGAGAAAGGTAAAGTGATGCTGTGAATATCGTTCATCACAGACACACACCCACCCACCCACCCACACACAGTTTAATTATTTAAAACACGTCCAAGCCCTGTTTTTTGGACCGGCTATTCTAGACCTGACTGTGAACAGATGGATGGACCTTTGTGTCACAGACATCAACCTCAGAGTTTGATAAAATAGAACGCTTAGAGCAGGAGCTGGGTGGACAGAGGGCCCCAGACACGGGGCGGTTCAGTCCAGAACGGAGGGAAAGAACTGGCGGCTCCTGATCGGACTCAAAGCCCAGAGGACACACGGTGAGCGCGAATGGGGGGGGTGGTGGCCCAGAAGAGCAACTGGCGAGTCAGAGTCAGGTAGCGGTTTGCCCGGAGTCTTGGGTACAACTTCCGGCTGCGTGTGGGCAGCCAGGAAGACCCGGACACCTGTGGGCAAATCCTTCCCGGGTCCCAGCGGAGGAGCCTGAAGACAGCCCGATCCTTTGCCCAGTACGAAACGGCAGACACCACGTCTAGAAGCATCCAAGGCTTTTAGGGCAGATGTAACGTACAGGGACTGCGTTGCACCAAACCCTTCCTCACCAACAACCGAGTTTCAACTGAGAGACCCTCAGCCTTCACTTGTAACACGGAATTAGTACGACGTCCTAAGTGTGTCAGTGTCCCCAGACCATCGGACAGCCTTCACTAGCTCTTGAGCTGTGCACGCCTGGCATCGACGCTATTTATGGCGCCGGACTCGGGGCGAGCGAAGCGGACGTCCGGACCGGGAGTGGCGCGTTCATTCATCAGACTGAATGCCACAGAGCAAAGCCTTTGTTTAACTTTTTATTCATCATGGCACAAGATAGAACTTTACGAAACACCACGGAAAATGTCACTGCCGACATGAAAACTAAGAGTAGCATGTTTCATAAAAAATTCTTTTTCTAGACGACACATTCCCTCACGAAGTGAAAAAAAAAAAACAACTCACAAAATACTGAAGCGAATCGCCACCTGCTGGTCAAAAATGGTTTTGCGGTTGAAAAACTTGAAACTACTGAAGTACGTAGGAGTATTTACGATACACACAAAATTACCGAAGAAAACATGTCCTCAGCCTTTGGCACGATGTAACTACAAAGCTGGGGATTTTGTCCAAACACGACTTACTTTACAAAGCTTTGCTTATAATTGGGTTAATACTGATTAGGGGGCAAAGGAAAAACTTTGACCTGTGATTTGAATACTCTGTTTGGGTGTTTAAACGCTTTAGAGTTGGGATTCCAGTTTGTACTTTTGAAAAATACATAAAAAGTATACATTATAAATATATATTATATAGGGTCTATATAAAATTGAATTTGATCTGAAATGGGAAGGACAACTTCTTAATTATTCTTTCTTTGTTAGGCACGGCCTTTCTCTTGTTTGAGTAACTGAATCCTTTCTAAACAGATTCTAAAAATATATTCCATAATGTATCAAATTTAATATCTTCCTTAAGACACATTCAATACGAAAAAGCATTCACTGACTACGTTTTCTTTTGTATCTCACTACTATATAAAAATATGGCTTGGCATAATCTGTTTTGTTAGTGTTTCTCCTCGGCGTTGAAGGAAGGGCTGTCCCCAGCTAAAAAGCTATGGCAAAAGCACAGAAACCTGCTTGTGCATATTCTAGAACATTCTATAGAATCTCCTTACTGAGTATAAGTGAAGTGATTTTTTTAAATTGTTCCATTTCTGTGAATATATCATATATGATTATCATACATAATCTGTTACAGAATATACAACACTTAAAACTACGTTACATAAATACAATTAAGCTATACCAAAGCGAGGGATTTATCTTCTACAAAGCCAATGGGAGTAGTTTTTAGGTTGGGTATCACCATCTATTTTTGTTTTCGTTTTCTCCTAAGGCTGGCTATGCAGTGGAAATTTATTATAAATGGCAAGGGTACGAGTGCTCTATATCTTTAAGTGAACCGGGTTTCTCTCGTGTTCTTTGTTTTTTTAAGTGTTAAAGAAGAAAAATCAGTCCGCGTCCAACTGTCCAACACCAACTTTTTCCCCTGCGGAGTGAAAGGAGGTTGTCTGGGCCATGGGGGCATGAGCTTGGGGGGGCTCATACCAGCGTCTCCGGGAGGGCATCGGGGTTGTCGGGGGATAAGAGCTCCCAGATCTGCCACCGCTCCCTCTGCCACTCGAGCCACGTGGCGTCCCCCAAAGTCTCACTGTTCTCATCACTGGCGGAGGTGGAGTAGGCGCTGCTCAGTGTTTGCTCAGCGGCCTGCTGCTCTCGCTCTCGCTCGGCTGTTTGGCCTCCCTCTTCCAAAGCTGTTCTGGAACCTTCTTCTGGCCTCTGAGGCCTCCACAGCAGCGGCTCTGCTGGCTGGTGGGATGATGCCCCAGCTTGCTTCCCTGGACCAGGATAAGGAGGGGGAGGCCTCTTATCATGCTTCTCGCTTTCCCGAGTTCTCTGGTGCAAAGGCTTGGCTCGCCTGCCCTGCCGCCAGGCCACATCGAACTCACTCTCCGTGAGGTCTTCGGCGCTGTTCAGAGTCAAATACTGCTCTGACTTCGCTGTGGCCTGCTCAGACCTTCTGCCACTGCCCTGGATGTGGGGCGTGCTGCAGACACGGGACACGGGAGGGCAGGCCCTGCACTCCACGATGGTGGCCGTGGTCTGAGTCCTCCGAATGACCTGTGGGCCACTTTCCAGTTCTGTGGGGCTCCCCTGCCACCGGGGCCAATTCGGGGACAGGTTCCCTTGCGAAAGGGAGCAGGGCCCCGGTCGTAGGGAGCTGCTTTCAAAAATGTCTCCATAGGAACCTGGAAGCCGGAGAGAAGGGCAAGAAACGGAATTAGTTTGTAGAATCCCTGTTGGGATGTGTCCTGCTACTTTCCTTCCCACGGCCGACTTCAAAAATCGAGGCAGCACGGGGCACTCCTGCTACTGGCTAAAGGAAAGGAAGTAAGGAACACTGGTCACGGGCACAATTCGGGGATCGGCTCCAGCTGCAGAGGTCACACGAGAGCCCATGGTCCTTGTCACTGATTTGTTTGGGGAAAGGCCCCTTCCACATGGCTTCTGAACCTGGAAGGGAAAGAAAGTGTTCTCTTCTCGTTCGGTGCGATTCGCGGTCCCGAGGAGAAACCGAGGACCATGCTCTGATGTTCCCACCGTGTCAGTAAAAGGTGTTGGAATGAATGACTCGAAGCTGAATGCCCCGTCTCGGGCCAGAAGGCAATGAAGACAGCAGCTGCTGTGTGGACATCGTGACCACCATTGTGGGCAAGACTGGCCTAGTCCTCTCGCTTATTCAAAAGCAGGCAGGGAAAGAAAGATCATTTCGGGCAAGAGGCATGAGCATTTGCACAGGGACTGGTCAGAGTTGAAATAGCAGAAGGAAATGGAGCAGAACATCTTGGAAGGGTTTCTCCTTGGGGGGAAAAGGCAGTAAATCACTTCATAGGGTACAACGCGATGTGGTTAGATAATGGATTGGTACTAAACTCGGCTGGCTTAGAGGCCACTAGATTAAAGAGGCACCGAGCTTTAAAAATGGAATATGGGAGGGGGCGCCTGGGTGGCTCCGTCAGTTAAGCTGCCGATCCCTGATTTCGGCTTGGGTCACGATCCCAGGGCTGTGAGATCGAGCCCGGCATCAGGTTCTGAGCTCGGCCTGGAGTCTGCTTGGGATTCTCTCTCTCTCCCCCCTTCCCTCTGCCCCTCCCCACTGCTTGCTCTCTCTCCCCCTCTCTCTAAATATAAATAAATAAAATCTTTTAAAAAATAAAAATTAAAAATTAAAAAATACAAAACACCAGCTTGGGGAGGTTCAGCTGATTAAGAGAAAAACTGGAAAATAATGGTGAGAAGGAAATGCAAATGAAAATGATAAATACAAATTTGCTTTATCTTTTATAAGATTTTATTTATTTATTTGAGAGAGAGAGCCCGAGCAGGGGGAGGGGCAGAGGGAGAGAGAGAAGCAGGATCCCTGCTGAGCAGGGAGAGCCCGATGCGGGACTCGTTCCCAGGACCCTGGGACCATGACCCGAGCCGAAGGCAGATGCTTAACCGACTGAGCCATCCAGGCGCCCCCAGTCTGGTTTTCAGGTTGGCAAAAATGCAAACCCAATGATGTACAATGCTGACAGGACCGCTTGGAAAGCTCCGTAATTTCCCCTGTCCTATTCCGGATGTATAACGTGCTTTCCAAAATTCTGTGACTCTATTGATCATTGAAAATACAAAACAAAAAGTACATGAAAAGGTTCCTGACAGCGTAACTTACTACAACAATGACCCCCAAAAATGGGTTGTAAAATATGACTACGTCCTCTGGAATACTACGTGGCCCTTAACAATAAAAATGACAAGTAAGTGGGAAATGGAAGTTAAACAGATAATATCAAGTTGCATGGACAGAATGCTGGTAGCTGTGTTTGAAAACTCTTGCAGAGGAAGTGAAATGAAATACAGTGAAAGACTGACGTGTTTTGGCGGAAAGGCTAAGTACAGCTTGATCTGTCTTCCCCCCTATTTTCAGCATTTTCCAAATAATGCTTGACAAGTAGGTAATACGAGAGTAAGGCAAAAATCAAAGATAATTAATTTTAAAAGTAAATGCAATAAACGGGCTTTAAAAGATAATATGTCACCTGTCATTCCTGGGTCTTTGGAACCACTTTTTAATGTTGAATGCCAAGTTCCCCAAATATTGAAAGGCTCCTTTGACATATCTAGGAGAAAGTGTATAGAGAAAGGCACGTCACTCACAATGAAAAGCGAAGGGCAGAAACCAAGAAACAAATATTCTGGTAACATAGCCCCACATTCAAGGCTGTGGTGGATACAAGACAGAATATGATGGATCCTTGCCCTTCAGGGGGCTTAGCCCATTTGTGATTTACAGAAAGGTTCTCTCTATGATGGTTGGGGTGCCCAGAATCAGGCCCCCCAAAGACGTCTGCGCCGTGATCCTCAGAACCTGTAAAAGGGACTTTACGGATGTGATGAAATGATGGGTCTTGAGCCGAGAAGCTTATCTGGGTGGGTCTGAGGCAATCGCAAGGGTCCTTACAAGGGGGAGGCAGAAGAGAAGATGGTACATTGCTGGCTTTAATGGCGGAGGAAGGGCCATGAGCCAAAGAACACAGGCGGCCTCTAGAAGCTGGAAAAGGCAAGGAAAGAGATTGGTCCTAGAGCGTCCTCAAGGATCGCAGCCCTGTGGGGCCATTTTGGATTCCCGAGGTCCGGAACTGTAAGATAATAAATGCGTGCGTTGTTTTATCTTTTTTTAGAATTTTATGTATTTATTTCGGAGAAAGAGGGAGAGTGTGTGAGAGCCTGGGATGTGATCGTAAGTACTTCTCGAAGCAAACGTCTACCAGGCCTTGCAAATGCAGCCTCTCCTTGAATTCCCAGGCAACGGCCTGAGTCGGCTTTAGAGGTGAGGCCGGCAGCAGAAGGAGCGGCTAAGAACAGCCCGCGCGTACGGGGCTGGGACTATCGAGCGCTTCCTACGTGCCAAGGTCTGTGTTGAGGACTTTACATGGATTAGCTGGTTAAACTCTGTGAATGAATACGGCTGTCTTTCCTAGTTCTCAGGCGAGGAAGGACGGGGACTCGAAGAACTCAGTCTTTCACACGAGGTCCTGCAGATCCAAAGTACCAGGACGGTTACTGAATCCAGATGGAGGGCTTTTACCCCATAGGGTTCTAACATGACTGCTTTCTTTCTTTCTTTCTTTTTTTAAAAGGTTTTATTTATTTGACAGAGAGAGAGTGAGCGAGCACGAGAGAGCACAAGCAGGGGGAGCGGCAGGCAGAGGGAGAAGCAGGCTTCCCGCTGAGCAGAGAGCCCGATGGGGGGCTCCATTCCAGGACCCCGGGATCATGACCTGAGCTAAAGGCAGATACTCAATGACTAAGCCACCCAGACACCCCTAACGCGACTTGTTTCTTTTTTATTTTTTTTAAAGATTTTATTTATTTATTAGAGAGAGAGAGAGAGCACAAGCAGAGGGCAGGGGGAGGAAGAAGGAGAGAAAGAAGCAGGCTCTCCTCTGATCAGGGAGACTGACGCAGGGCTCGATCCCAGGACCCCGAGATCATGACCTCGGCCAAAGGCAGATGATTAACCGACTGAGCCACCCAGGTGCCCGTGACTTGTTTCTAGTTCCCTCAGGTGCGGTTATTTCCAGGGAGAAAGTTGCAGTTAGGCAGGATTGCTAAGCCCTGCTGCAGTGACATTTGCGGCCAGAACTTTCTGTGTGAGGTGGAATGCTGAGCAGCAGCCCCAGGCTTCGCCGTCTACGCAGCAGCAGCACCCCGTCCTAGGCTGTGTCAACCCCAAATACCTCCCGACATTGTCAGCTGTCTCTGGGGACACAGAATTGAGGACAGCAGTGTTAGAGCTGGCTGAGACGAATGCACAGAAAGCATGGACACGCGCTTTAGTCCACCTGTTAATCGGAGCGAATGTGTTATCTTAGCCGCCGTGCTAAGAAACTACAAAGCAAACACACGGATCCTGGGAAGAAAGAATCAAGCTTTTTTGGTGGTAAGTTGTCCATTAATCTCTCTTTGAATTTGTATTTAGAAACCCGAATATACCATACCTTTCATAAGAGCAAAAAATCTCTTTTTGTCGTTGCAGAGAATACCACATATAGAAAATTTGTCACTAATTGAAAAGAGCAAAAATGAGAGCTCATCTATATGCATTAGAAAAGGAATAGTTAGAAATCTACAATACACCGATTTAATGGGAATATATAGTGGGCATGAAGAATATTAGCAAAATGGAAAATGTTAATGATACGATTTTAAGTAGAATAAGCTTAATTCAAAAGTAGCTATGTTTTGAAAATATATCAAGTTAGAGATGCATTTGGACAAGGATTAGAAAAAATGAAGTTTCACATTTTAAAAATAAATTTTATGCTTGAAGGGGACATGGGTTACTGTTTTCATTACAATTTAAAAAAATTATTTTTGACATGACTATTTGTAAAATAAAAATAAATGTGCTATGATTTAAACCACCAAAAAAAAAAAAAAAAACAAAAAAAACCAACCATCAAAAACCAGAGCGCTTTCAGGGGGTCTCTTTGGATTAAGTGATACATGTAGGCTAAGAGAGCAAGCACTTGTGTCTTCCACTTATTTCTCACATTGCCCTGCTGAGTCCTGGCACTGAGGAATTATTCTGTGGCGGGAAAGAACAGAACCACACATTCGGTGGTCAAAGAAATTTGGGAAAAACTGCAAACCACAATCTCCCTTCCATTGTGCGAATTAATGGTACCCATTAGCACTTTACAGTGTTTGAGAAATTGTACGATAGAAAAACTATTAGCTTGGTTAGCCCACCATTCCCCAAATGTATTTGACCTGGAACCCTTATTCTGCTACTAAAAAAAAAAGGGGGGGGGGAGACGAAGAGGAGGTCCGAGGGCCCTTACCATGCCACCTGTAATAAGAGTCACTGATCTGGCCAGCGCCAGCCAGGTTCCAGTTACCTTTGCCAAGCCTTGGTCCAGGAGAACTCTCCCTTGATTTCGACGACGCTAAGTGGCTCACCAGCACATACCGCTCCGGCCCTTTGTAAAGCTTCTCCGAGCCCCCCGGGGCCACATCCTCTTGCATAGCCAGCAAGGAGCGTTCAGACAGCACTGGGGAGTTGTTGTCATAAGGGGAGAGGTCTCCGCTGGAGGCCTTGTTGGAGTCGGTGGACGAGTGCCTTCCTCCCACAGAAAAGGAAACTTCCGATCGTAACATGTCAGGGCTTCTGGTGTAAGGAGACAATGGCAAGTGTGTGAGCGTGTTAACACTTAGTGACCAGACGCAAACAATATGACCGTTACACAAATGACGGGCGGAGAACGCATGGGCACGGGGGCCGACACGGAAAGACCTTCGGAGCAAGGTTCCACGACTCGTACAGCAAGAATGTGAAAGCGTTTCCACGACATGGCCGGCAGAGGGCAGTAAAACCCCACAACTGGCAGGGGAACGCGGTGGGGGGGGGTGCGGGATGATGGGACAGACATGGATCCCTGTGTTCTCCACTGTGTAGCGCTGAAATGCCTGGTGCGTTACTCCCACTGCCGTTGGGAAATGAGAGTCTGACGCTCCTTATCTGTTAAGGAAGGTGAAACTGGCAGATAACTCTCTTACGTTCCTCCATATCCTGAATTTAAAAATAATTCGAATAAAACTATGATTGACACTGTACAAGAAGTTCGCGAGGGCTTTAGAGATAGTCTCCTCCCCAGCCCAAATACTTCGTGTGCGTGAATCCATCTTTCCTGTGATGATGACGACGGCGATGATGATGATGGTGATGGTGGTGGGGAGGCTTCTGGTGGGAGAAACGGTTTCACGTACAGGCCAACGGGATAAATATATGACCATCACCAGAGTTCACTGTATTTTAATACTCCTGAAATGATTCTACCAGGCTCTAGTGCTTTCCTAAACTGATACAAAACAGGCTAATTAGCATGTCCATGGTGTTTTCTACGTGCATGGGTTGTCACACCAACAGAAACAACAGTGAAAAGGCGAGAGGAACAGGAAAATGAGAACGTCAGCAATGAAACGAGGGTTGGAAGTCTTACCTGGGAACATCTGTCTTCTCTACCTTCCTCAAAACAAGTGGCCCTGACATCTTAAAGGGAAACGATCACAGAATGATTAAAAGTTCCAGAACCTCCTTCTATCTCTCCCTGCCGACCCTGCTTCACTTCTCTTTACGAGTCTTTGCTTTCTTCTGGTTTAATTCCTCAAAACAGATCCCTCTGGGATCTTAAAGGTAAACACATGCCTAAGTAATCTTTTCCTAACGAGCTGGCTGTGTGCAAGCAGCCCGGACGATGGAGGACCCGCACTCACAGGGGACCTAGCTTCGTCTCGGGTTTCCAGCGGGGGTTGGCGTCCAGGAGAAAAGCATTTCAGCATCTGTGACATGCCTCGCCTGTCACTGACGCAGCCAGGGCCCGAGCCCTTTTTGCTGAGGCAATTTCTTACCCACATGGAATAAATAAATCCTTTCCTTGCCTCCTCTTGAAACCGGTGACAGACAATCTTATGGGAAAGATCCAGAGAACCACCACGAGGACGTTTTGGCAGAAACTAGTTAGGCTTCCAGCAAATGAAGGAGAACGCAAAAGAACTTACTGTTTTGTGCTGGAAGGGTGTGTGTGTGGAGGGGGGAACTATTTAACCTCCACTTCTAATTCAAGGTGGGGGGGTTCTCCCTAATTCTAGCGGGGGAAACACAGAGCAGAACAAATGGACGCCTGTCTGTCATGAATTTGACTCTGCTTGAGGAAACTTTACTATGAAAATAAGAAAAACTGAATGTGTCGACCAGGTTGCTCGGCTTAGAATCAGGGTTCGGACCAGGACTAGAAATTCTATGACTGGGCCCCTTTCCGATTGTTCTCCCCGTTCATTTGACGGTTTTCCCCAGTCATTAATGAAAATGTCTTCTGTCTACTTGGCGAGAATAAGTCACGGTACTCTATCTGGAACAGTGGGGCCACAAAGCCTTCCTTTATGGGATGTTTTAAAGAGAGCCAAGTCAGTTCATTAGCCAACACAGAATACCCATCAAGGCTTTCTTGGTCCCTCCCACTGGGAGGAAAAATGTCAGAAAGGTGGTATTTTCACTCACGGAGAGCCCAATTATTCTGTATCATGTCTCGTTCATCTGTCTTAAAAAACAGAGAATACAGTCAGCAAAATGTGACATGCTGCAGATTCTGCTAACAGCGATGTGCATAAAGAAAGGTCACCTAACTGTATCGAGTCTCAATACCAGGAACATCTATCTGGGTTCCTGCCGAGAAAGTAGGTGGTGCCCCCCCCAAGGGAAGCATGCGTGACGTCATAAGTCATACACGACTCTCGGCAAAGGCTGCGAAGGGCTCCCAGGCGCCAGACTCTGCTCGGGGGGTCGGGACACAGGAAGCCTGTGGGCGCCGTGGGGCGCTCCAGCCCCAACCTCATCTTCCCTTATCGCTTGCTCTCCCCCCCTTTCCTTTCCCTCGCCTCTCAAATTATTCACTACGACATTGTTCCACTTGCATACTTCGGCAAGCTGCTTCCACAAACTCTTTGTGGACTGGTGCACAGACAAGGAAATCGCACGCACAGGAATTATTGCGGGTACCGAAAAGGCTTCATGAGAACATTGAGTGTGCTTAACCCAAACAGAGTCAAACAAAGAACAATCACAACGATAACAAAAATAACCGAAGCTGCCACACGATTTCCCTTCCACGCTCATGCCTGTGACTGGCTCTGGTGGAGGAGAGGCAGGAGAGGACGCGGTGGCAGGCCATCGTCCCTCTCCTCTGCTCTTTGGGGAACAGCACGTGGGAACTTGCTGGAAAAGCCAATTCTCCAGCTCCATTCTGGGCCTGCAGAAGGGACTGGCTGTAACAGCTGGGCCCCCGGGGGGAGATCTATTAAGAATTTCAAGCTGGTGACCACAGATCATCAAGCCAAATGCGGGCTTCTGGTCCGTGGAGGTCCCGCACACCTGCCCAGGTCACAGACTGCGAAGCCGGCTTTGCCTGTCGAAAGGGCATCTGGGTGCCAGGCTGGCAAACTGTGCTTCAGAAACCCCTCCGGGGAAGTGTGCTACCTGGGCAAGTTCGAGAACGCCCATGAGGAACCTGCCTTCCCTCCCTCATCTAGAGAGGACAGCGGGCTAAGGCTCCACTGAGTCAAATCGGGAAGGAAACCGCAGATAGTGGCCCAAACCTCAGCAGTGGCTGACGGCGGGGGTGGGGGGCTTTGAAGAGGGGGTGCATGGACCCATCCTACCCGCTCCAGTCTGCTGGACGCACGGCACTGAATGTAGCTTGGTTGTGGGTCCGAACACGTTAAGGCGAGAGGGAGCAGGAGAGGCCCACCTGCCTTTCTCTGCTCTTCTGGTTCCTTCTCGACGTCAAGCCACCAAAGTGACGACATCTGGGGTGCCAATCAGGGGAGAAACCAGAGGACACGCCCCCCACTGGGGCGGCTGGGCTCGCAGCCAGGGACAGGAGCAGACAGACGGGGCTACCCGGGGAGAGGGGATGCCTTTCTCTCCTAGCCACCCGGCACAGCTCAGGGACGGACGAGGCTATGGTTTGCGAGCGCACGGTAAGCGGCTCGTGAAATGCACGGATGTGTGACAGCCCCTTGGCCTGTAAGAAGGGTGAGGGCTGGTGTCGACCCCGACCTCAGGCGGCATGGCCAGCCAACAACTCTCCTGGCCCTTGATCACGGACCAGAGGTGAGCGGAAGACACGAGGCGATCGCGTGTCTTTCTAGCAGCCGGGACGGCAGGAATGAGACACTTCTCAGACTGACGTGAAAGACGGCAGTCAGCCTTATTACATATCGCTAGGAAAATGCCATGTGTTACACCTTGAGTTAACGGCCCTCTTAAATGCTGGAGCTATTTCCTGTCTGTCATTCCATTTTCTCAGCCCAGGTCCGTCAGGCGGTGGCCACATTTGGCTAAGAACCCACATCCCAGAACTGCCTTTCCTCATGGGAGCCTGCCAGCTAGTAACCGAACTATTTAATTCACTTCTCGGGAGTCTCACTGACAACGTAGGCAGTTCCGAGGTTCAAAACAAAATGGGGGGCATTCCATGGCTTTATCATTAAGTCGACTAGAAACAAAGCCAGAACCCCTATTTGGGGTATCGCTGAAAGACGGGACAAGCGGCCGCCACCGCCTTCATTCACATTCGCCTCGAGGATGATTCAACTCTGTGAAGACAATTTTCAGTTCAGTGCTGCAAGTCAACGCACTGAAAGATCTGTATTTCTCTACAGAAGATAGTGATTCACTAGATGAGGAATAGTCTGGAGGCAGGTAGTGGGCTCTCTATGTCTTGGAATTTAGCAGAGGGAGGTGGGGAATGGTGAGTGGATAGATAACCAGTTGGCAAGGGTTTGCCTCCGCGAATGGAGGGCTTTTCTCCCTGAGACCTGAAAACCCCAGGACCATCCACACAGGCGTGGCCAGTCTCAGCTAACAAAACAAGCATGAGATGGACATGGAGAGCGAATCACTTTCTCACCCTTCGCTGGTCCCTCCAGGTCAGGGGGTTAGGACGCTGCCGGCAGGGTACTGTGGGCAGGCCTGCCCTGCCGCCGGCTGCACAGAACTTGTTCTGCGGATAAATGGAAAACTGTGGTTCAACCACCGGGTGTGGCGGCCCAGCCCCTTGCTGAGCCACCCCAGTGAGAAACATCCTCGGAGACGACAAGCTTGTGTTGGCTCCATCCTTGGCTTAATCGTTCAACTGATAAACCTCCGTCTGTTGGAACGCCAAGCACATACGTCTCAGACACGATTCGGTGTACAGGGAACGGAATCCACGGACACGACAGCTCTGGATTTATGGAGGATTTTCACATGAGTCATGCTCGGCTCTGCAAGGCAGCCCTTATGCAGACAAAGGCACCCCTTTCCAAGAAGAAGCTGACGATGGAGCCAAACTCCCCACAGGAGATGAGGTCAGCACCCTGGACATTAGGACTTACTCATGGCTTTGGTGAAATGTCTCCCCTCCCTTTTAGCGCTTATGAATTCCCTCCTAATAGCCGTGGCCCATGAAGGCATTTAGGACAGGGAAGAGAAAACGATGCTGACCTTATTCTCTTTTTGCACAGTATGCCTGATAAAACATGTTCAAGTTAATATTTTCCAAGTTTATAAAGAAGCTGTGAACCACAAAGACTTTGGAAGAAAGAGATGATGTGGTAAATTCTCCCTCCATTTTGAATCGGCTTTTCCTAGAAGGCATACTCAAGATTTTTGGAATTTTTCATTATGGATTCCCTATTCTACATACATTTTTCCTAAAACTGGTTGAAAAAAAAAATCAATGAGAAGGTGGACTTTTTAAATTCACTGGGAGGAGAATCCAGTTCAATAAAACAATTACTTTTCAGTTCTGAAATGTTATCCTTCGAGATGGCTATGAGTCTTCTTCCACGGTTTTGACCAGCTGGTCACCAGTTTTGCTATGTTGGAGGGCAACTTCAGTAAAAACCGTGTGAAGGCCACAAACAGAATTAAATACAATGAAATTTACAAATGTACACCTATAGGTTTGGTTCATCCATATTGGCTTTCTCCCCAAGTGCAGTTTAATGTACTTTGATTGTATTTCCAGAATACAGGAAGGAAAATGTTCTACCGAGCCTTGTATACCACATGGGTATACCATATAGGTAGACCTGGCTTTATGTAATTTTTAATGGTTAGGCTTTTCCCCAGAACATTAAAGCAGTTGAAAACTACTGAAAATCCCTAAGCTGGCACATTGGAACTTACAGCAGTTATATTCGGTTTAGATGCTTCCTTCGTGCCCAAACAGAATTGTATCATTTAGTTCAGGTTAACTTAGTGAAGGGCTGTTACTTGGTCAGGAGAAATTGTCAAACACAGCAGTTCTCTTGGTTGAAAAATAAGATAAGCAAAGCAGTAATTTTCAAAGCATCACTGATGGGTTTGTTTCCGTGGAGGGCAGAGTATACATTTTGCCTTAGGATAGAGGGAGACATACAGGACG
Organism: Meles meles; assembly: GCF_922984935.1. Taxonomy (NCBI): domain Eukaryota; kingdom Metazoa; phylum Chordata; class Mammalia; order Carnivora; family Mustelidae; genus Meles; species Meles meles. The sequence goes on from NC_060087.1 coordinate 7,675,706, forward strand.
TACAGGAAGGCTCCAGAATGTCTGGGCATGGTACTAGTCTTTTAAATTTTTAAAAATATTTTGTTCAGCATAGATTTTTGGTGCTAACTTTGATTTTTAAAAATACGACACGTCGACATTGTTTATTTTGATCCCTTCCCTCTGGCACCTACATGAGCGCCTCACTCTCCTCTACCTACTCCCTGCCCTGCCACAAGGCCTTGCTTCTGTTGCAAATACCCGCGCTCAACATGCCTTGTCCTTTTTGATTTGCCTTGCGCTCTCATCCCCTATCTCCTTCCATCTCTAAATCAAGGGAGGGGGATCTATTTTGAGTGTGTGTGAAGAAAGGAGCATAGACGCTAATAAATATTCCAGACAAGCAATGAAAAAACTGGAAGTCTTGCATTGTCAGGAATATAAATCTCTTCTAATCTCCCTTTGGTATTGCGTTTTGGTTGAAGCCAAAAATGTCAGTGGACAAACACAAGAAAAAATAACGAATCCTCCTCTCACTGCTGCCCTGATTCTGTTGTCGCACAAGAGAAAAAGTCAAATGAAAACAAAACATTAAATTCCCAAATATCACGAATTGTTTGCTCTTTCAAGACAGAAATTATCATAACTATGTTCTTGCTCTTGGTTCTCACCCTTTTGAAAACTCACGTTTCCACTCCCGATTCAGTCTTATGCCGTTGCCATGTGCGACACAGGAATCGAACGCTTTATCTAGGTGTGTAAACTGAAGAACAGAAGGTTCAGGAAAAAACCCAAAGGGTCGGAGAAGAATCACAAAGAAAACCAACCATGCATCACTGCACTCAGGCAGGCGTTTTAGGAGATGACCTGAACCACTAATGATGGCCTTTAGCAGACGACTGCTGCTTCCGTCCCGCCAATCCCCATAGTCTTTACTTCTCTTAGCCCTACTCTCCGCCTTGCAGCTGAGTCTCCACTCAAGACTTCCAAACAAGAACTCTGTCCATGCCCGCAGTGGCATGGCTCGTCCAGGCCTCTCCCTCACTTCCTGCAAACATGCGACGGCCTCCCATCCTCCTCAGTTCCCCCCAGCGTCGCGTGAGCAGGTCGCCTTCCCACGTCTGTGTCTTTTGCCCTCACCCTCTCTCTGTTCTAGAATCAATGCCACCCTCCTGCTGCTAGTGGCACCAGGCCTGTACAGGTGGGCTTTGCCTTCAGACACTGCCACAGTTTAAGGTGGACAGGTTCTCTCTTGTGTCGTATTGCCTTCACAGAAAGGAAGAAAGTAGTGACTCCAAAGTCTCTGCTAAGTGGTTGTAAATGAACAAAGTGGCGAGGTTCGGAATAACATGATAGTAAGTAAATCACCGACCTCCGTTAAGCAGTTATTAGAGACCGGATACTCCTGTCACAGCACAACAACTCTGTAAAGTTGGTGCTGCTTTTTAATCTCTGGTTTGAGGTGAGGGAACCGAGACAGAGAGGGATGAATCTATTTACCCGAGATCACAGCTCGAAGAGCCGTGGAAAAGGAATTCTGACACAGGGGATCTGGTTCTGGATCCCAACGTCAGAACCGGTGTACTGGGCTCCGCAGGAGCGCGCTACTGACAGGCAACTGACGTGCAACTGACAGAGCGATGCAGCCGGCAATGTCCGGCAGTTTGTGATTTGTCATCCCTGTCATCTGTCAGGACCAGGGGCCACTGCTTCTCAATACAAGGGCCACCCCGAAGCCTACCATTTAAGAGTTTCTGCCCTCTGTGCTGGCCAACCCCTTCATCGTGCCCATGGCCAGCTGACACAATTATTACTCTGTCTAGGCCCTGCTTCAAGCTTCCCAAATGTCCAGGCCTGTGGACCCCTCTCCAGTCTTCAAAATCCACTGCAGATCCTTGCTCTTCTCACAAGCCATCCCTGAGACTACAGGTCACATCTCCTTTTCTTCTCCAGTTTCTGGTCTGGAGTGCTGGTTTCCTCCCTTTGTCAACACGAAGACTCCCTTTTAATGTTAAGAATCACCCATCTCAAATAGAGTGATTGGTGATGGCAAATCTGTGACATCTGACATGATATCTAACATGGCGGATCTAAGCCAGAGGTTCTTTCCTGGGGCTGCTCGGTACACTCACGGCGGGGAGATTTAACAATTCCTACTGTCCACGCTGTGCCCTAAAACAAATGAATCACAGTCTCTAGGGGAGGCACTCAGGCATGATCATTCTTCAAGCTCCCCAGGGGATTCACGTCTGAGAACCAATGGCCCAGCACAAACCACTCTGCCCTCCGCGACACACTTAATAACAGGCTTTGTATTATTTTTATCCCCGAAGGCCTCCTTCAACAAGTCTGCAAGCTCTGGGAGTCGAGAACATGCCTTCAGATTTTAAACTTCCGCTACTCAAAGTGTGAATCACAGACCAGCAGCATCACAGCAATACCTAGGAGCTTGCTAGAAATGTAGATTTTCAGACTCTCTGCCGCAGGCCTCCTGATTGACAGAGGGTTTTTGTTTTAACAAGATCTCCTGGTGATCTGTAGACATAGCAAGCTTTGAGAAGCATGGGCGGAAGGAATGAAGATACCATCTACAGCTCAAGGGGTAGGACTCTCAAGCCTCAAAAGCAACTCAAATTATATACGTATTTATTTATGTATTTTTACTTCATGGCATCATTATCAACCCTTCTTGGCTGCTCCTTGGCCTGTACCTAGAGGAAAACAGCCAAAGTCTTCTCCAAATGTTTTCTGTCCAATGATGCTAGTCTCTGACATCCACAGAGCACCTGGGAGCTCACTTCCCTTCCCCTGAGGTCCTGACACTCACCTGTGACCCTGGTCTAGGGCCAGCTTGCTTTGACCTTACAATTCTTAATCTTACAGGGATAGAGAATGGGAGAGGCTAGACAACTGTACAGCTTCAGATGATCTTAGTTTGTAAGCTCCTTCTTTTTCCTAAGAGTAGCAAAAAAAGGTTCCCTTCTTGGTATTTATATGCAAAGAGCATACCTGAAAACCACATAAAAATAACTTCTATCAACTATTCTTCAAAGCACAATATTTCTGTATTTCAACATGCCATATCAAAGTGGAAATTTGGCAAGTCAACACCAGTGTTTTTTTCAGGTGTGTGTTTTCCAGCTTTTCTACAGAATACCACAAAATGTCATAAATGCAGCTTAACAAGGGATTCACAAACAGAAATGCCACCGTGTCTGTCTTCTTGCATGGGGAGGGAAAGAAGCGAGTTCATTAAAATTCTGATGATATAAGGTCCGCTGTGAAGAGAAGCCATTTTCATTAGTTTAAACTAGAATTTATACCTTCACGACAGTTAGAAATCTCGGGAAAATTTAAGGGAGCCCAATTATCTGAAATGAAAAGCGAGACCATGAAATGTCAGCCCATTTAGACAATTTGATCATATTCTTACTCACTCGTGGCTCTTAGGGCCAGAATCCAGGCAAAACGCCTTACTTGAACCAGAATCTGGTCTGATGATAATTGGCACAAAGATGAACTTCTGAAAAAGTGCATTTGAAAAGATGAGCCACTTAAAAATTCTTCCCTGCTCTGCGGGAAATGGACTGACGCTGGGTCTTGCGGTGCTGCTCAAGCAATGATGCGGGGAAGAAGAAGGTCTGAGCAACGTGGAATTCCTTTCACTACATTTCTCTAAAGAATATAAGATTTTTATCTGAAATAGTTTCAAATGAACTGCAGTCTCTCAAGTTCCACATCGATATAAAGGAACAATTCAACACGCATCAATATTTCTGAGACACCGTGGAATAAGACATACCATTATTCTACGTACAGCTAAGAAAGACCAAAAAATGCCGTGATTTATATTAGGACGTGTCATTGATTACTAAGATGACTCTCAATTTCAGAGATGATAAAATATGGGGGAAAATGTGTCTTAGAGTTGTTGACATTCAGTAAATTAAAAGCACGACATAAACAACGCTTTCGTGAGAGGAGGAAAACTCTTTGGCCAAATTTAAGGTTTGGTGTCGCGGTGGCAACATCGCTCCTGGTTAGTGACACAATAATAACCTCGTCGCTGGCTTTGCCAAGTGCTCAGCGCCCCCATACACGCTGCCTGTGTACCAAATGTTTGAGATTAATCCTAAAATCTGGATAAAGCAAAATCCAGTGGTCTTCCTTTCGGGGCAAAATGGCGGCTAAGCACGGCCTACAGCCCGGCTTGCATTTTATTCATTGCAAACGTGGCTGTGTGAGGAGCCCAGTGCGCATTTTTACCAAAAGGATGCTAATTATAAAGAGCAGAAGAGTCAGGAGGGCGCGCCCCTCCAATTTCAAATGGGCACCTCAGCTTTGGTGGAGGCTCGTCTTGTGGTTTTGGTGATGTGTCACTGGGGCTAGTAAGTTACACAAGTCAGATGCACCCAGGTGCAGCCTAAGGGACCCGGAAGTACAGCTAATCAGGATTCTAGAAGCAGCAGCACTGGTGTGCATCAGAGTCCTTTGTGCCTTTAGTCCCCCCCCCACCCCGTAAACACAGTCAAAGGGACCTCAAGGGGCTAGAAAAAGCCAAAAATGAAACAACAAACCTCCATAAAGCACCTTCTAATTCAATAAGTGGATTAGGAAATATGAAGCATTTTCCAGGCAGGTGGACTGACAAGATCTGCCAGAAAGTTGCCACATGTCCACCTCCAGTCAGCCTGTGTGGAATTATGTAAACTTCCCTAATTCTTTAGAAATGAAAAGAGGAATCCCCACGGCAGCTTTAGAAGATGAGCAACTGGTCTACTCACGAGGACTGGGAGGCCTTTCTTCGGAGTAAATAGTCCACCACGTCGGGATCGGTCTCCAACAGGCTGATCAGGACTTCGTTCTGGAGATCTGGAGAAACCTGGAGGGACCAAATGTCGGGCCATAAATCAAACCATTCCGGGAAGAGGAAAAATATGGTCATGGGCAACTCTACGGTAACATAAAAAAGAGCCTTAAAAGTCGTAACAGGACAGAGTGATTTGCCAGTTAAAACCAAACGTACACCAACTCATTCAGCCATTTTAATTCTCAGGAATATGTGGATGATGACTGAAACGTTCTATTCAGGCCGAACTGTCACCCCTCTTATGACTGGAGAGGTAGCCTAATCACTTGATACCTCTGTTGCTCAGATGAGGTTTTCCTGGCTTTGAATAAGCAAAATATCATGGTTACAAGGGGCAGTGTTCATAATTTACTGTCCAAATGAGGACACTTTCTAGAGTTCCTATTTATAATTAAGCCAAGACGAGAGGCATAAATTGTAACGGTCTTGGGCAGTTCTGGAACATAAGATTAGTTTATTAAGAGGATGGGCCCTTGGGGTGCCTGGATGGCTCATTCGGTTAAGTGTCCAACTCTTGATTTTGGTTCGGGTCATGCTCTCAGGGTCGTGAGATCGAGGCCCATGTCAGGCTCCACATTGGAGGTGGAGCCTGCTTAAGATTCTCTCTCACCCTCCCCGTTGGTACCACGCACCCCCCTCTCTGTCTCTTAAAAAATAAAAAAAAGGAGAACAGGTTCTTGAGTCAGAATGTGTTTGAGTCCCCATTCCATCTATCAGCTGTAGGACCTTCGGCAAGGCATGTGACCTTTTTGGGTCTCAGTTTCCTCATCTGTAAAGTGGAGAGAATGATAGGCCTCACCACAAGGGGTTGCTGTGGTGATCAAATGACTTAGTACCCATTGCAAACTTAAAACAGTAGCCGGCAGATAGTCAATGCTTGAAAAAACTTGCTGACTACTGTATTTGCCCATGTCAGTTTATCACTGGGTGCTCACCCTCACTCTGTCCTTGCATCCTGCTCCAACGACAATGACAAAGGTTTCTCGCTTCAGCATTTGACAAGGCATTTGCTTGAGTTTTGGAGCTGAGTGTCCCGTTTCCCTAGGCTCACCCGCAGCGTATTAGAAGATGGCCTCATAATCCTGAGCCATGATATTGTGTGAAAATGTTCTATGAGAAAAGACTGAACTCAGCTCCAACAGGCTTTCTACTCTACAGATGCTGGTAGCTCAAGTAAAGGAAATTCCAATTACTGAGAGGAAACAACATTTGTGTCTGATTCTCTCACAGAAGGGCTCGGAACCAGGCTCTCAAAACCTGCAGGGACAAGTCTTCGGAGAATAAGCGGCAGGTAGAAGAATCTACCTCCTGCCTCTTGCAGAACTCAACTCTTCTTGAGCTCTGAGAAGCTGGAAACAATTTTATTAATAAAAACAGGGACGAGAAAGCAACAACAAAATGCTTTCCTTCCCTCATAAATCTGCTCCTCCCACTTAATCCTGTGTCTTCATTAATGACATTGCCAAACCCTACTCACACAAACTCAAAATCTGGGTTGCATTCAAGTTTCTCTGTGTCCTCTCTTCCTCTCCCCTCCCTGTTCAGAACCAGGAGACCTACTTGACTTCAGCTCTGTGAGGCTTGTTCCTTCTTTCCTCTATCTTCCACTCCGACCACACTGATCCAAGTTCAAGCCCTTGTTACCCCTTTGTAGTGGCATCTGTTGGCCATTACCAGCTTCCATTTCCCTCTTGTTGTAACAGTTGTGCCCCAAGTTCCCTCTGAGGAATCAAGTGCTCCCCAACCCTTAGCTCAAGGGTGATGTGTAAGCTGGTCGAACCTGCCATCATGGCCCTCCTGGATTCCCAGGGCTGCCTGTGCCATGGGCATGGGACTCCATTCAAGGTCATGAACGGCCAGGGGAGTGTCCCCGAGGCATCTGAGAGGAGACAACACAGGGCCAGAAGCCACATGGGGCCTAAGGATTGTGCTGACGCTTGAAGAAACTGCAGCAAGAAAAGGAAAGGATCTCTGGATAGCACGAGTCCTGGGTAAACCTATGTCCGAAGCCGTGTTTGCCTGTGGACCTCAAATTCCTTAAACTACTTTGAGATTTTGGTTGAAAAGAAAGATACATCCTTCATGGGCCTTTGATGTAACTGCTTGCTAACTTAGACACTGGCTATTTCCTTCACTACCGGTGTCTAATTTCTTCTCTCCATGGTTGTTCAAGTGCCTTGATCAAGACGTTTGCTCAGAAGCCTTTTTATCCCTACAGTGGAAGCCCCCCACTCGCTAGCGTGTGTTTGCCATCTTGTCCCCTGGTGGCCACCCTCTCCTGCTCTCTACTTCAGCAACCACTGTGCTTCTCACTCTGGCCTTTTCCCACCTCATTCCTTTCATTCATTACATAAATATTTGGTGACTGCTTATCGACTGCCAGGCACTGGATGTGGGGATTCAGCTACAAACCAAACAGACGAGAACTCTTGTGTCCCTGAAACTGACAACCGCTACGGGAAGACTGGCATTAAACAAATAAACAAAGCAAACATAGCACGGATCACATGAAGATGGAGATGAACGAAACAGAGAAGGGGCAACAGACCGTGATTGGGGGGGAGGGGGCGGGGCAGGGAAGTGCCATTTAAGTAGGATGGCAGGTCACAGAGAAACTGCCACTTGAACAGAGAACTGAACTCAATGAAAGAACTGGAGAAAATCATTCCAAGCAGAAGGAAGCAAAAATCAGCAAGATCATGAGTCAGGAGCAGAGAGGAGGCCAGTGAGGCTGGAAGGAAAGAGGAAGGAGGCGAGCAGTAGGAAGTGGGTCGGGTAGCCAAAGCCAGATGTTGTGGAGTCTTACGGGTCAGGATAAGGACATCTGCTCTCAATCTAGGTGGCTGGGGAGCCACTGGGGGGTTTTGAGCTGAAGACTAACGTGAACTGGCATCGCTGGCCGCTGCAATGATAGCAGATCGCAGGGAAGCAAGGGGTGATGCAGGGAGCGCCAAGAGGGGTTGCTGCTATGTCCAGAAGATAGATGGCAGAGGGCTGAACCAGGCTGATGAGCCAATGAGGTATCTGTGGATCCTGGAGACAGTGAAGATAGACAGGATTGCGTTTGCTCATCTACTGGCTGGAGACAGAAAGAAAGAGGGAGAGGGAGGAGGAGAGGAAAGACGCCTTCAATGTTTAGAGCCGGCAGCACCTGGAAGCACGGGGCTGCCCCTAACACTGACCTGTACAGAGAAGTTGCAGGTGGAGGAGGTGAAGGTCACAGCTGGGAGGTGGCTTCGCTAGGGTAAGGGGGGAGGAGCCTGTGGGACATCCAAATGAAAGACAGATGTAGGAGGCAACTGGGAATAAGGCTCTGGGGTTCAAGAGAGAGGACTGGGCTGGACAGAGAAATTGAGGAGATGCATATAGATGGCATTTAAAGCTCTGAGCCCAAATCCAGTGACCCCGGGAATGAAAATGGGAAGGAGAAGAGAAGGGGCAGGGATTTTAGGTCAAGGCTAAGGGGTTCGATTCTCTACTCTATTGACTAAATTAAACATCAAAAGACTGATAAATTTTACTGTGATTTTTTTGAGCAACACGACCCAACAGATACACACTATTGTACCAATTTGTCAAAAAAAATTAATGCCTGAAGGGTAAAAATGAAGAGAACTCATTTGTGAAAAATGAACAGAAAGCAAAAAATAATATAAGCCAAAAACGTATATCCTGAACACTTTGTAAAAGAAACTTTCATGAGCAAATGAGGAAAAATATGTGTTTTTCATCCAGTTAGTTTAATTTAAAATTTTCTATGCTTAGACACGTAATAAAAAATTTTGTTCCAAGTACTAATCCACTCCACTGAAGAATAAACAACCCTCATGCGTATCCTTTAGAGTGGGGTATCATGGTATTAATTCTGTGAGAGCAGACAGTATGTCTAACAATAAATTATTAACTTGGGTACACTATTAGTATAGGTTACAGGAAGTATCATTATTTAAAACATAACATTCCATAATGTTCTGTTAAATTATTCCATAATTCAGAGTTTTTACTCTCTCAACTCGGCTCGGTTCCCAACCAATTATAATCATTGAGGTTTATTTTATGTATCATACAAGACTTTGACTTGCTAACAAATGCAAATGGAAAGGGTCAGTGCTATAAATCTATCTATAGTTTCTTTTTAAAAGACCCATGACGCCATTCTGGCTTGGAAACGCTCTTTAAAAATAAGTATGGGGCGCCTGGGTGGCTCAGTGGTTTAAGCTGCTGCCTTCGGCTCGGGTCATGATCCTAGGGTCCTGGGATCGAGTCCCGCATCGGGCTCTCTGCTCGTCAGGGAGCCTGCTTCCCTCTCACTCTCTCTGCCTGCCTCTCTGCCTACTTGTGATCTCTGTCTGTCAAATAAATAAATAAAAAAAATCTTAAAAAAATAAGTATAAAGCTATAGCTTCAAAATGTGCATCCACGTACTACAGGAAGGGTAGGTAATATTTTCCTCTGTATTAGCTAAGACTGACTCCAGTGAACATAATCCATTATTTTAATTAGTTTATTTATACCCCATCTTGTTACAAAATGACTTAAAGCAGCTTTAAAAATTCATATGATAAAACCACATTTGTTTGTTTATTGTTAAGGAATGGTACAGAAAATTGGGGCCAGTGGGAAAATGAGAGTAGAGAATTTGAAACGATGCCTAGAACTAACTTGTCATATTCATATAACGGCCTCCGGTGCTGTCTCCCCAACAATCCCTCCAATCTTTGTCCCTATTTGCATGTTTCATTTCCTATTACTTAATACAAATTTCAAACTACTGGCTCAGTTCAATTGGATGAGCATTCATTTTCTGTGAAGTTAGGTATGTAACAGAGAAAACACAAGTCAAGGGAATGAACTGATAGGAAACAGGAGCTTACAGTAAGTCAGAAATATCCAGACGGATCATTCCTATATATGCTCCTCTGCGGGAATCAGGATGCTGCCAAAAGAATTTCTGATTAAGAGTCGATAGGCCCTGAGGTCCAGGTTTTATCAGCTTTGCTGCTTATAATTCCTTAATGTAAACTTGGATACATCAACAGTCTTCTTTAGGATTCTGTTCCTGCATCTGAAAATCCAGGCATATCCTATTTGTCCCATCTACCTTTATTTAAGCGTGATGAGGATCAAAAGGACCAATAGTTTTGAAAGTACCTTACCAATTGCAAAGAGGTTCAGAATAAGAAATTTTGTTAGAAATAGACAAAATATTAATAAATCAAATACTTAAAAGAACCAAATAAAAGCAGATAACATGGAGATGACCAATATTTATTCCATGACTTTTTTCTTGACTCAGTCATCCGTCTCCGCCTCTCATCCTGTGCGCTCCTAGAGAAGCATCACTCTCTTCTGCTCTGTTTAACACTTTGGGTGGGTAACTAAGCTGTGGGATGTTCTGTTGATATGTCTCTGCTCTTGACCTCTGCCTGAATTTCTAGAGTTGAAGTTTGTGATCTCTTGGCCCCTCAGCTGCAACGGTCTTGACCAACCCCATGTAGCTTCCCCCTTCTGGTTCCTTCTCTTCCACCAGACCCCAAGTCTTCCGTTGGTCACATCCGTAGAAGGTAAACTTCCAGAGGGCAGGGATGATCTGACCTGTCTGCCCAGAAGTGATAGGGGCTCCTAAGGTTGTAGTTCTCCGTCAGCTAGCCTCTTTCGCAGCGCGGGCAAGCTCATGTGTGCCAGTGCTGGCTGGGGTGCCCCTCGTGGGAGTCCTGAAACATCTCATCAGTGGATGTGATGATGGCCGCAAGAGATGCTGGAGATAACTGGAGTGTCTTGAAGCTGAAGTGCAGGTGAGCCACTAAAGCCCCGCCCCTTAGGCTGTTTCTGTGACATAATAATCCTGCTGCTTGCAGCCATCAGCAGTTGAGTTTTCTCCTCCCAGCAGTCAGTCAAATGCATTCTCCATTATACCTCTTCTTCCTCTTTGCTCCCTGCTCTTTTCTCTCCGGAAGCTCCTACCTGCACACCAATGACCCTTCACCCACTTACTCTCGCAGGTCAATACTGTACTCTTCTAGAACACAAGCTAGGGGCCCTTTCCTACCAATGGGTGCTCAATAAAAATGTTGTCAGGATGGCAACAAATAATAATCAAGAAAAACCCAGAACTACTGGTCTTCATGGCATACGTACACTGGTTCTGCTACCTTTGCGCAGAAGCTTCTCTCTGCTTCTCAATAGTACCAGTGTCAGGCTCTAGCAAAATCTCCTTCCTATTAATTTTTAGGGTTGGAAAATAAATTTCCTTTCCCAACTGAGGGTCATCAGAAATTTTCTGACATGCTCATAAACTGTTGTTCTCATTAATAGAAAAATGAAAAACGAGTGGTACCTGGGTGGCTCGGTGGGTTAACCACCTCTTGGTTTCAGCTCAGGTCACGATCTCAGGTTTGTGAGATCAAGCCCTGCCTTGGGGTCCTAGCTCAGTGTGGAGTCTGCTTGAGATTTTTTTCCCGACCTCTCCCTCTCTTTCCCTCTGCCTCTGCCCCATCCCCCTCAACTCACGTGTGCATCCTCTCTCCTTCAAATAAATACATACATACATAAATACATAAAATCTTTCTTAAAAAATGAGAAATGAGGGGAGCCCGGCTGGCTCAGGCAGTGGAGCATGTGATTCTCGATCTCAGGGTCATGAGTCTGAGGCCCACGTTGGGCACAGAGATTACTTAAAAAAAGAGAGAAAAAACCGAAAAGTATGACTCCATAACCAAACACATTTTATCTTTTTTCTTCTGGGATTCTGTACCTAGCAAAATAGAAACTAAGGAGGACTGTGAAAAACACACTAGTTAAAAAAAAAAAATCAACCAATTCTGCACATCGGAGTGAAGAAACAAAACCCAGCCCCAGCGCCTTCTTCACTTACAATTTATTGTCTCACATCAAAATCTCTACTGGGTTTTGGTCAACTATGTAGTAAGTTTAGATATTTTCCAAGGGTACCATTTATGGCTCTGTTTATCTGGAGACTCAACTCCTTAGATTTTCATGTGTTCCTTCAAAGCAGAATGCTATTTCAAAAATCAAAAGAACTTTGGACGCTCCTGCTTCAGAGAAAAAATGTAAACACAGCACATAGGAAGGAATAAAACTGTCACAATAAAAATCGACCCTATCAAATTAAAAATGAAACCTTGAACGGTTGCCTAGGGTATGACACTTAACGGTGTAGCTTATTCTATAACCCACAGAGAGGGCAAAATGGCTCAAGTTTTCTCCATTTAGAAAGGTTAGTTACTCCGTGTTCCATGCCAACCCATCGTGCTCCATACCAACCCATCGTGCTCCATGCCAACCCATCCCCTTGCACAGGACCAGGACGGAGGCTTCGGCGTTGCACACTCTACCACTTTCCAGCCACAGCAAGTGACCGGATGTCATGATGACATTTCTGTAAATCAACACACGCGCTGACAGAAATCACTAATTTCTTGGGCTGTTTACGGGAGTATAAGCTCAAACACGAGGAGGCCCAGTCTAGAACCTTCTGTGTGACTGTTGCCGAGGATGGCTTCACATTATGGAAAGGGGCTCTGGGTACGCATGAACCGACCCTCCGGATTTTTCTCAAGTGCCTGATACATGCCAGGCAGCGTGTTCGGCAACCGGGGCACATGAGGGAACAGATACAGTCAAGGAGGCCAGGACTCGCAGAGCTGTGGTTGGAGGAAAACGGGAGGAAGGAAGACGCAAAAAAAGCGAGCAGTCCTCGCTCCACCGCGTCAGGCTGAAGGCAGTAGAAACTGCGCAGGGGCCTGCTTCTGCCCCTCTCTGCCTGCGTCACCAGCACACCTGTGTTCCGTCACCGCGGGCAGGGACAAGGTGAGCAGGCTCCAGCAGGAACACGTACCCGCTCCTGCAGCCACCCGCCAGCCTGAACAGCAAGCAGGTCGGTGTTAGGATTAGTCCAGAGAGATGAATGCTGGTTAACGTCTTCTTTGCTCCCCATTTTCAAACTGGCTAACACAGTCTCTTTCTCCCCGGCAAACGGACTCTATATTCGAGACACCACATTAAAGCACCTTGTCTTCCGGGCGGGGAGGCATCATGCTGTAGAAATAATTCACTTAGTTGCTGCATCAATTGGCAAACTACCTTGGCTTGCTCTCACGACACGGTGGTGACATTTAGATGAGCTGGTGATGTTCATCATGACCGGCCCGACCCCTGGTCCGTAAACAGTACTCCTCTTAGAAACAGCGATTATATAAGCAAAGGAAATGGACATGATATGTAATGATCTGGCTATGTTGGTAGGGGCTGCTTCCTTGTGCCAGGACCTAGATCACAGCTTGACTCCCTTTGATTTGGCATGCAAAAGCCATTTTAAGAACCTGCAGTTTGTGTCAGGGAATGAAGGGAACATGGAACGAAGCTTGGCTTCCGAGCTTGGAATCCTCACGTCGGCCTCTGACCCTTGCTCCCAGCAGTTCTCATGAAAATTCCCATGTGCGCGGTGCTGGTCCCCAGCTCGGGCTGACGACCCGGCGGGCTGGGAGCTCGCCGGCGTTCCCACGTCTCCAATGCACCCCGGGCTGTTCATCAGCCTGGAAGGGGAGCGCCTTCTCCTCTTTCCCTCTCTCCAAAAAAGGAACCCTGGTAGGGATCATTTAGAATCGGCCCTCAGAACGAGCTGACAGTTTTCCCCACTCTGCTCTGAAGCTCTTATTAATTCTAGGAGCAACGATGAGCTTTCTCTGGGATTGCAACAGCAGTTACGGAAGCAACAGCTTGTGGGACAATGTGCGCGCTAACGGTTTCGTCGGGGAATGTTTTCTACCTTACAATGATACTGGGGAGGGTTTCTACATAGGCATGAGCCTTCTCTTTTATTTCCAGCATTCCCAGCGCATGTCATTTTATGTTATCTGGTTTTGAAACTGTTGATAGCAGAAATGCAGGGTCAGGATTTAAAGGTGAGGGAGTAAGGGGCATGGGCACGGAACGGAGCACAAACAAACAACAGGACTGCATTTCAACAAATCATTACTTGGCACCCGTTTGCTTTACGGACATCAGCGAACTACATAAACCAGGTGAAATTCCCTGTCTTCAAGGAGTTTACATTCTTTTTTTTTTTTTTTTTAAGATTTTATTTTATTTATTTGACAGATAGAGATCACAAGTAGGGAGAGAGGCAAGCAGAGAGAGAGAGGGGAGGAAGCAGGCTCTCTGCCAAGCAGAGAGCCCGATGCGGGGCTCGATCCCAGGACCCTGGGATCATGACCTGAGCGAAAGGCAGAGGCTTTAACCCACTGAGCCACCCAGGCGCCCCAAGGAGTTTACATTCTATTAGGTTTAAATATGCATCCTAAGTAAGTATATTTATTATACAGTGAGCTGAAGTGTGAGAGGAAACCGAAGAGCAGGGAAGGGAGGAGGAGTGTGTGTGCGCGGGACAGAGCGGGCACGGTGGGCACCCCCACACAGCTGGTGCGTTTGCAAGCGCATGATAGGGGGCTTCTTCTCGATCTCGCGCAGTGACACCAGCGATCTCTTCCGCGTACCTAGTATATGTTACTTCTTCTCCCAAGGACCTTAAAATGTCACTTCTTATTCTCAAAATAATCCTAAAGAGGAGATAGCTTCAACTCATTTTGGTACAACAGGAAACCCAAGGCTCATGGAAGTTGAGCATGGGCCCAAGGTCACATAGCAAAAAAACGGCCAAGCAAGGATGTGAACTCTGCAAGCTTGTTCCAAAGCTCATGGTCTTTCCTGCACCTTGGGGGTTTCCCAAGATGTGGCTTGCTTGCTTCTCTGTGGCAAGCTCCAGCTTGAGAGTGACTCTTAGAATCTGCTGCCTCGGTTTCCACAGAGGGATCACAAGGGCTGTTATCGGGACCTGTCTCCAGCTCTAGGATTTCCAACCCAGTGGCTGAAAAGCAAACAACCAGTGTGAAAGCCTATCCTAGCCAGCCTCTCAAAGCCTGCGCCAGCCTCTGAATGTAAGCCCCTCTCCTGATGATGGGACAAAGTCAGGCTCTTGTCTTGCCTCTCTCACTAACTCACATGCCTCTGCTACATGGGAGACGCAGTCTCTACACCAGGACATGGAGGACATCATTAACACTCAGAACAAATGTCTGCGTGGTCGCCGGGCCTCTGGGGGTTTGCAGGACCACTCCATCCATCCATTCTGCCACCTTTCCTGACAAGTCTTCCTTTCTAATGCCAGTGCGGAGCAAGGCCTCTTTCGCCATTGGGCTTCGGCCATCCTTGCTTGGGATTATTGTGCTCACTCTGAAAGCTTCTTTAAGAAACAAAACAAAACAGCGACACACACCACTGAATTTTTGTCCACCCACGTGGACCGGCTTTGCCAACCAGCCAGCAGCTTGAGGCTGACCAACTAGATTCTGAAATGCCAAATATGCCAAGAGGACCCGCCAGCGATAAGGTTCGTTTTCTTTTGTGCTTTCTAGAAATAAAAGAGGTAAAGTCGGGGCGAGGGCACAGGACCGTGTAGATTTTAGAACTAGAAGGAATCTTGGTTTTCATTCGTTCTAACCTTGTCCTCTGATACCTAAAGAAGCAGTCATCTCAGAAAGTTGATGTGGAGCAAAGAAAGAACTATAGCAAAGCTTCCTGCTTCCAGAGCCGGTTTGCTTTTTACTGACCTTGGCTTGGAATCTTCATCTCACCTCTCCTCCCTTTTATCCCCTCCATACGTAATTCCCATTATCTGTCTAGGAAATCAAGAATGCTTGTATTAATTTTCACTTACTCTGAAAAGGCATCCTTAATTCCTCCATGTGTAAACTTTTTCATATGTATACAGAGTAAAAATTAACAATATGGAAATTGTATGTTCCAGAACTACCACCAAATCATTCATTAATTCAACCAGTATTTCTTGTGTTTCTACCATGTGCCAGGCACAGGGGGGATGCAGTAAAGAAAGTAGGTGGAAATGGGCACAAATTCATCCTGTCACAGAGCTCGCGTTCGTTCCAGTGGGGAAACACACAACAAATGAGAGAACTTAGTAAAACCCTGTATTCATAGTGATGAGTGCCATGGAGAAAAAGCAGGGAGAGGGAATAGGAAGTGAGGGGGTGTGCACATGGGGGCGGCGGCAGGGGTGTATTTTAGACCAGGTGGCCAGGAAAGGCACAAATGTAAGCTACTGCCCCAGAGACCCTGGGCATCA
Source organism: Meles meles (assembly GCF_922984935.1). NCBI lineage: Eukaryota > Metazoa > Chordata > Mammalia > Carnivora > Mustelidae > Meles > Meles meles. Next base: position 7,691,695 of record NC_060087.1, read on the forward strand.
ACGTCTCCCAAGAACAGCAAGCGAAGAAAATGCTGGAAAAGGTGGAACTGATGGACTGATGCTCTTCTGCTGTTTTCCATAGTCCGGGCAGCAGGAAACGGTGGCCAGGAAAGGCTGTGTTGGTATCCGCGTGGAAAAGAAATGCCTGATGATTTGTGGTTTCATCTAAAGAACTTTGCTTAGAATATGGAATTTAGAGAACAGAATTCAGATTGGTGAGAGGCATTATTTTGTTAAAAAAAATCCCGAGAGCATGAAGTCATGCCAAGACTACTTGGCAAGATGACATGGGACTTAAAACTCGAAGAAAATGGTGAAAAGTTCAGTTATTTGATTCATCCTAATATGTAGTTAATTATGAAGGTTTTGGCTGAAGTGTGAAACTTACACGCAGGCAATGACTAATTCCATATTTTTTGAGAGTTCGTTGTTTGCAAACAGAACAGTGCTTCAGAGACTCAGAGGGGAGCAAGACACCATTCTACCTCAGTGAACTTTCCCACTGTGTGTAAATCCATTTTCTCTTCTTCCTGGGCATCCAGCAGGAATCCGTTTTCCTGGCTTCCCTTGTGGTTAAGCATGGCCTGTGTAATGGGATTTGAGTGGACGTGACGGATGGCCCTTCTAGGTACGGCCCATAACATCCCAGAGGATCGCAGCGTCTCAAGACGCCAGAAGTTCAAGACCCTAAGTCATTAGCTGCAAAGCTGTCTGACACGCGTCTGATTACACTTCACATCAATAAGATCTTGACGTCTGTTTGTGCCGAAGTCCCGAGATGTGGACCAGCTCATGCTGCCCAACCAACGAGATTCTTAGTGAACATTTACATAGCCTGCGGAAAGCTTTCACGTATCAAATAATTCTGGGAAGCCCCCTGGGGAATAGGGTGTATTTTTAACCTTCCCATTTCATAAAAGCCAAAATCGATGCTTGTCGAGCGCTGAAGTCCTTGGTCATGATCACACAGGTAAGACGCAGAGAGCAAAGTGTAAAGCACCGGCTCTCAAACTGACAAAAATACCATATGGGCGTGGAAGTGAATCTCATGCAGGGCATGTGATCACTGCAGACACAGTACTAAGGAGTTGCAAAAGAGGGAACTGACACGCTCGGCTGAAGCGGCCACCCGAGGCTCTAGCGGAATAGGGAAGATTTATGGTGAGCGTTTGCAAATGGACAGGAGAAATGGGAGAGGAAACATGGAGAAAGTTCCTGTAAATTCTGACATGCGATATGAGCAGCGAACAGAAATAGAAGAGGCTTGGCATCTGTTCTAATGTTTCAAGGGAAGTTGGAGTAAGCAGTGCAGTTTTTTGAAGGAAAACAGGAACTGGTAATTCAATACAAATACAAAAAATATTTATTGAGTGCCTGCCAGATGGAGGGCCTTCCAAAAGTGTACAGAGGATACAGGGAGAAGAGAACAAGGGCACAGCCCATGTTGCAGATGCATTTAGAAACCACTAAAGGAACTAGTATAAAGGACTGTAACACAATGTCGAGTAAGATAAACATCAATAAGAACAGTGATGGGTTTTAAGGGACAAAGAAGTGACATGAGAAGGACATGGGAGAGAGAGGTGAAGCTTCATGGAGGAGGTAAGACATCAACATTGACCTTGGAGGAGACGCCGTCGACGGGGGCGGCGGGGGGGGGGGGGGTGGTTATGGATTATGTGAATTCAGGAGGGCCACAGATAACTCCCAAAAGAAGGATGTTATCAATATTTTGAGCAGGGACCTCGCTATCTGGATAATTAAATCACTCCAAAATGTGGCCATGGTCTAGGGGACAACAAAATACAACTTACAACTTGGGTATGTTTGTTTAAACGTGGGATCACAAACTTCCAGGGATACCACAGCTCTGTACATTTCCAGTTCTATTGAAACTGCCTGGCTTCCAGTGAACTCGGGCAACGACTGGCCCTGCAGACCAGAGATGGTGTGCGTGAGTTTTGGTCTGCAGCCCAGCAGCCCGAGGCAGCTTACCAAGGTGTTCTGCCTAAGGAAAGCCACTTACCATGAACAGGGCTTCGTAATTTTCAATCATTTTCTGCACCACAGCGATGATGGCTGTGCTCTCCTCAGCCCGGGCTGAGCTCTGGACAGAGAATTCTTTGTCCGATGATTTCTGCTTGTGCAGCAGGTTGGGTCCAAATATGGTGGCCAAGTTCAGAGAGGTCATTTTGTTCCCAGTGACCTGTAAGAGTGGACGACACAAGGATTGGTGTTATTTTTGCTTTTCAAACTGCTGGGTGGGTTGGTAATCAAAGGGACCTTTTTCCTTTCCTGTTTTTTTTTTTTTTTCCCCTGCAAGGACTATATCACCTTTGGCAGAATCCATGAGGGGCACCGTCACTTCCCTTTTGTTTTATATCTTGGATTGACTGTCATAGCTCAGAGGTCATTTCAATAGCATATTAAGTACAACTTTACATCTCTAAGTTATCTGTTGTGAAACTGGTACTATATAAAATGTCTTCCCTGTCTGCTTTTAAAAAATACTGAAGTCCATGCAGGCCTGCATCCTTGCATCCATCCATCCAACCAACCTCTTGTCCCTCCATCCGAGCCAGCCTTCTAGAGGGGAAGTAAACATACCAGTTACAGGGAGTGGGTGCAAGGTATGAAGCTATCAACTCTGGCGGCCCCAGGGACACTTCAAAGACGCGGTGATATTTGTACAAAACCATGAAAGAGGAATGGAGTTGGTTAGGCCAAAAAAGCAGGGGAGCTGAGGCAAGGGACGATTTCACAGTAGGAGGAACACCGTATGCAAAAACAGAAACGCGTAAACTACATCCAGGCACCCCCGTCCCCTTCACCCCCCAAAACAGCGTCACAGGGGATTCTGCAGGGAAGGCAGGCAAGGGCCATGGCGACGTGTCCCTTGTGGGCAAAACTGCCCCTGGTTGAGAACCCCTAGGCTAGGCAAATTTTTCTTTCTCTTGTTGATATTAGTTGCAAATCTAGGAACACAGGGATCTGCGTGGGGACTGTGGCTGCTCGGTGGGGCTCCTTGGTCTGGGAAGACGTGCAGAGCCTTTGAGAGGCACCTGGGTGCCCAGCACAGAATTCAAGAATCCTGATTCACAGCCACAAGAAAGACTCCTGGTCCCACCCTTGTCCTGGGGAGCCCTGAGCTGGAGCTGGTGGCCGTCCCGGCCTGTGATCCTGGTATGGCACAGGGCAGGTGCTATTTTTAGAAGGTGAGCCTGTCTTTCAGGCCTCCTGCCAAGTGAAATGCTTTCACATGTAAACACTGGGCATTTTCACGGAAATACTCTTTATCCGTAGACTGTTTGATTATTTTTCTTCTGCATTTTACTTCATGGATATAAAAGTTGCCATTTTTTCATTTGCTTTTCCTTTCTCTTCCTGGAAATTTACGGCTGAGGACAAAATCAACTATGTGTCATGTTCAAATTCATCCCTTTGGAACTTAGGCTTTTGGAGCGCTTCCCTCTACCCCCTTAAAGTCATATCAGGGTTTTCCTATTTTTTTTTTCAACATTAGCAAATAGGAGATTTTGTTTTCCTTTAAAAGAATGTTTAGCACAAGGACAGTCCAAAACTCTGTTTCCGTTGCCTCCTTCCCCTGTTGCTATTCTGGGAACGCAATCCAATCCGTCCGTAAAATGGCACAGAGATTCCAGCTGTAGACCATGCTGCTGTGGCTTGTTAATGCTTTATTTGTTGGGTTGTGATTTGTTTTTGTTTTACTGTGCTTGAGACTGGAAAGGGGACTGGCTCGAAGACAGCCTCCAGCCTTGTAGCCTGTGGTCCGGCATCTACCTCTACGGGGGTCTAGGTTACAACACGTGCCCTTGGGGGCGGCTCATGAGCTAATTATTAGCCAGCCAATTAAACGACTGATTTTATCTTCACTAAATAAGCATCCCAGAGCCTTTCTAAACCTAACAGGAATCGCTCACATTGATTATCAGTCTGGCATGCACGGTCACCGGACTAGGAACTTTCCACAGGCTCTTTCAGTTCTTTCGCACTATAAGCTGGGGAAGCAGCTGGGCTGTTGTCCTTTTTTTTTTTTTTTAACACCCAGGGAAGTGATGTCCAGAGCCCGGAGCCAGGAGCGGGGTAGAGCAGCGGAGAAGCCAGCCCCAATCTTTCTCATGAGCCAGCACCTCCCCCTGGTTCCAGCATGGGGCAATGGGAAAACTAAACTTTAAAGCAAAGGCTGGGATTGGGGTGGGGAGGGCGAGACCCTGGTCCCTCTCCAGTTCCAAAGCCAACCTCCCATTTCCTGAAGGTCTACACCTCCTCAGAGATCAGTAATCCTGGTTTTATGCCGGTGGCTTGGAAGGTCTTTTCTGCCTCGTAGACTCTGTGAAGAACTGAAGGCCGGCTACAGACTCTCCCACCAAAAACGAGCATGTCCACACCACATTTTCTGCAATACCAGAGCAATCTTAGACAACCTGAAAAACCACTAGGTTTGTTTTTTTTTTTTTTTTTCCAGGCTCAAGAGGTTTCCGTGATGTTCCTGCAGTGTTCTTTCTTAAAGAAAGGAAATCGTTCTTCCCTTTGGGAATTTCTCTTTTCCCCAAGCAGCAATGCAAATAAAATGGAATCAGACAAAGTGAACACAGATAGCGAAACGCCATTATCATTTTCCCCCCAGAAAAGCACTGATGGACCAGCCAACAAATGTTCTCATGTCCTTCTTGTCAAAATCATGAAGATCCTATTAGCTGAAGATGCAGAACACTGTAAGTGCCGATTCGAAAGGAAATATTATGCTCATCTCATAGAGGAGGAAGCTGAGACCTTCCCCCCTGCCCAACTCTGTGCTCTTCCCTCTTCCTCTAGGTCATAGGAACCAGCTCCAAGCTCCTCGACGCTCTCTGACCACAGCTCTGCACGTTGCAAGCCGCAATCACTACGCAGCAGAGACAGAACCTGTCTAAGCCCGAGCACCGAACGGGCGAGAGGAAGAGCTGAAGGCTGCTCTGTTTCTGGAGCGTATTTGACAGCTGGAGTCCTGCCTCGCCGCAGTGCGCCCATCCCGTAGCCTCTACGTACTCGTGCCAAACCACCACCACCAAAATATTCACAAACAACCGCCAGTTCCTCTCCCTCCACTCTGAACTCCGACCAGAGGGGCTTTCGGCTAACCCCCATCCCCGCGCAGGGCTTACATGGTCCGTTCACTCGAGCCCCTTGAGACGTCTCCTCGAGGAAGCCACGCCTAACTTTCCTGGCCCGTGTTCGCCACCTTTCTCCCGAGACTCTGGGTTGACTCTGCACTGCCTCCCCTAATTCCACACTTGCCTCAAGTCCTCCCCTCCTCCACCTCCTAGGGGCCACAGCATCCCAGGAACAGCAACTGGACAATTTCAGAACCCCACTCAGATCGGGGCCCAGGATGTCCGTGATTCGAACACCAAGGCCACTGTTCCACGGAGACACTGACAACGCGAACTGCTGTTTCCCACATCGCTAGTCACACAGAGGCTTCCCAAGGCTCTCTCTCCCCACCTCTACCAATCTACAGCATGGGGCATACAGCCTTAGCGGAATCCTTCCAAACGTTCAGGGCTTGCTTAAAGGAATGCAGCACCTACCCCCTTACAAAGGCATTCGGCACTCCATGAACACAGCCCAATTTCCCCTCATACGTTCTCGGGACCTTCCCACTCCAGAGCCTCTACTCCAACCGAGATGGCTGTGTGGGCTGCCCGTTCACCTGGGACATCTCACCATTCCATGGAAGCAAACCTCTCCTCCTCTTTCCCCCGCCGCTTGAACGTTTGCTTGCTAGTCCTTCATTTTGACTCCAGGTTCAGGTGGAGAGTGCGCAGAAGCACTTGCAATCTCGTGCTTCCCCGTACAGCCTTGCTGTTCCCGGAACGCCGTCGATTAGAGTAAACCAGTCTTCCCAACCACCGTGCCGTGCCGGGTGGAGACTCCGTATCCCCAAACTTCAGGTAAGGAAACTCAGGTTTAGGGAGGTTAACAGATTTCTCCAAGAACACCTGGTCAGTTAGTTATAAAGCTACCCAGAGCTCTCAACCAGGGGTGCCTCTGCCCCCTCGCCACCCCTCACAGGGTACTCGGCAATGTCTAGAGATGCTTTTGGTTGTCACAACGGAGGCGCGGTAGGGAGCCACTACCGACATCAAGCATTTAGAATAAGGGCCCAGGACGCTGCTAAAATAGCCCAGAATGCACAGGGCAGCCCTACAATTACTTGGTCCCAAATATCAATCACACGGAGGCTCGAAAACCCCCACCTAGACCCATGGGTTTTTTTCCCCCTAATTCCTAGTCTAGATTCCTGTCTTCTTAGTGAGCTAGACTAGTTTGGGTTTGAGCCAAAGCTGCGACTTTACTGGTCACTGGATGGCTCCGACCACTATTCCATACGAGAAGGTTGTGTGAATGAGAATGACGAGCCCCTCCCTCCGCATTTTCTCCTGCCATCTTCTAGGGTCCTGTCATGCTCGCTCTGCAAATCTACCGTGCCTAGGGGGTCCAGGGTGCCTCCCCCAGAGTTGTGTCCCTGTGGGACCCTGGCGGAGTTCCTTAACCCCTCTAGGCCTCGCTTTCCACCTCTGAAATGCGGAGGCAGCGACAGCAGCCTTGTGCAGTGGAGGACTGACCGTACCGTACAACGCCTCAGGCATGCAGCTGGCACGCGGTCGGAGAGAGGGCGACGACACTACAGCGCCAACAGGCCAAGGGGCGTCGGTCCCCAGCCCAGAATCTTTTCTTCCTTCGGGCCTAGGTGATGGGGTTTCGTTCAGCATTTGGACTGAGAGTGTCTGCAAAGGTTTCTAAAACTGCAAGAGTTGCTTCCATCGGACTTCCTGCTTTCATCGATGCCTCCTTCTTCGTTACCTAAGACCCGGCCGTCCGCTCCCATACCACTGCAGGAGCGCCAGAGGAGGGGTGGGCGCGCCTAGGCACGCAGACAGGGCCCTGCTCCACCCAGTGATTTGGCAGGTGAGTCCACAGCCTGCGTTGCATCCGTAGCTGATAAGGGATGACACCCAGGCGGGGAGTCCAACTACCACTTAACAATTATGAGAATTACAGTATATCCCGGGGAGAGCTGTGTCTGCTAAAATAAGGTGTCGGTACCATATTATGAAGCCTGAAGCCAGCAGAGGGTTCACTAATTATAACTACGATAGAGAGACATGGCTAAGTCAGGAAAGTTCCATTCTCGCACCAACAGTGAGGATGACCTCAAGAAATGCAGAACTGCCGTTCCGGATTAAAGTGGAAAAAAATATAGGACCAGGATTTTTAGGAAAGAAACGTGATAAATATAGAACCGAATCCACCACAGGGCTGAGCTCTGCTTAACAAGGATTGAAAAGAAAAGGTTCTGCAGTGGAATAAGTTTGGAATGCCTTCGGTCTCTTCGTGTTTGATTTGTAATGAGTGTTCTTAGCACAGGAAAGGGTCTGAGATCACCTGGGGAGTCCAAGGTCAAGGAGAAGTATGACTGGATCGTACCAAAAAGGGAAACAGAGCCCTTGTTATGGTGAAGACTGAACAGGCTGCTTGTTAACTGGTCACCTAAAATTGAAGCCAGCACCTCCTTTGTCCGAGGGTGAAACCAAAAACCACCTTGAAGCATATGGCTGCATATGAACCAAAGAGAACCGGACCCCAGGACCTCAGATGGGCAGGGGGCGGAGTCACCCTAGGGGCCGAGTGGGGACTAGGTTCAACAAGAACATCCCAGGAGGGCCCACGGGACTGTGCAGAATCTGTTCAGTAGCTGACATGCTGTGGCATCGAGATGCATGGCGATGGCAGATCAGGCCTTCTAGATCCTTCTACTTCCTTCTCTACCAGGTTTGGAAGCAGGACTGACTCTCCATGGCTTTAAGCCAGTCGATTTTGGGGGAAGGGTTTAAGGAGAGAAAGAACCTCTTAAAAGGAGGATAGCACACCTTTAGCCGTAGGGCAGATGGGAGCTTGAGGGACAATCTGGAAGACTCACAAGGTGGCGACACAGTGGGGCCCCCAGTTAAGGAAGCAGATCAAATTAATGACAATGACAGCAATCTCCCCGTACCCCCGTTACCCCATTTTGTCGCAGCTGTAAACACCTCCATAGCTCATTGCTCATCTTCTTCACACGAATGGAAATTCAAGGTCTTGCATAAAGCATCATCGGGGAAAATGGCAGCCTCGTTTAGAAGCATTCTGGAAACACAGGACGCCAGTGGCCTATGCGCTCCTAGGAACTGTCCCTCCTGAAAAAAGCCTGCCCTAGTTCTCCTTCTACCTCAACAACGGGGTCAGGAAAGGGCAGGTGCCATTTCCTCCAGGTGAAGCAGGTCATCGAATTGACGACCCACTCTTCTGCAACTGGAAAAAGGAAGAGTCACGGCATCTCGGGCCACCAGGGGCACATCATACCTCTTGCCCATCTTTGCTGACGTTGTCATTGGCATGCTGGGCCACCATGGAGAGGAACTGGAGGAGGCGGTGCAGGGTGTCACAGTTACAGGGAGGTAGAAGATAGATGAGGAGCTGCAAGGTGCCGAGCTGTTCCTCTGGCTCCAACACTAAGCAAGGCAAAAGGAGGCATTCGGAGTAAGTTAAAGGGGGATCTCCCACTATTCAGGTCCCGAGAAGAGGCCTCTCTCAACCCCTTTCAGAAAGGGATGAGCCAGGCCAGTCACGTTCCACCGCACCCATTCTCCCGCTGGCTTAGCAATTTAGCACAAGGTCTTATGAAGGGCGTAAAGATAAAGTAGACCCGGGGAAATGAACCATCTGGAGCCAGCGTTATCTTCCCGGGGAAGAAATGTAGCTTCAATTCCCTTACTTTCTTCTCTCTCCCTTCCCTGCCATTCTCATCATTTACTTTGTAGACTGTGGTCTTTCATTTTCAGTAAATATTTACTAACAGTGACTGGGAGTTGGTGAACATTCTAAAAGTTGAGTTTATAGCAGATCTGAGGCCCTTTTCCGTTGAGGAATCCACAAGGATTTGACTTTTTGTTGGCAATAACCAAAGCCAGGGCACAATGGCAGTGTCTTCACGCTCTTCTGTGATCCTGTTTTAACTGTGCCATGGGGGGAAGAAAAGTGTGGAGGCTGTCACTGCTCTGGCCTGTTCCCACCCCGCCCCCTTTCCTCCTCCATGCGATCTGGGTCCATAGCCCTCAAGCAGCCATACTGAAAGCCCTGCCATGGGGCTAGGCCATCCTGCTTTCCCTGGAATGTTGCCTGCCCCCTTTCCTCACTCTGAGTTCCTATGGCTCCCTCCTTCCTCATACCAGAAACGCAAACTCATTTTTAAGGCACAGACTCAATGTGAGCTCTTGCTGTTCCTCCGAAGCATCAGTTTATAGCACTTTCTACTGGGCTGGGGTCATCTGAAAGCATCCCAAATTCCTCTTTGTTTTATGGCAACTTTCTTCTTGCTAAGTCTCCCCAGGGTAAATCTCAGAAAATTCCCCAAATAGCCCACTCATTAGAGACCAATAAATAAGAAGTAAAAAAAGTCATTGGGAAACACATGTACAAGGTCCAGTGAGTGAGTCGGACATCCCAGTAAATCCCTGGACACGTCCCGGCAAATGGCCGTGTTACGCACAGAGAGTATTGATGAAGGCTGTGTACAGCTCCCTGGTGAGAAGGGGGTCCGGCATGTCCCTCAGGAACTCCTTCAGCAAGGCAGCCACATCGTGAACACTGTGCTCTTCCTCCAGAGAGACATCAACCCCACGGTCAAATTCCTCACGTAACTGGAAAAATAATGGTTCAAATGGTCTCACGACACCACACCTCAATGCTCAGAGCCCAGCAAACAAAGTGCGGGGACATGAAGTATCTGGTCTTAAGCTTACACCAGAAAGGAGGAGAAAACAACATGTTGCCTTGATCTACAGAGTCTAACCATGAATATATTTTCACATGCATATATATATATATGCATCATTATGCATTATTAAATAAATGCGTTATTCAATGAATGTATCTGTAGGTTTACTGTTAATGATGCAAGCAGAAGGGCTGGAGAATGACATCCAGAAGGTTGGGAGGAAAGAGATGAGGGGGTTAGGTCAAGGGTGAATGTGGGAGGGAGGAATTCATCTATCACACAGCAGTTCTGCATGTCAGTGATCCTATCAGGTTGGAATTTTGACATTTCACAGAAATACTCAACAAGAAAGCAAGGTTTTTTGCTGTGCACGATGAAATTAAAAACCGTGATAAGCCATTTGTGACTAAGCCTCAAAAGATGATAATTACTAAATAAAAGCTGCCTTGGATTAGTCAAAGGAGCCTTATTAACAATTCCCAAAGGGAGTCCCTGCCTTACTCATTATCCTAGGTTCGTTAGCGTTTATGACAACGTGAAAGCACAATAGCAAGAGGAAGGGAGTCATAACTCTGCAGCCAACTTCCATGACCGACAGCTCAGCTTCTCCTATGTATTGTTTTCTGCTGTAGAAATAATTCTGTGAGTTCCTGAATCTCCTCTATGCAATATGTTTCTGTAAGAGTTCATTGGTTCACTTACTCATTCATCCATTCCCTTGATTTCCTGTACGGGGCTGAGGTCTAGGCTCTCCAAGTATGCTAGGGAACGAAGAGGCAATGTCCCTATCCCCTCCCCAGCTCTCAGACTGCTGGAGAGACTGGTGAGCAACTGGTAATCCCACAGATGCTTAATTTGCTGTTAATATTGTTATTTGGAACAACTGTTCCGAACTAAGAAGTGTAGGGTGCTAAGAAGTGATGTTCAAGAGTAAAATGGTGGGTTAGGGGATACGTCACCCTGGGAATCGAAGTCTCCATAACCACAAATTATATTCTGATTGGATAATCCTTAAATAAATCTCTATGCAAAGGCTTTCCCTTTGGTGGGTCCAGATGTAAGCGAGGAGTAATTTCTGAGACTAGCCGCCTCTCTGCCTGGTGAAAATGCCATTCCCGTCCCGAGCTGCCCACTGATGCCAGGCAACTCATCAGCAGTGTGCAGCAGGCAGCCAGAACGGAAGTCTCCCCCTCGGCACCACTCCTCCCTGTGATCTCTCAAACCCGCCAGGTTCTCTCCCCAGCACACGCACATGCAGAAAGAATGGACCGTGGGAAGAGGCTTAATCTAAATTGTGGGATCTTGAGATTAACCCTGAGCTTGAACCGAACCTGGGGCAAACTGTGTGATCTTGAAATAAGTTTCTTAATTTTTCTAAGCTTCGAAAGAAGTGGGGAAGGCGCCCCTCTCACAGCTGGTGGCTGGAGTCAGTAAGATAATGTTTTGAAAATATTCTGCTGCTCCGCCCAGGCGAGAGGGCCCCAGAATGTTGTCATGCTACCTTCCTTCTTGCAAGCCCTGTGGCAAAGTGTTGTATGTTTTGTAGTCCCTTGTGTGGCTATTACAAATAAAGGCAACCCACCAAATAAACAGAAAAAGGACTCCTTTTGGAAGTCCCTTTTATCTTGACAAAAAAGAAGTATCGGGGGCGTTGATTTCAGTTCATTTCAATACTATGAACAATTATTCCTTCAGCTTTATCAGCTAAAAATTATTTTCATTTGGTTTCATTTTGGAGTTGCTGCGTTCCTTACTGCTGTCTGTTGGGACCAATGGAGAACATGTCACGTTTTAATTTTCTTTTAGCCAACAAACGAATTCTTTTTTCAAAGGGCGGTTTGCCTTTTGTGAAGCCCTCATGAGCACAATTACCTGTCCGCTCGCAGGAACCTATTCCTGAAGGTCTAGCATCAAACTTCTGTTGCGGGGATGTTGTCCAATGCCGAAGGAGCAAGGGGCACGGTCCCCGCGCGTACAATGAGTTGGGGGTCGGGGGCGCCAGTGGGTCCACGGAAATGTAATAAGAATGACTGATTTCTTTTTGAGAAAGTAAAACTACAAATATAGCATCTTACATGAAGGGAATGTTAAGGGCACCATTTCATTACATTTTAGTAAAAACAAGTGCTAGACAACTGTCTTCTATTTATTATCCCTTCCTAATTAGGTGCTCTCCGAATCTCTGGCTTTTATAGTTTCAACAAGATGTTTATGAATTATCTTTGTTTGGCTGCACACATCATGAACACATCCAAAGGTTTTGATTTCAGAGGTTCGATCCTAACTCCATCACAACCTCTCTGAGCCTGAGTTGTTGCCTTTTACCTCCTGGGGGTCGATTATCCTGTAATTGGTGGGAGGATCCAGAAGAGCTACTCTGAAACGAATTTGCAGAAGCTGGAGCTTCGCGCAAGGTAATTCAATTGAAAGTCAAGAAACGTACAAGACAGTCTTCGCTTTTCACTTACCTGTCTCACTCTCTTTTTTGAGCTTCCAACTCGGAATATCCCCACCGTCTGGAGGCCTGCAAAGAAGAAAACAAAGTCAACAGTCCTGTTTTGTGACTTGAAATTGGAGGAAATCACCATGGACATAGAATAGAATGCCAGCAACATGCGGAACAGCAACATCACAACAGCGTGCACGAATGCTTGCTTAGTTATCCCCCAGAAGCCTCTGCAGGTGCCTGAAGCTTAGCCCTCTAAACACCAGGGACCCGTCATGTTAAACGTTTTTGATGAAAAACTTTTCCTGTGATGCTATGTATTTCCATATCTTCCCCATATGAAAAAAGTACCATTTTCTTCATCATTCGGATTCATCATTACTTAAACATGCATTTTATATGAAGTCTTAGTTCTTTATCGATGCTAAAAATAGACATTTATTGTTTCACTGGTTAGAATTAAAACAAGTACATATTAAAATCTATAAAATGCAGAAAAATGTAAACGATAATGTTTTTAAAAAATACCTGATGCAGAAATAACCACTCTTAATATTCTGTTTTATTTCTATCCAGTCTTTTCTCCATGTATGTCTGTATGTGTGTGTGTATTTTTTATTTTTACATAGTTGAGCCAGAGTTTTCTCTGATTCAGGTTTGATTCTGGGGCGGGGAAAGGGGGCGGCAGAACACTTCTTAAGAAGTATTATGGACTTCCTTCCTTCCACGGGGCACGGAATGTCTGAGCAGCTCTCCTTTTCTTGCGAGAGCCATTAATCATCATCACCGACAGTCATCACCTACATTTATTTTTTCACTGGTGGCTCATGCTCATGACTTCCAGTTTGTAAATAGGATCTTTGGGTGGGGGCGCTTTCCTTAATCTAATTGTATATGGGTTCCTCTCTCTTGCCACTGAAAGAGCTCGGAGTAGTACAACATATCATTAAATTGGAAAGAATTACAATCTTTATAACATTATTTCTTTTCATCCAGAACCAAAGTCAACATCTTAATTTGTTTAAATCATGTTTTAGATTTCTTGGTAGAACTTTGCAGTTTTCTTTATAGAAGTTCCTTGCTGCTTCTTATAGATACTCTGGGTATGTTTTTGATATTAATATGAAAGAATTATTTTATGGTTAGAGTATATAACTGATTACTGCTCTTACATAGGAAATACATAACTTTTGTGTATTTATTTTATGGTCTTGTCACTTTATGTATTAAGTATAATCCCTTTTTGGCTGGATTTCCAGGGCTTTTTAGTTAGAAAAGATTAGTATCTATAATTACAAACTCATTTATAAATATAATTGTAAATCCATAAACCCTGTTTATCAGTTCTATAGCTTACAAATGGTATCCTGAACTTCCGGAATAATTTGAGAGGCTAATTCTTGCTGATTTGCATAATCACTTGTTGGTAACTGCCCTCGGGTAGGATTTTGCTCTGCATCTATTTTCTTTTCTTTCTCTTAAGATTCTATTTATTTATTTGACAGAGAAAGAGATCACAAGTAGGCAGAGAGGCAGGCAGAGAAGCAGGCAGAGAGAGGGGAAAGCAGGCTCCCTGCTGAGCAGAGAGCCCGATACGGGGCTCCATCCCAGGACCCTGGAGATCATGACCTGAGCAGAAGGCAGAGGCTTAACCCGCTGAGCCACCCAGGCGCCCCTGCATCTATTTTCAAAAGACCTCCGTACCTTGTTGCTGCTCTCAGTCTGTGTTCCTCACAAGTGAGGCCAACCCCTAGCCTAATCTATTGCTTCTACCTCGCTGGGAGCTTGTGAACAGGATAATTGAGCTATTTAGAGTCACTCGAGAATTATACTTTTTCACCTGCAAAGGGAGCACAGAGAGTATCCGTCTGAAGAGTTATGCAAGGATTCAATTAATTAATGCATATAGAGTTCTTCGAATCCTATCTTGCATCTATTATAGAGAGAGAAACAGACCCTGACTGAACGGAATGAGCCTCCTTTGCACAAGAGAGAAAACTTAATATAATAGCAGGTGTTAGCAATTTTAATTTTGGCTGCATTTTTTTCTTAGTTTTTTGATGGTTTCCTGAGAGTTGAATTTTCTACAGAAGTGAAATAGCGTAAGGGCATTTTCTACACAGGCAGGACTATTCATTTGGCTGAATCTCTCCAGCCTTCAGAAATGTCCATTTTGATGACATTATTTTCCTCAATTAGATTAGTTTTTCGCTCAGCAAAAATGACTGTACTTGAAAAAATAACGAGTTAGTGATCAAGTGCTATAATTCCTATATATCTCAGTTGGTTAGAATCTGTTTCAATTTTGCAATATGTCTTGTTTGCTTGTTTCTAGGGAGCGCAACTGACAGCCATCAGAAAGCCAATGCCATTCTCTCCCATGAGCTATATGGGTGATTTTCCTCAAAGAGGAGATACAGTCTAGGCATTTAGTAATCTTGACTTAAGACAGTCACTGATAAAAACAGGCGTACATCCAAAAAGGCATTGACCTGGCAAAGGAACATGACTTTGCGTGGCCTATCCCAGAAATTGACATGATCACCTTTCTCTCCTTTTCAGCAGAAACTGGAATGGAAACATGACCCCGGAGCACCTGGATCTCAAGCTTAGGGAATTCAAATAAAGAGGGCAGGCAGAATAAGCAGGATGCCCCACCCTAAAATCAGTCCCAATCCCAGAAATGTAATAGGGCTTGAGCCTCCATTGTATTGTCTGGTTTTGTTGTTGTTGGTGGTGGTGTTTGTTTGTTTGTTTTTAATTTGTGCTTCTGGGAAATCGAGGATGCTTAGGGAATTTTGAGCTAATAGTACAAAAAGCATCTGAGTGAAATACAAGTAGGGAAGGGTGTTAGACACAGACACAGATAAGAGTCAAGATAACTGTCCAAGACCAGTTGTGGAGGGAATGAAAAGATCTCTGGCAAATGTTTATAAGGATACAGTGACTATGACTCCGTCTTACCCATTTCCCAAATGGGCAAATAAAGTCTTACGAGGGGATTGGTTTTGAGGCTTGCTTTTTTTTTTTTTGCATTGGTTTCAAGTAACCAGGATGAATATCTGTTTGCATTTGAATATGTCTTGTATTTTTCTGGAGCTAAACACCATGGAAACCAGGAGCAGAATCAGGTCCTTTACAGGATAATCTTTCTTTTAGGCCCGACATTGCATGTTAACCATGCCAAAATAAGAAAGAACTGTCCAGTTTCTTAGTAAGCTTCAAGGAAGTGCTATTTTACAAATTACAATTCATGAAAATTCATTTTGAAAAACAAAATAGAAAGACATACCAAGTTTTCTTTCACGTAAGGAGTTACTCAGCCTGGCACTGGGTTTTTGCAGGACTGGAGTAGAATTTTCTCACTTAGGACTCTTCAAACTGCTTACAGTTCACTCTCTACATTCTTTATGGAGAAAAACTATAATTGTAAAAGCAAGAGTCTCTTTCTCTGCCTCACAGTGGAATTTGGCTGAATTTACATACTCATGGTACTGAACACTTTCGTTGTTAAGCTATTTTAAAAAATAATTCTGTGCAAGTAATATTTATTGAACACCTACATTATATTAGTCATGATACTAACTGTTGGGAATTCAAAATATGAAGGCATTTTCCTTGACTCCCAGTGTGCTTTCCTAGGAGCAGAGACAGACAGATACACACATACACACAGGTACATATAAAAACTTTGTACAGAGGGGCGCCTGGGTATCACAGTCAGTTGAACATCTGACTCTTGGTTTTGGCCCGCGTCGGGCTCCAGGCTCAGCACGAATCTGCTTGGGTTTCTCTCCCTCTCCCTCTCCCCCTCCCCATACTTGTGCTATCTCTCTTTCTCAAACAAATCTTTAAAAAATTTTGTGTAGACAAATAAAGCTTCAATATGTACTCATTTTGTTAAGTCATCCACATGTTAGCTAGTGATTAAGATAATTAGGCATCTCCTTAATCATTTTTTACGAAGTCCCACTTACACTAGGAAAACTGAGATGAGAATATTAACAGTAGTTATGTCTCCATGATAGCCTCAGAATTTTCTTTGCTTTTTGTTTCTTTTTCTCTTGATTACAATGAACATATTATTTTATAGTAAAAAAGCAATTAACTTTTCTTGTGTCCATAAAATACATGCTAACACTATAGGAAACACATTCAGGTTATGGAAATAGCAGTTTGATGAGTCGAAAGTCTACAGTTCAGAAAAATTTTTTAAGGAAGCATGTTTTTAAGTCAAATATTAATTGGTATAGAGTTGCCAAAGCGTCACTGTGAAGAAGTTTGAAGTGAACATCTTTCCACAAAAATGCAAATAGCAACATAGAAAATTGTTGTCAAAAGCCATGTATTTTCTACTTAAAGAATGGTTTGTAAACCTTTTTTTTTAAAGTAGCTAGACTCTTATTTTTAAAAGGAAGCCTTGCTATCAACATCCATGTATAAAAAAGGATAAAAGTGGCTGGGCTGTGTTTGACGAGAGGCTTGGGGACAGACCCAGCCCAATAGATCTTGGCCTCCAGGCTCATCATGTCTGAGGACCCTTGGGTGCTGGGTGGCCTGAACACCATCAAGTTGATTTTTTTCTCCCATAATCATGTATAGCCCAGTACTCTCTAAAGCCAACCGTCAGATCTGTAAACTTTCTTCACAAAGGAAATTTCAGCCCAGAGTCTGAGCAGATGAACAAAGCCTTGAACTGGGTGTTTAAATCCACGAAGCTTGAATAACCGAGAATCTCTCACACTCCATCACCGACAGACAAATATGCTTACCATGTTTTTCAAGATGCTGACAGCAGCTGTCCACCAGCCTGGGGACCTGTCTGTAAATGGGATTCAGACTGAGTTTCTTATCTCTGGCTTTTTCTTTTTTACTCTGAGCCTCGGCAGGCAAGGACAGTTGCAAAGCTTCCAGCAGTCGTGACTGATTGTCATCAAGATCTGTGATAGAGTCCACTGACATCGCGCCCTGCAAACCACACACAGGCGTGAATGAAGGGCGTGGATGGAGAAAACAAGAGCAAGTTCTCTCGCGCGCCAGCCGGTAACACTTTTGCCCAGGACTGCGCATCCCCCTGAAACCACGCCACTTCTTCAAATCGTGCTGTTTGTTCCGTAAAAGGAACACGGCAAACACCTCTCAGAGAAGTTAGGAAACTACCACAACAGGGTAAGGGAATGGCAGTTAGAATTTCCACAAACAACATTCGCCAAATGGAAGACGGGAGGGGGCGGCCGTTGCGTTGTTGTATTTGACCCAACCGCTTTGTTTCTTGAAACAAGAAAAAGATCACATGCTTGATGAATGAGGCAAAGTCAGAGAAGCCTCGTGAATAAAAACCAGACGTCTCGACTGGGACTCGAGGAAGTAGATTTTTAACATTGGATTCCATGGAACAGTCCTAGCTGGGCTTCCCCCCAGAACTGGCACCAAGAACTTGGTCAGGGACGTGGTCCTGGGAGACAGCTCTAGGGGGTAGGGGGTCGAGAAAGGGGACAGAGGGCAGCGGATGGAGAGCGTCATCCAGTCTATGACGAGCCCATATGCAGCTCGTGCCCAAGCCCCCGGCACCTCTGGGAGACAGTGTGGCTCAAGCAGCTCAGAGCCAACTGTGGTCTGGAGCAAGGGTGCTGGGCCATTTAAACCACAAGCCTCAAGAGTCATTGATGAAGGCCAACTCTGCTTGGGGCCGGGAGGTGACGTTCAATGTCTCAGCCCCGGCAGCCTATCACCTGCATGGGTTGGTGCCTCTGACCGTCGGAGAAAGCCCTTGGCAGGGGCGGGGTGCTGGCAGGTGGAAGGAGGGCTCTGGTGTCCTGGGACTGGTAGAGGCCGAGGGGAGGGGAGCAGGGCACCAGCCATGTCTGCACAGCCACCGCCCCCCACTCCTGGCTGATGAAGCGGAGAGGAAGGGGTTCGCTGCTCGTGTCTTAGCAAGGCCTGGACACAGGGGAGGGCATCTGGGAGGCCCGCTGCCTGGGCCCCCGATTCCCAGAAAGCTCACACGTGGAGTTTGGCCTTATGTTATGGCCTTATGACACACAAACGATGACAGGACTGTAGAACAGTTCCGTCACGTCCGTTTAAATACCCTGGGAAGTCGGCACTTCCCGGCTTTTAAACATAGCCGACGCCTTGAAAAAGAGCAGTGACTCAGGTGTCCCTTTACTCTGGAGATGTCTTGAGTGTGGATTTTAAGTGGGAAGCGTTTGGGGTTTTAACTACAGCAGCAGTGAGTGGCTAGAGGCAGCAAAGATTTGGGGGGTCTCCAGGTAAGAGGAGAAGGAGAGAAGATCTCCCAGGAACCTGGGAAATTTTAGAGATGCTTCTCAACCGACTCAGCCCATCACCAACCAGTTTGCCCGAGAACTCAGCTTTCCTGGATTGAAACAGGAAACCTGAAAGAGGATGTAAATTTTTAAAAAAAAGGAAGAAAGAAAGAAAGAGGGCATATGTGCCCTTTCTTTCTCTCTCTCTCTTTCTCTGTGTGTGTGTGTGTGTGTGATATCTGATATGCTATATCAGATAGGTGATAGATGATACACGATATATATGTAGGTTTCTTGTGGGGGGAAAATAGTTCCATTGATAAAAAAGAATATCCTCGCTTATGAAGACTGGTAGTGAGGTCACTGGGGGACCAGACGTGGTTCTTGGATTAGAGATGAAGAGACTAACCAACCACCCGGCCCCGCCCCCAACCCTCAGAGTCTCGAGGGCGACAGACGATTACGCTAGAGCATGATCAACAGTGAAGCTCTAGAATGTTTAGGACATCACGGGGCACACACATGGGGATCCAAGGAGGGGCACCCAGCAGCTCTGAGAGTGGTCAGGAAAAGGCTTTGAGGCTGTGTCACATGCCACATGGCCCAGGGCACGCTGTCCCCACACGGGGTCATGGACAGATCCCTGGGATCCCTTTCCAGTTTTCATAAGAGCGGAGAGACTCAGAGAATAACTTAGTAATGCTTCGGTTGTTTCAGCAGTAGTATCAGAGAAAGTCCTGGCCAACTCACCCTCCTCCTGGCCCGAGGAGCCGGTTCTGGGGTGTTCGGGGACGTTGACTCATTTGGTGTTTCCGAAGTGGAGCTGAGAGATGAGTTACTGCTTGAGAGTTCTTTGTTTTGTCTTTTATTTCCAAACGGGAGGAGGGAAGCCACAAAATCTGACGCATCCTTCTGCTCATCCCTCTGTGAGTCCTGCTTGAGTTTATAGGCCCGGTCGTTTGCAATGACTTGGGATAAGGGCATTCCAAATGCCTGCGGGATGAATTCTGGAATCAAAAAACAAAACACTTTCAGGCACGGCCGGGCTGGGGAAGGCTCGCACCCACGCTTCCGACCCCAGTGCAGCCGCATTCAAATGACTGTTTCCCGAAGAACTGATTCTTCAGTCAAATACAGGGAGGACTTTGGCGCATATCAGAGCGTCCCAAGTTTCTATTACTGTCAAGGAAGCCAGTATGGGTAAAGAACATGGGTTTTCAGAAATCTAGGCCGCTAGTTTTTTCCCCACATATCTCAAGTATGTCTTAAAGTAAAGAACTGTATGGAGAAATGTGACATTTTTAACAGAATGTACACGGTGCTTTATCCTCACAAGGATACCATTTTACAAACTGTTAGTCTTGGATTTATGTGTCTCAAGAGCCCCCAGAATTTACAAGGCGTGAGAGGTCTGGGTGCATCCGCTTAGTCCACAGGGACTCACAGAACAGACACCACGATGGGAGTGCAAAGCTCACCAGAGGTGTAGTGCTCGCTCCTGAAGGCTCCAGAGCAAGGGGCTTGTGGAGCAGCGGGAGTCAGATATGTAAAGAATTACACAGGTGTCTCTCAGGTGCATGGAGCAAAGACTGAAGTTTCGAGAAGTGGATACACTTTGGGGTTCCCAGTAAAAGAGCCAGATCCGTGAGTGAGGACCCCAGAGGCAGGGGAGCAGCTCAGGGGAAGTTTGCTTTTTCCCTCTGTGTTCGTTGTCCCCACTGGCTGCCTCCAGTTGCTGGGCTGGGGCTGTCGCTCTCATGATCTATGTACTCAAGCCATTCTGTAGGGCCCTGTGCAATAGACTCTCCTCACCGAGGAATGAGCGAAGGGCTCAAGATAAAATGCGTTAAATCCTCCAGTAAGGACAATCTGGGGGAAGGAGCGTATCGCAGAAATCTGCTGCTTCATTTGGAGATGGACGCGCAGTTGCTTTGTTTCCACATTCAGACACACACACTGTAATAAGCACACTGATCCCTAGGGCCGGCCACCTCTTGGGCATTATTTTAGATTTATGCCATTATGGGGGCTGCCGTTCACCGTGTGAGATGGTTAGTGGCATCTCTGGCCGCTACCACTGGATGCCAGTAGCACCGCACCCAACCAGAATATCTCCGCACATTTCAAGTGTATGCCTCGGACTAGAGAAAGGGAGTTGAAAATGTGAATGACCCCTGCCTCTCGCTGCCGAATCTACTGCCGGAATGATCAGGGCAAAGGGCATTAGCTCTTGTCCAGCTACCTATCGCCGTGTGATTGGTTGTATTCTAGTTCATTGGTCCGTATGTTCTTACCCTTCTTTGTAAATGAAAACTGGTAACCAGGGTAGCGTTTTTACGTGAGACCCTTACTCATCCGATTCCTGCCATCCATCACCTTTACCGCGCTAGATTAGAGAAATTCTTGGTGCTTATTGAGAGGATTAAAGGAGCCACTCAGACTGGCATTAGTAATGTGTATCTTTGAAGTTGGTTTACTCTAGGATGATGATACTGATTTGAGGACTGAATCCTCATAATGGAGAGTTTCAGTGATTCTTCCGAACTGCCCGTTCAGGCTAGACCAAGCAGAACGCGTTTTTGCGGGAGATGATTGAGTTTCCCCAGCAGAGAGAGATGTGTGTGTGCTTGCTTAGGTTACAAAACAACAGGAAGCAAGGATGGGAATGAGCAGAGAAGGGCGGGCCAGGGAAAGTGATTGACCAGTGTGTACTGGGCCATTATACATTTTTCAGACCTTATTGTATTTACATATTACATAAGCTCGGGGAAAATTTGGCAGTGTTCTGGAAGGCTGTACAGATTGCTGACTGGGAAAAAGGAAGGCAGGTTCTGGTGGTCCAGAGAAAAGACACATTGCCCAACCAACTAAATTAGGGGAAAACATCAGGCTTCGGGGCACCTGGGTGGCTCAGTGGGTTAAGCCTCTGCCTTCCACTTAGGTCATGATCTCAGGGTCCTGGGATCGAGCCCCGCATCGGGCTCTCTGCTCAGTGGGGAACCTGCTTATCCTTCTCTCTGCCTGCCTCTCTGCCTACTTGTGATCTCTCTCTCCGTCAAATAAATAAATAAAATCTTTAAAAAAATATATCGGGCTTCATGGCAAAAGAGGGTTTTTTTTCTCTTTTAAAGTAGCTCTGATATTTAAAGATTTTATTTATATATTTGGCAGATAGAGATCACAAGTCGGGAGCGAGGCAGGCAGAGAGAGAGAGGAGGAAGCAGGCTCCCTGCCAAGCAGAGAGCCCGATGCAGGGCTCGATCCCAGGACCCTGGGATCATGACCCGAGTGAAAGGCAGAGGCTTTAACCAACTGAGCCACCCAGGCACCCCAGCTCTGATATTTAAAAAGATGTCCTGGGCTTAAGTGAAACTTAATCACTGGGCATCTCTTCGCAACAGAGAGTCCTGTGTGTGTGCTCACATCCATTCCACGGCCGGCCTGGGAAGCAAGGCAGGAGGGGTCAGCGTGCCGGTCTTGCTGAGCTGTAATGGTTCACATGATTTTCTTGCACTTGAACATTACATTGGGGTTCCTAACAGCTGCACATGTGGAAAATGATAATCACTGAAGTCCAAAAGTAAAAGAAGGAAAACAGGAAGCTCTCAGTGACCTCTTGGGTTAGGTCATCTAAAAATAAGTAGGAGCAGCTTTTTAGAATCCAATTGGTCTCCCAATAAAGAGTGATTCATTAAGTGTTTGATATGCTGCTGGATTAATTGATTCAATCAGAATGAATCACTTCCTGTATTTTAATTGCCTTGACATCAGACACAGCAAATCACGTGATCCTCCCGTGTTCTCCCCCGCCACCGCACCCCCCCCCCCCCGCCACTTAAGTCAGTGCCCGCATGACTCCTGAATTCTGTATGGAGACAAATTCAAGATGGATGCTGGGTGGGAAAACACATTTTCATCCAGAAGAGTTCCAAGCCTTTAATTTCTCTTAGTTAAATTACTTGGCAACCAAAAGCACTTTTTAAACTTCCAGAACTTCAGCAAATTTCTTTCATGGGTCCAAAAGAAATCACTTTGGGCGAAATGATTTTAAAATAGCCACTTCATTGCAGTTCATGTGGTTCCTAGTCGGAGCGCAGGGGGAGTAGGTTTTACTGCGGCATATGTCTGGGAGCTAGGTCCCCACTTCACTGGACATTTCAGACTAATATATCTACCATCTATTTATTGACATGAAACCTGGGGATAATTCAGGTCTGGCACATTTCTTTAGGCGGAAATAGCATCATGCCATGTTTTATTTTTCCGTGGCATCCAAGTATGTTACTACACGCCAGCTATGACATAGCGCTGGATAGGAATAGTTGATACAACTTTATTTTGCATCACATTAAATAGCAGGATACAAATCAAGTATCAGTTATCACTATGTAGAAATTCTCAAAGAGAATGTATCGAATGCTGTCTTTGGGGGCTGTTATTGGAGACGAGAGAATCCTGGGAGTGCGATCCCAAGAGAGAACAGGAAGGGGCCACCTCATGCAGGACTGTGGGAGGCCCCCCCACGGTGTTTGGTCTGTATGCTGAGAACGTTGAGACACGATCAAAGTGCACTAAGGAGGGCGCCTCCTAGTGGTGTGTTTTAAGAGATCGCCACCCTGTAGTGTGGAACGTGAACTTTGTTGGGGGGGCGGCGGGTAAGATAAGAGTGGAGGGAGGAAGCCTGATTCTTTTTTTTAAAAAATATTTTATTTATTTATTTGACAGAGAGAGATCACAAGTAGGCAGAGATGCAGGCAGAGAGAGGAGGAAGCAGGCTCCTCATCGAGCAGAGAGCCCGATGTGGGGCTCGATCCCAGGACCCCAGGATCATGACCTGAGTCGAAGGCAGAGGCTTTAACCCACTGAGTCATCCAGGCACCCCGAGGAAGCCTGATTCTTGAGGTGATCCCTTCTGGGGAGGACAAAGGCCAGGATGGGACCAAGGGAGTGAGTGGAAAAGGTGGCAGGCAGGAGAAAAGTAAGGGGAGAGGACACGGTCAAGGTGATGGGCGATGGGGAATTAGACGGGCCACTTAGGTGCCAAGTGTGATGGTAGCTTGGGGGTCTGACTGCCAGTCAGTCAGTGCCAGGAGAAGAAAGCGATGGGCAGGAGACAAAGGAGCCTTGTGATAGCTGGTTTCTGCCACACGGTGGGAAGGTGCAGATCTAGAAATGGCAGTAGGGAGCAGAGGATGGCATGCCACCTCCTGACCCCGCCATTCACGGGCTGGGAGAGTGCACAGCTGCTGCTAATGAGTGCAGCAGGGAAGCAGTCTCCTCGGTGAACACGTACTATAGATTAGAACGCGAGACGCACTGTCCCCGGCCCCAGAACACTGAGTCTTGGGAAATGTCCATCTGGTTTTAAAAACCTATTATCAGCTGTGCTAGCCACTATCGACACAGAGTCTCCAGGGGTTTTTCCCCCCGAGAGAAGAGCTTTGAACCCACAGATAAGCGTGTATGCCCAATGTTTTATTTACACATGAGGAGGGTTTTGCTAAGTAGATTTGCAACGATTCCTCAATTTCACAATAGCCACATTTTGAGAAGCAGTCACAGTCAAGGAATCCTGTCTAGAATTTGCCAGAATCTAGACATTGCAACACAAGTTTAGGGCATAGGGAGGCCTCCTTTCTGAAGCTTGTGAGGGTTCTCGAGAGAAAGCAACAAGAAACAAGTGACCACATCAAAACTCTAACCCCGAGAGAGTCAATAAACTCAGCTAGGAAAGAAAGGCCATTAGGGAAAAAGAAAAATCTGTTGGCAGGTCATCTCTTGAGTGCAAATCAAAGAGAAAGGAAAGTCAGAAAGAACGACTTCATGCGTCCCATCTGTTTCATTGGTGTCTGTTATTCCCATGTGCAGGGAGAGTGGCAGACTTTGGGACGTTGAAAATGACAGGTACCAAAGGACACCAGTTTTCTTCTTTTTTCTGGGGATATTAGAAATTCTAAATGAGTCCAGTTGGTTTTCCTCACATGGCAAAACTGGCTAAGAGAAGAGTCAGTAGTCCCCATCTCCTATGACAACCCTGAAGTGAGCGTGCCTATGTGAGCAGACAAGTGTCACTCGATACATTTATCATTGTCCTTTCTGCTGTTGTCACCCACCCCCCACAGTTTTTGTGTAGTCCCCAGAGCTGTCAGCCTTGGCGCCCGCATGTTTCTACACTCACCCCGGGTTTTCTAAAGCAAGACTCTCTGCTTATTCCCATACACAAGAGAGCACTGACTTACACCATACATCCTGGGGTGCGTGGCTCGTGGACTGCTAGTCTAATTGTGCTAGTAGAGGAGATGGCCTTTTATCAATAGTGAGTATCAGATCTTGCTACGCCGTCTATACCGCTCACTCAAAAACATGCTGAGATTTTGGTTTGCGTTATTTTCTTTAAAGATTTTACTTATTTATTTGACAGAGAGACAGATCACAAGTAGGCAGAGAGGCAGGCAGAGAGAGAGGGAGAAGCAGGCTCCCCGCGGAGCAGAGAGCCCGATATGGGGCTCGATCCCAGGACCCTGAGATCATGACCTGAGCCGAAGGCAGACGCTTAACCCACTGAGCCACCCAGGTGCCCCTGGTTTGCATTACTATCGTATACCACCTAGTTTGTCGATCAAGAATGGTAAGCATCTTCCGAATCTTAGATTCAAAGATATACATTACTAATGCCAGTCTGAGTGGCTCCTTTAATCCTCTCAATAAGCACCAAGAATTTCTCTAATCTAGCGCGGTAAAGGTGATGGATGGCAGGAATCGGATGAGTAAGGGTCTCACGTAAAAACGCTACCCTGGTTACCAGTTTTCATTTACAAAGAAGGGTAAGAACATACGGACCAATGAACTAGAATACAACCAATCACACGGCGATAGGTAGCTGGACAAGAGCTAATGCCCTTTGCCCTGATCATTCCGGCAGTAGATTCGGCAGCGAGAGGCAGGGGTCATTCACATTTTCAACTCCCTTTCTCTAGTCCGAGGCATACACTTGAAATGTGCGGAGATATTCTGGTTGGGTGCGGTGCTACTGGCATCCAGTGGTAGCGGCCAGAGATGCCACTAACCATCTCACATGGTGAATGGGACAGCCCCCATAACAACAAATTATCCAGTCTGAAGGCGCCTGGGTGGCTCAGTCTGTCAAGCAGCCAACTCTTGATTTGGACTCAGGTCGTGATCTTGGGGTCCTGGGATGGAGTCCTGTGTGGTGCTCTGTGGTCGGTGGAGAATCTGCTTGAGGATTTCCTTTACCTCTCCTTCTGCCCCTCTATCCACTCATTCTCTCTATCTCTGTCTCTCTCTCATGAATACATAATTTTTTAAAAAGATTTACTTATTTGACAGATAGAGATTACAAGTAGGCAGAGAGGCAGGCAGAGAGAGAGAGAGGAGGAAGCAGGCTCCCAGCTAAGCAGAGAGCCCGATGTGGGGCTCGATCCCAGGACCCTGGGATCATGACCTGAGCTGAAGGCAAAGGCTTTAACCCGCTGAGCCACCCAGGCACCCCCATAATTTTTTTTTTAAAAAAGAATTATCCAGTCTAAAATGTCAATAGACCCAGGTTGAGAAATCATGCTCTAAGGGAAGTAAAACGTTGACTCCCCATTCTTTCAAATTCTTTAACTCCTTTCAATCCAAAGAACCAAATGTCATGACACTTTAGGCACAGTTCACGACACGGGTGCAGAGTCGGGGATCAATGGTGTGGACTAGGTCTTGTCCGGTACTGACCATAGTGCATTTATTTTTATACCTTCGGTTTGACTGCCTTTCATTATTTTTCAAGCAGAAATTCAATCATGATAGAAAAGAACTTCAAGGTGAGACATATGGCTCGGCTCACTCAACACTCATTCATTATGTCACATAAAATGGAAATACATTCACACAACCACACTACTCAGCAGTCGTTTCATATGGGACCGTACAAACTTGCCACAGAGACTTGTACTGAGCTAATGGGGTCCAGGTGCCCATTATGCAGGCTCAATGAATATTAGTTTAAAATGACCATAAATACCTCTGAAAGAGTGGCTAATGTGTTAGTTCCCTAAATAGACATAGAGGGGACACAAACCAGTATGGAGAGAGTCAACAATTCCCAAAACATAGGGCAAAAAACAAGCATGCTGTGATTGGACAGAAAAGTACTGAGAATGGCCCATCTCCCGTAGCTCATGAAGATGAGACTGTTTCTTTCCAGTAGTCATGGTAGGCGAATCCAAACTTTTTCTCATTCTACTAGCCCTGCCTAACGATCTGGCCTTGCCAGCCAGCTGGTTAGCGTTAGAGACGCTGTCCATGGCTACTCAACCCAGGGTCTTCTTATGCTCTGCTGATTGGCCAGCATCATAATTGGAACCATAAACTTGGCCCAAGTCACACTTTGCTCAAACCAGTTGAATTCATCTGTTCAGTACAGGGCCACTCAAACACAAAAGAGTAGACCAAAACAGGCTTTAATGACATTCTGTTGTAGAAATCCAGTTTGCATAATAGAGTTGAACCACGTAAATCTATGCAATTCAAAAACTCCACCAAATTCAACCATTATGCTCCATGGAAGATGCCTCGGCTCTAGTTCATTCTGTCCCTTACCTCTGTCTTTGTTTTTCTCCTTTCCTAGTGAATCCAGTTTCTTTCGCAAAGATTTCTTTCTCTTCTGTCCATCTGTAAGTATTAAAATAAAGAAAAGATGTAAACAGAAGCATACATGTGATATCTTATACCATCAATACCCACATTTGAGCAAAAGCATGACTTCTCACTTACTTCACTCCTAATTTGACATTCTAGGCAGAATAATGGCTCTGAAAATACACAGAAATCCCTGACTTGGATAGTACATGCAACGAGAATCTTGACGTATGCTCTCAAATTTTGTTTCAATCACGAAAGTACAGGAAACTTACCTCCTTCGGAATTAATTGAGTGTTGACACTTAGATATATGTCTGCTGTTGCTATTATATGGGTCTCTTCCTATTTTTCATATTTATGCAAACCAATGTCATCTTGAATCAAATCTCCACGAGAGGGAAGTCAACAGTACATATGATTTTGACATTTATAAGCTGGTAGAGTGTAACTGGATAAGGAGATGAATTTGGGAGTCTAGAGAAGTCAGATCTAACTATTGCTGCACCATTTACTAACTGTGTGACTTGGGACAAGTCTCAGCATCCTCATCTATAAAATGGGAATCTCATGGGGCGCCTGGGTGGCTCAGTGGATTAAGCCGCTGCCTTCGGCTCGGGTCATGATCTCAGGGTCCTGGGATCGAGCCCCGCATCGGGCTCTCTGCTCTGCAGGGAGCCTGCTTCCTCCTCTCTCTCTGCCTGCCTCTCTGCCTACTTGTGACCTCTCTCTCTGTCAAATAAATAAATAAAATCTTTAAAAAAAATGGGAATCTCATGAGGTTGTTGTAAGATTTAATGAAACAGTGTACATCAACTGCCTCATAGGGACCCTGACTCATAGGCATGAATTCAGATTTACTTTCTCTGTAGATCTCTGTGGCTGGACTGTAGTTTTATTAACCATTCCCCCACTAAATGGACATTTGGGCCATTTTGAAGTTTTCACTACAATAAGTAAAAGATATACCCTGCCAGCATCTTGTACTTGCAACAAACGTACGTAGCATGTCTGGCTAACTCTCCGAACAATAAAGATACCACTCACATCAGTAGGCAGCTGCAATCAAATTCCTGGGATGTCATCAGAAAACATTGCCAGTCATCATGGCAAGAATGCGTTTCAAGATTACACAACTGTCAACCTAACGTGTGGGAGGCACACCTCGGGAATCCACACTGTGGTCAAGTAGGGGAAATGCAGCCCTCGCTGCAAGGAAACTTGGGTTTAAAAGGAGGATTTGGAATTTTTTTTTTTTTCCACAGGATACACTCAAAAGTGTAGTCCAGAAGGAGACTCAGCCCAATAAAATTTCAAAGCCAAACGCTGATATCAGGAAAAGACAGCATGCACATTCTTAACCAGAAATGAGCATTCCCGGGATCCTCGTGGGGTTGCAGATGTTCCCGATTCCTTCTCTCCGGATTTTTGGAGGCAAAAGACATCACAGTATAATCAACAGACACTGTCAATCCCTCTTCTTTCAAAAAGCAAAGAAATATTGCAAGAATGCCTCTCTTCCCACAAAATGGACATAGTTCGTAAGAGCCTGCGCCCTTGCAGCCATGAGGTTTGTACAGGGGACAAGAGTAAGTCACTTGTAATGCGGTGAAGAGACAGCCAGCTCTCACTATCGGTATGTTCTTATCTCCAGTGTCTAGATGATGAGTACTTATATGGCCTCCCCATAACTTATAAAATATATGACAATAAACATACTGACAACACAGGACTCAAATCTATTCTCCAAACAGGACAGGACTTTTACTTTGTTAAAACACTGTTCATCACTTCACACCTCCATGTGTCTCTGACTGTAACAAGGGTATATTTCTTTGACAACATTCTATCATTCCTTCATTTTAATCATTGACCCAGAAGAATAACTAAACTATATAGTAAAGCTAAAGAGACTTAGTTTTCATAACCAGTGGGCAGATCCTAAAATTCAAACAAGTTGTCAAAGAACCAGCACACAGATAGATAGGATAGGGGACATTTTCTTTAAAGATCGGTTTTTTAAAAACTTCTTTTTAATTGGAAGCTGTAGGATATATAAAGATGTGTATAACTACAAATGTGCAGTTGAAATAAATAATAGGAGGCCAAATCCCACACCACAACAGCCAAGTTCAGAGGTAGACTACTGCTCATGCCCAAGCCCCCTGTGTGTCTCCCTCCCTCTCCCCCCAGGTGATCACTGTTCTGGTTTTTGCAATAATCAAGCATTTGTTTTTCTTCGTAGTTTTACCATCTACAGATGCATTTATAAAGAATACATTTTGTTTTCCAACTTTTGGGTTCCCCTAGATGGAGTCACACTGTAGGTATTCTCTCCTGCCTCTTTTATGCCATTCATCAACACGTCGGGTATTCATCCCGTGGAGGCAGGTGACCGCGGATCACCCATTCAGGTGGCTGTATACTGCTTTCTGGTAGGAATATACCACGGTTCACTGGAAATTTGAGTTGTTTCTAGCTTGAGACTCTCAGGACCAATGTTTCTGAGAAATGTCGTGCATGTCTTGCTATGTACATGTCCAAGACCCTCTCTCAGACAGTGGTTCTTGGGATGTGGCTCTGGGACCATTGGCGTCGGTAGTGACCGGAACCTCCGTAGAGCTGCAAATTCTATGGTCCCGCCCCCAAACTACTGACTCAGGAACTCTGGGGTGGGGCCCCACAATGTGTGCTTTCCACAGCCCACCAGGGGTTAGTTGCCGCTGAAATCTAAGAACCACTGTTCTGGGAGAGATATGTACAAGCTGCGTGGTCAGGCTAGTACGTATGCAATCTTGGCCTCTACTAGGTAACATCAAACATTTTCCAGGTAGGTTTGCTCATTTATATTCCCACCAGCATGAGAGTTCACATAGTACCACAAGGATAATGCGTACTTCAAATTCCAAGATCACAAACAATATCTTGAAGCCTCCTTATAGGAAAAAAAAAAGTGATCTTTGTGAATAGTGGCCTACAATTTAAAAAATGCTTAGCTATTTACAACGGATACAAACATTCTCTTTTTCACTTCATGAGACAGGCCCTACACTCCCCCCCAGGTCAGCATGGATAAGTGACCCTGGGCCACAGCACACCTGGCAAGTCTTGGAGTTTGCACTCCATGCTAGCCTCAAAAGAAGGTTCTAGCTTATTTCCAATCTCCAGAAAATTCCTACTGAGGGAAGTTTGAAGGAATGCCTTTTGGCACCACCTCCCTTACTTTTCCCAACCACAGCTGCCTCGCTGTTGACTTGGACCAGAAACCTAGACTCTCAGAGAAGGCAAACTGAAGGAGTTCACAGGCAGCAAGGGGAGCTCAGTTACAAGGGAAGGGAAAATGCTATAAAAGAGACACTTGGGGGCAGAACGCGAAGTGGCCCTTTAGAGACAGCACTTAACCACTAGACTTGAGTCTAGCGATGCTGGGGGCTGGTAACTCTTTGCTGGGAGGAACTGTCCTGTGCACAGCAGGATATCTAGCAGCATCCCTGGGCTCAATTTCCAAGATGCCAGAGAGCCCACCCAGTCCCTGTGGTGACAACCAGTAATGTCTCTTGATGTCACCAGATGTCCTACGGGGACAAAATCACTCTGGTTGAGAAGCCCTGGTCTGTGCATAACTCTACCTAGAGGACAGCTATAGGCTCAAGTCATGTGACACCCAACTCCAGAATAGTCACATTTTCCCAGTTGTCACAATGCTCGTCCCATACCCAATCTCAGTTTCCGGTTGAGGCAGAACAAGAAAAAAATGTTTATAAATTGCTGAGCTTTTATGTATCCGGTTGAATAACAATTTCTTTCAATTTGGAAAGAATTGCGAGTCTGCCTATGGCTATCTTTCCACTAGATTCCTGTCGACAGGTAGGGGAATAGAGCAGGTTCTTTGAATAAACAGCCCATTTCTCTGTATGAAGCATCTCACCCTTGGTTAGGCCAGGTGCGGAACCACATTTGATGATGAGTGGTTGTCTGAATGGATGCATGAGCGTGTCTTTGGCAGGTGGGGAAGACTCAGGGGACACTAATTCTTTTTTCTTTTTTTTCTTTCTTTTTTTGAGGACTAAACCTGGTGGATGGAGAGACTTCCTGGCCAGCCTTCCACTGGCCAGAGCAAGGATCTGGGAGAAGATTACAGGAAGGCCTTTTTCTCAGCAAATGGAGCTGTTCAGCAATGGAATGAGCTACCTCACCCCACCCCACCCCCCAAAAAAAAGAAAAGAAAAGAAAAAAGAAAGCCCTGCTCACAGTGGCTCCTGCCTCTGCTGCTCTTTCTGTCTTGAATCCCTCACTCTGGGGGAAGTCACGTCATGAGCAGTGCTATGAAAAGGGCTATGTGGTGGGGACCCGGGGTTTCTAGCCAGCAGCCCTGTGAGTGGGCCGGGCCACCGATTCTCCTGCCCCGGTCAACCCTTCAGATGACTGCGGCCCCAGCTGAACTTGACAGCAAACCTCACAGACCAGAACCTGAACCAGAGCAGCCGGGCTGTGATAGTCCCAGAAACTGTGTGAGGTCGGAAATGTTTACTATTTTCAAAAATGAGAGAAAAGAAAAGAAAAACAAAAAAGATGCCCGACCAAATGCATGGCGTATCGTAGATGGGATGTGGGGTCTGAGAACGGATATTTCGTGGAGAAACTGGTAAAATCAGATCAAAGTCTGCAGGTTGGCTGATAGCAACGTATTGATGTCGGTTCCTTTGTGGTGGTAAGTGTACCAAGGTTACACAGGGTACAAGGTCATTAAAGAAGACTGGCTGAGGGGTGTGAGGGAACTCTTTAACTGTCTTTATAACATTTCTATAAATCTAAAATTATTCTAGAATAAAGCAGTTGTGTCGTTGTTTTAAAAAACCCTTTTGCCCCGGTACTACACGTATTCAAGCAAAGGCTGAGGCCTCATTTGTCAGGCACGCGAGAAGGTGGAGGCTCTCACGGCTCCCTGGGGTCCTCGGAAACACACAGACCGTGGAGCTCAACTTCATGGCGAGAAGGTGACTCACAAGTCAGAGTTTCTGACCTGGCTGGAACTCCTGAAATAATCTTCCCAGTCACATCTCCCTCATCTGGAAGAAACCAGGGGTCTGGGCCAATGTAAAGCATCTGTGATGCCTGCTATTCTGGTGTAGCACGTTTTCTGGAAAGCGAGTGGACAGATGAGAGGTTTGACCAGATTTGTTGTTATGGCGCTGGTGCTGTTTTCATAGGCGGCTGATTAGAGTGTCCCATGATCCCTCCTGTTCCTTAGGTTCCCTAAATCCCTTTTCTGCATAAGTTATCCAGACTCGTTGCTTGATTGTTTGCCTCCAAGAACACGGATATGTATATAAATCTGTTTCTTTTCACATTCCCATGACTGTTCTGATGAACCAAAATACAGTGTTTAAATTATATGAATGAATGTGGATAAGGCGAGCTATACAATGGATGTGGATGTCTTATCAAAATGTTCACTAAATGTTTACTAAAACTATATTTTATCCCTCACTAAAACTCAAACTCATCCTTCAGTCTCATCCACCTCCCCTTTTGAGGGCTCTCAAGCCACAGACTCCTAAACGGAAAGCAAGAAAAAGACTAAATCAGATACTTTCTTTCCAGTTTGGGACAGGAAGGTTTGTCAAAGAAGTTACGTTATTATTAGTGGTCCTGGCACCTGAGGGCCATTCCTTGTGCCCATACTCCACGTCTACTGTTTTCCAGTGATTCATCTCAGTAGTATAAGTTCATCTGGCGTGTGTAAGTCAACACTGAAAACCTGGCAGGACTGATGACAAAACGCCAGGCAAAGAGCCATCCCAGGAAAAGGCGGCCGGGTAGGTTGGGGACAGTTGTTATTGCCATGGCCATCCTCAGTGGAATGGACTTGAAATTGTCCCTACTGCTTTGACTTGCCTTTTCAAAGTCCATCTGGAGAAACAGAAGGGAGGGTAGTCCTGATAAAAAAGGGGGGGTAGTTAGCAGGAAAGCGGACACCTCTACTTCTTGGCAGGTGTCAAGGATAGGCAGCGAGCCCAGGATAGGGGACCCCATGTGACCAGTGCGATGATCCAGTCTGAAACCTGAACTGGGATTCACTACAGAGGCTCAGGAGAGGAGCTGAAACAGCGTTCTGGCCTCGGTGTGCAAACAAATATTCTCTGATCCCGGATACTGTGCCACAGAACGTGACGGATCTCCTTGGCGTGGGAATACAATTTATACTATACAAGTTATCTGTTGAAACAGCGTTGTCCCCCCAGAAAGCGGGCCCATCCCCCATACGTTGATCCATCCCTGCTCCATCCATCCCTCCGTCCAACACCGATACAGCCCATGCTGTAGGGGAGACAGAGCTAGGCGTTATGAACCCAGGTGAACGGACACAGAGTTTAGTGCCAAAGACAGATACATGAAAAACTCACTAAAGCGAAGTGATGAAACATTTCAGTGGACGCATCTAGTAAGTGAGAGGTCAGAAGCGAGAAGGCTGTCTCCAACTCTGCTTGGGAAGGCTAACGTTCACGTTCAGTCTTAAAGGACAAGGTGAGGCTTCTCAGGGGCCTTTGAATTTTGGTGGGAGTTCCCCCCACTAAATCACATGGTGACTATTTAGTCTAGGAGGTCCTTTCGTATCCTAAGCCTCTTATTCCTGGTAATCCAACCCTTTATCAAGCAAGTATTTTATTGGGGAAAAAGGATGAGAAGATTGTTAACCCCCACAGTTTCTTTAGTGGGATCTAGGACTCAAGAGAATGACAAGTTAGAATTCTGGAAGAAAACAGTCTACATGGAAATCATGGCAAACAACGTATTCAAGCCCAAACGTGTCCCACTGTTTGGTCGAGTTTGGATCTCACTATACATTTTTTCATGTTTTAAGAAATCTTCCATGCTATAGACTGCTGGTTATTTAATCAAGTTCAAAGGTCAAAGTTTCCGTTTATATATCACCTTCTCCCTAGCAGTTCTTCCATTAACCTTGACTGTAATAGGAGGCAAGTAGAAACATGGCGATTGAGTAATTTTTCTTGGTGTGAACCCCAATGAATTAAGCATTGTTTCTTTAGCCTGCTAGCACCCTGTGGGTTAGATTTTTCAAAATCTGTTTCCAAAGTGTCTATGTTTCTTAGGGAAGAAAATATTTATGGCATTCTTAAGCAATACAGATGCCTCTCCTTAGAGCGGAGGCTCCACAAAGTACTTGTGAAATGTACTAATCCTCGCAGTTTACATGTTGAAGTGGTGGAGAAATTAGCAAAGCTGCGGTCAGAAAACAAGAACATTCTGTGAGTCTCTCTCACTGTTGTAAAGGGAGTCAGCTCTTGGAGGTCACCATGCTTCCCGTTAAATTAAATGCTAAGAAGCCTTCTCCGCTTTGTGTAAATTATTTTGGCAAAGTAATCTGTTCTGAAATTTTCCCTTAAGAGGAAAAAAAAAACAGCTTGTACATTTTTGAGCCTTAAAGCAGGTGTTTTTCTATTACAGAAAATCATTGAGATATTTGATTTGTTGATCATGTCTTGTTATTCCATCAAAACACAAGGTAGGGAAGCTCATCACATGGCTGGGAGGCCATGGGTTTGAAAAGCCCAACGATAGTTTCTCCTTAACAAGGCATTCTTGATAATCACTGCTTGCTGTAACAACCACTCGTGATCAAATTATGCCCTAGAAGGATCTTTTACTTGCTGTCATTTTTCCATATTCAAATGCTGTGAGTAAAGAAAATAAAAAGCTATAAGCCCATGTTCCAAAGGAGCAGCCCTGCTGTTCTTTTGTCTTTCCAGGCATCTGAACTTGCATTTCTGGCAGCATATTCCTTAAATCAAAAACAATGCTTTTAACTTAGCCTAGGTAGGCATTATATTTGCAGAGACAGAAGTTTCCAAATATCAGAGCAAGAGAAATGGCTTTTGGCAGGTCTTTTCCTTAAGCCATGTCTCTTTCCTGGAGCATAAGGGAAAGAAAGCAGGTAGGAAAACAAAAAGACAAAGATCACTTATCCCAAAGAAATGCCCTGGATTGTTAAGGAAATTAAACTCCAAATTAAAGACGTTTCTTCATTACTTGTTTTAAAGCCAAAGCTTGTAGTTCAAGTTGAAAAGGTAGACAGACAAGGGTCTACACATGGTCTGATTTTTGATCAGCATAAGGGGCCAGTGCTACAGACTTTCTTTCGACAGCTGTTGTTTTATAGTGAACAAGGAAGAAGGGAATCAAATATCTTCAAGTCATAAACTTTAAGCCTTGGGAATGCTTCCAAATTTCTGCCAGTTGCTCCCATGAAAACAGCTCTCACAAAGCCAGTTACAGGACCAATGACGTAATTAGAGGAAAAGTATTAGGGTCTTCATCCTTTCCTTTTCCATCCTTGCTTTTGATTATTCTTTGAGACATGGGAAATAATTCTTCACAACACGGAAAACACTGTATACATAAATGTGCTCTGATTGAATTCTAAATCCATTGCCTTCAATTTCTCACATATTTCCTGAGCCACAGATCTATGCCAAGGCCCATGCTAGACACCAAAGCAAATAAATGTGACCGAAGAATGGTTTCCTCCCTATTGCTTCTTTGCAATGACGGATGACATTGCCATTATGTATACGGATAGTTTCTAATCTAAATCCACCTTTACCCTACTAAGTCCCCCACCAATTTTTTTCTTTCCCTGATTTGCTAGGTGCTCACCCTCCCAGTGGTCACGCACGCAGCCTGGGGTGAGTACTCAGTCCAGGCTCAGGAAAGGAATCTGAGGTCAAACCAATTCCAGTGATTTCTTTCTGCTTGCCACTGTGGATTTGGGCACTGGGGACGTTGCCATTCTGGGGATGGAGAAGAGAGGGAAGTCTACTGGGAAGCGGCAGGGAAACACTCCTCTATTATTCAAAAGATACCTGATGAAGAGTCCCCACTTCTCTGCTTCTTTGTGCTGCTATAGAGGCTGGGATGTCGGAGGCTGCTGTAGTCATTTTGTGACGAGGGAAGCCAGCCAAAGAACAGAGTGACCCACTCATGATGGCCAAGAAGAAATTCCCGAGTCCTAAAACTAGCCTATCTATGGGCTCCTTGTAAAGTAATATAATCAATCTCTTTATTATTTAAGTCACTTTGGGTTGGGTTTCTGTAATTTGCAGCCAAAGCATCTTAACAGTGGATAATCCAAAACTCTGCTGTGGGATGTATTTTTCCACTTCTATGAGCACCAGCCTTGACAGGTATTGCCAGGCATCCCTAAAAAAGACATCCCTGGAAAGTCGGAATGTTTGTACATTGGGTGGGATCTACGATAAGGAGGGTAATTGAGTTATAAGTGAATATAATAGAATTATATTGTACAATATGATATGAATATATTATGGCTGATATTACTTTATATTTGAGTGTTTATAATAGAAATAAAATATACATATAATATAAAACACTTAAGGGCACCTGGGTGGCTCAGTCAGTTAAGCATCTGTCTTTGGCTCAGGTCAGAATCTCAGGGTCCTGGGTTTGAGCCCTACACTGGGCTCCCTTCTCAGCAGGCAGTCTGCTTCTCCCTCTCCTTCTGCCCCTCTCCCCTGCTCATGCTCTCCCTCACTCTCTCTTTCTCTCAAAGAAATAAATAAATAAAATCTTTTTTAAAAAGGCATAAACACAAATATCATCACTCAAAACATCGAGAGTTGCAAAGGTCTGATCATTAAAAAAACACTTGCAAAATAAAGATAGTGAAGACATTGAAATGAAGAGAATGGTATGCTTGATCAACTACATAGATAATAACTATAAATTACTATATCAAATTAATATTAATCTCTTAACTCAGAGGCCAACAAGCCGTTTCTGTAAAGGTCAAAATTGTAAATATTTTCAGCTTGGTGGGCCATATGGTCTCTGCCAAAACTATTCCACTCTTCAGCAGTAGCACTGAAACAACCTTAGACAATACAGCAACAAACGGGGGGGGGGGCTGTGTTTTAATAAAACTTTATTTATAAAAATAGACAGTGGACTATATTTGGCCTTTGGGCTGCAGTCTGTTCACTCCTATCTTAAGTGAAGACCCCTGAAACTACTTTTTCAGAGCTTTGCCTGTGTAACAATTTTATAAACACCCACTAATTCAATTTGGAAATCATCCCGAGGATTTCATTTCAAATGATCTGGAAAGCCTGATTGGTTTAAAAGCACTTAGTATTCAATTTCAGTTAACACTTACTTGCCTTTGTTTCCCAGGGGAAACAAAGAAAAACAGCAAAAATGGGAGTTCCTATTCATATTTCAAGGATGAGACATTCTTTGTAATTATCAGGTTTACTTTTGGATCATGATCCCACCAGAGAGAATAGTGTAGTCTTCAAACCCTTGAAAGGTGCCAGAGTATTTCAGAAACTGCGGTGACAAAAGTTTTGTTCAAGATGCCAAAGCCCTGTGTAACGATAGTTGCCGCTCCAACAAAGATATATAAATATGTGTATACGTGACCAGTAGGGACAAGACCTTGGATAGAAAACTATGGTCTGAGAACATAAAGGAAACCACTTCTGACTACAAAGGCACAGAGCCTATGGCCCGAAGAACCACTTGGTATCATGTGGGCTGGTCACTCAGCAGCAGAACAGAATCACACAGCAGCGTACATGGGAGAACTTGACATGGTCTAAGCCCAG
Organism: Meles meles; assembly: GCF_922984935.1. Lineage (NCBI taxonomy): Eukaryota > Metazoa > Chordata > Mammalia > Carnivora > Mustelidae > Meles > Meles meles. Next base: position 7,729,515 of record NC_060087.1, read on the forward strand.
GTGTGCGGAGGAGAGCATCCAAGAAGAAAATTACAGAGGAGCCTGCAGAGAAACTGCTCTGTCATTCCCAGCTTTTGCTGGGCTAGGTAGATGAGACAGCTCCTATCTCTAAGTGTCACCAATGGTATCGTGGATAAATGCCATCCACTGTTCTTTCTTTCCATGTAACTGATGGATCTGTGTTTTCTCTATTGACTGACTAGGAAATCCTAGAGGACATGGACTACCTTTGACATGATATTGTAGCCTTCATTAAAGCCTTCTACCTCTTGAGAAGCTAAAGCCCCACATATCTACCTCCTCCGGGCTGTATGCCTAGTTTGGTATTGAGAGAGAGAGAGTGAGCCGTGAAGCAGCACAAGGAAGCTCCTGGCTGGCCGTCCACGGTTGGGCTCTGGACCGAGAAGGGACTAGGTGCCTAGGCCAAGGTCAACCTTGGTCCCTTTCTGTGGCCCTACAGAAAAAAATGTCCCATCCACCTTCCCAGGGCCCTAGGAGCCAAAGCAAAGAACAACTACAAGTTTTCCACATTGACATTTTTGTTCTTCCCTTCCTGATTGCCCCTTCCTCTATCCCATCTTCCTTCCAAGACTGCATTATTTGAACTGTGGGTCACAAACCCTTAGTGAATCTCAAGGAAAATTTAGTGGGTCACATGAGTGTGTTTTAGGAAAGGATAAAGAATCATATAGAAGAGGACAGGAGAGAACATTAGAGACAACATCGAAGTGTATCTCTGATAAACATGAGCACCATTCGGTTCATGTGTTTCCTGGACTGAGGAGTAAAATGTATCCCTCACTGGTAGATGGTGGACAAAGAGTTTGGACAAAGAGTTTGAAACCTAGTGCTCTGAGACAAATGCGCATAAATCTGTGGTACATTCCCAGAAGAGGCTGCAAGCAAAACGGATTTTTCTTTTCTATGCAACAGTACAGTAAATGGCTTGGATCATGACGTTAGTTGGCAACAGGAGGCCAGGAGTTTTGTTTCATCTTGTTTGTTTGCTTGTTTTTTCCCTGAGAAAGGAGTACATTCTGTGGTTGAAGACCACTCTAATGGTTCCAGGTGTGGTAGGCAGAATAAGAGAGAAGCCCCGAATTTAGGGACGCAGGCGCGGGACCTCTGGCTGTCGTTGAGATGAGATATAAAGACGAGCTGAGGGCAGATGCAAGACGAAGCGACCTGGTGCTGACTACAGTGATGCCGGAGATGGGGACAGGTCACTTTCCCTGAGAGCGCGTCAGTTTCGGGAGGTGTGTGAAGCATCACCATGGGTCTTACTTCTTTTGAACCTCACATCAATGCTATGAGACCATCAACCGAAGTCGGAAACCGGGCATGGGGTGAAGCAACAGGGAAACACTCGCATCTCAAAATCATTCCTGGGGCTCCTGGGGAAAAGGAGAGAAAGGCATGGGCAATGCCCTTTGGAGAGTTAGGGAAGAGGAGAGGAAGGAGCTTCATTTGAAAGGAGAGGTGCCTGTGTGCGTTCATTCACTTCTCAAAGATTTGCGGAGAGGCGGTGGAATCGGGCAGAGAAGTGGGTGGTTTACCTGGTGTTCCAGATTCAAAGAGAACTAAGGCAGAGGCTGACCCTGGGGGCATCACAGTCCTCTGGGAGGCCTCAGCAAAGGTGAGTGTGGACACATGAAAGACACACCTAGCTCGGCAGCTCACGCCACAGAGATCTGCGTCGAGCGCCTCGAAGCCCAGTGGTCTGCCATTATTATTCTCTGACTGCTCTGTTGGGCGGCATTGACTTCCTTTCCACGTTTCCAACTCCAGGGGAGTTGGTGGATTTTGCCCCAGTTCTCACTTTCATTTCTACTTACACAGAAGGCTTTGACAAACAGTTCCAGCACATCGCCTCTCCCCTGGACTCTGCCAGCAAGAACGACGTGTGAAGGGGGTAGTCAGACCTCCCGTCCAGGGCTGGTACATGAACACCCAAGCTCCGTTTTCTTGTCCATCAGGTTGCCCTTATTTTTTCAAATCAACACTTAAATCACAAACCACACTGAAATCACAAAGACACCTTTTCTGAGACCGTCAGCAACTCCCCAGCCCATGACACCGTTCTCCAAATACATAAACTGAGCCTTTCTCGAATGTGCTATCAGAAATTGGCTGAATGACGCGGGGGGCGGGGAGGAGCACTACAGACAACACGCATTAAGCATTTCTGTCTGGTGGAACAACTATTCGGCTTCAAATACTTCGTTTTTGACAGAACGAAGGGATGCCACAGCGCCTGCAGAAACATGCTTTTCTGACTGTGGCAGAAATCAGTCATTTCCTTTCATTTTACCGTCGACAGCAAAGTTTGCCCGCTAGGGCCAGAGAGTAAACACCTGAGCCCGTGAGACATAGGGGCTGTCACTGCTTAAGTCTGAGTTTGCTGCCTGAAAGCCCCAGAGACGAGACGTATACGTGGAACAGCACGGCGGCGTTCCCGGGAGACTTCACTTACAGAAAACAGTTGGGGAGCTGGGTAGGACCAGCAGGCCAGTGGCTGACCCCCGCCTTAGACCATTTGTATTAAACTGAGCCTAACCCGCTATCTGACAGGTAAGTAGCACTCTGTTGATGTGCTGTGAATAAATGAAAAGTTCACGCAGGCCTGAGGTGTTGTTGAATTTCGTGACTCTGCTCCCCGCATCTGTTTTCCTGCTTCTGCTCTTCAGGATTGGGCCATATACAGACTAGGAGGTCCGATTCCAAAACCTATGCCGAGAGCAGCCTTTGATAAGGAGGAAAAACATGCCACGGTTGTCTCCGTGAGGGAAACTCAGGCTCCCAGGGAAGTCACAGATAGCATCCCTCCCACCGAAAGACCTCCTGATCGCTACCATCGAAGATTTCTCTAGGTACTCTAGTCGCTTAAACCATTTCTAGACATGTGACTAGTTATAGAAATTCATTAGTGGAATTTTTATTTAAGGAATTTAAATGAAACTAACTCTACAGATATTAAAACTATAATCTGAAAAAAGTCCTTTTTTGAAACAGCTTAAGATTAGAAGGGATAGTGAATTAAGCTTATCAGTCATTTTATAAGGTTTGCATAAGTATCAGTTTTTAGTTTGCGTTGTTTCCTGGCCGAATGGATCTCGAGGAGGAAGCAGTCACAAGACATGAGAAGCCTAGGCCCCCGAATAGTTGCATGAGCTTTGGTCCCTCTCCCCGCTCCCACTGCCACCCTGCCGGGGACATATGTCTGAGTAAGAAACTTCTGTCATGCTAAGGCGCAGAAAGTTAGCCCACCTCAGCTAACACAAGGGTGTATCTGTGAGGTAAGATAGCGGAGCCATTTATAAGTAAGCTGTTGCCCATTTGCCTTGTAAGTTACCCTAAGAGTGGCCCCTACAATAGTATGAGAGTGTCTGCGTTTTTTTTTTTTAAAGATTTTATTTATTTATTTGACAGATCACAGGTAGGCAGAGAGGCAGGCAGAGAGAGGGAGGAAGCAGGCTCCCTGCAGAGCAGAGAGCCCAATGCGGGGCTCGATCCCAGGACCCCAAGACCAGGTCCTGAGCTGAAGGCAGAGGCTTCAAGCCACTGAGCCACCCAGGCGCCCCAGAGAGTGTCTGTCTTCCCATCAAGTTTATCACCCAACTTCTGGAGCCATCCTAATCTAAGAGGGAAAAAAAACCCTCCTTGGTGGTTCGCTTGCGTGTCTTTCGTACATAGGAGGGTGAGCACCTTTTTCAACATTTCTCAGCCATTTATATTGCTTTTTCTGTGTGCTGCCCATAATTTGCATATATTTTAATTATTTGTCTTTTCCAGATTAATTTGTAATAAAACTGTATACAGTACAGAAGTTAGCCTTTAGTTGGTCAGATGTGCTGTTTGTTTGCCACGCAACACAGTGACACGTGTCATTCTCTTTATGTTTTCTGGGTAATGCCTTCTCCAGTGTAAAAATACATAAATATCCCTTTATGGTTTGTTCTGGCACACTTACAGTTTCATTAAAAACATCCTCTAGGGGCTCCTGGGTGGCTCAGTGGGTTAAAGCCGCTGCCTTCGGCTCAGGTCATGATCTCGGGGTCCTGGGATCGAGCCCCGCATCGGGCTCTCTGCTCGGCAGAGAGCCTGCTTCCCTCTCTCTCTCTCTGCCTGCCTCTCTGCCTACTTGTGATCTCTGTCTGTCAAATAAATAAATAAAATCTTGAAAAAAATCCTCTAATAATTCTTGCATATCAACTTACTTTGACGTAAGGACTAAGGTTAGAGTCCAACCTTTTCTCCTCAACGGTTGTCTCACTGTCACTAATACTTAATAATAATCCATCATTTTCCCCTTGATCAAAAAAAAAAGTAGTATTTACCACGTCATAAGTTGCTGTATTTATTTTTGCTCATTTCTGGGCTCTGCTGCTTTCTATTGATCTGCCCATGCGGCAGCAGTATAATACTCTTAATTGCTCTAGTCATATGACATTTTCATAAATGGGTAGGGACACTCTCCACTTGACCTCTTTCTCAGGTTTCCCCTGCCCACTCGTACACAATTAGTTGTCTAGATGTTTAGAACAATTTAGTGATGATCCAAAAGCAAATTGTTCTGGTGTGGTTTTTGGAATCACACTCAGTTTATAGCTCATCAATGACATAATTGACATCTTTGCTTTACTGATTCTTCTTATTCAAGAAAAATAAAGACTTCTGTATCTATTCCTAACTCCTCTTCTTATCCAACTGAGATCCCACGGTCTGGAATTCTCATCACTCCCGTGGACGCTGGATTAACGAGTCTCCTACCACTTCTGTAACAAACAACCATCAACTTAGTGGCTTAAACAACTCAATTTTATCATTTGACATTTCTGGAGGTCACAAGTCTGGAACAGGTCTCGCTGGGCTAAAATCAAGGCGCCAGCAGGCTTGTATCCCTTCCAGGGCTCTCAGGAGCATCCATTTCCTCGCTCTGACGGTTCCTCCAACAGTCCTGGCTCTCTCAGACTCAGCCGTAGCCGGGAAAGTTTCTCTGCTTTCCAGTAACCCTGTACTGCTTAGCCTTGGCCATCCCAGATAAACCAGGATCCTCTTGCTATCTCAAAGACCTTGACTGATCACATCTGCGAAGATCTGGGGGCCTGCGAGGGAACTGGTGAGCTCCAGGGAGGAGGACGTGGCCATCTTTGGGAGGGCAGTTTTCTGCCTACCACTGATGTCCTTACAATGGCCATGTCCCTCTCCACCATCACTGAGCTCAACTAGAAAATCCCAAGTTTGGGGAGAGATTGGATTCTCCAGAGCTGGGAATTTAAAGTGCAAAGTGGTATGTCCCGGTTTAGCTATGTTTACTGCCAGGATGTTTATTTTGTAATTTGAATTCCCAGCCACTAGCCTCAAATGGACCTTTCGGGTTGCTTTGCAATCCCGCAACACCGCAGGCCCATCGGCTGCCCTCTCTTCCCCTCCTCTTCTCTTGCCTCAAGGCTCCAGGACTTCCTTACCACCCTCACTCCTAGAAGATGGCACTGCTTTTTACTTCGCTGACGGCGCCTTCTAATCGGCCTGCCTCTGCGCCCCTACTGCTAATGTCCACCTCTCGTTAGAGCTTGAGAGGTCAGACTCTGCAGGTGCTCTGGACCCCAGCCCTGCAGTCACTCTGGGGAGTCACTTTGGTCACTCCCCCACCATCCACTCCTCGATTCTTCCCTTTCTATGGGGAACCCCGGGAGCCGAGGAATATGCCAGGCTTCATTCTTCTGAACCCCGGAAGCACCAGCCTTCCGGAGGAAGAGGGGTCTCCAAACAGGTACCCATAAGCAAATCCCTATGATCCTCCTAGAGTGACAAAGAACAGAAGCATGAGCTCGAGTATGTTTTCATTTTCATCATACCCACTGTCTCATTAGGCTTGTCATCATTTCTTGAGGGTCTAGGCTGGGGCCACTGTACTGCTTTTTCCTGAATAAATTATTCACACAGTGAGTCTGACCCTGTTTCGGGTCAGACTTGAGGGTTCACATGGAACCAAGTGGCCACCCTTGGACCAAAACTGCCATCACGGCACTCAGCACTGGTCCTGGATTTGAAGGACCTCGGTTGATGTCTACAATCGTCTACCTCAAACAAGAGCTTCAGAACTCTTGGGTGCGTTGATGTCTGTTTCTCTCTACCCAGCCACACGATTCCTTCTCTCCTCCATCAGTAAGAAATTATTTGTAAATCATTAGTTCCTATTTTGATAGAAAGTATCAAAATAACTCCCATAGCCCAAACGTCTTTGAACATCTCAACAGAGCAAATATTTCTGTGAATATGCTGGGAACCACAAGTCTCGGAAACGAGTAATGGAGACAGAGCTTCCAGCAGACAATTTTTATAAAACTGTCTGTTTGGTAAAGGTTATTTATTTAGTGGAGTCTTTAAAAAGCAGGACAAAGAGAAACATCAAATTAACCGGATTGAAAAACAAAGCTACAAAGAATGTTTGTTCCCTGGTATCTTATCTGATGTACATCCAATCTCGGTTTCATAGAACTTTTTAGAGTCCTCATTCCCTTCACTACAAATCAGGTTTGCCAACAACATTTCTGTTTTGTTGAGAAACTAAAAGAACAAGTCACCTTTGTGCTACACACTTCCACCAAATATAAAGGACCGAGGGTAAACATTCAAAAACACAACCTCATAGATGACAAGATTTCAAATACATGCGTCTTATCTTTACCAGAATCAGGACCTGTATCTGTGAAAACTTCAGATGACCAGGCCTGAATGGCTCAGCATGGACATGCCAGGTGAAAGACGATAAAAACGAGTTAACCTGAGTATAATCCCTGATTCCGGGTTAGCATAAGGTCAAATGACACGTTTAATAGATTGCGAAAACATTCTTTTCAACGGATTATTTTGAAATCCTGCTGAAATAGACACGGTTTTAGTGTGAGTCCTTGAAGTTGACCTTTTGGAAAGTTCTTTTCAATGGACTGTTCTGAAGTTATGTAGACTAGTGAGATACACATGGCTTTCCCTTTTAATACCTCAAGCTGACCTTCCCTTTGAATAAACATATTGGTCGACATGTCAATTGTCCTCCTTGAACATGTCTTTCAAAGCAGAAACTCATGCCAGCCGACAACCAAGAAGCTGTCACTTCCTTCCTGTGTTAATGTCAGGTGTGAGATGAGTCTGCAGCTTGGGCAAAACAGACGTCTGACTCACAGCTTTCCCTGGTGGAACAGCACACACGGCCTTACCTTTGGGAATGGTGATGGGACAGCTCAGGTCACAGTCCTGCTGCAACTGATAAAAAGCCACTTCCTGCAGCCGGGCTCGCTCCAGCTCTGAGAGACTCTGGATGGGGACAGATCTCAGCCGCACACTGCGGCCCGACATGCTGTTCCAGGTGAAATCACCCTGCAGAGCAAGAACACGTCAGGCGTTACACAGCTCGTCTAGGTCTCACAAAGATCATCCTTCCTCTTAGTCACAGAGTCCAGCAAACTTCCTCTTTCGGTTCCAAAATTGTCTCTTCATTCCTCCAATCAAATCTACTCTCAGTTACCCGGGCATTTTCTCAGTCCGTCGCAAACATCCAAATCTCTAGTAGCTGTTGGATCACTTGATCCCATATAACAATTCACACAGAGGCCAAAGAAAGCTCTGGAAAAGACACTTCGAGGGTCCTACTGCCTCTCTTCTCCGGGAATGCACAGGATCTTTGTGGTTACATATCTCAGGAACAGCAACAATCGCTGCTAGTTGCCTTTGTGTGCACTAGATCCACAAGGGCAAGCGTGTATGGACGGCTTACCAACAACCTTATGAGGTGGTTACCATTTTTGGTTTACCCTTGAACGACACAGGTTTGAACACACAAGTCCACTCACTTATACTTGGATATTTTTGGATAAATACTGTACAGTACAGTAAATATATTTGCTCTTCCTTATGTCTTTCTTTTTTAAAAAAGATATTTGTTTATTTATTTCAGAGACAGAGAGAGACAGAGCACAACCGTGAGCAGAGTGGGGAAGGGGCAGAGGGATAAGTGGACTCCTCGCTGAGCAGAGAGCCAGACGCGGAGCTTAATGCTGGGACCTGATGGTGACCTGAGCTGAAGGAAGACGCCCAACTGACTGAGTCACCCAGGCACCCCCTTACGATTTTCTTAATCACATCTTCTTTCCTCTAGCTTACTCTATTGGAAGAATGTAGTCTATAATACATGTAACAGACAAAATATGTTCATGGACTTTATGTTATTGGTAAGACTTCCAGTCAAGTAGTAGCCTATTAGTAGTTAAATTTGGGGGAAGTCAAAAATTAAACATGGAATTTTGACTGCATGGGGGCATTGGTGCCCCAACTCCCACAATGTTCAAGAGTAAACTGCACAGTATTTAATAATACAGTATGCTCTATAATAATACAATCTAGTCTATTTCTACTATATAACATATATTATTAGATACAAATATATACTTATGACACATGATTATAATATATGTGTATGATACATTATAGTAATATTAAAGCAATATTCAGTCTATGTGAATATATTATAGTACAGATGAAACTGAGGCTTGCAGGAGTTAAGTACTTTTCCCCAAATCGTATAACTTCATGAGACTGGGAACGAATCAGAACTCAAGTTAAGAACATGTGCCCTCGAACTCTGCTAAATTGTAACCAGTGAAGTTTCTATTTCCAGCACTCTGAGCTGCTTTGATCACGAGAGGTACAGAGATGTGCTCTCTAAGAACTATGTATAATCACAGAGACAACTGATGTTAAAATCCTCCACATCAAAGAAGGAAAGGCAAGACCCCCCCAGTCGTGAGTATGTTCGCACGCACGTGCACATCCACGGAGTGAATAGTTCTGCCCTCCCTGCAGACAGCGAGAATGTGATGCCCCGAGAAATAAGTCTTCATGATCCTCTGAGGCCTGATGCCCCCTTACTGAGGACTTCCTGTGACCCACAAAAAGCCGCCACCCAAGAGTTTGGAAGACCTGCTAGCAGTCCCTTGACCATCAAAAAAAGTTCCGGGAGGGGGGCGCCTGGGTGGCTCAGTGGGTTAACTCTCTGCCTTTGGCTCGGGTCATGGTCCCAGGGTCCTGGGATCGAGCCCCACATCGGGCTCTCTGCTCCGCAGGGAGCCTGCTTCCTCCTCTCTCTCTGCCTGCCTCTCTGCCTAGTTGTGGTTTCTCTCTGTCAAATAAATAAAAAATATTTAAAAAAAAAAAAAGTTCCGGGAGGAACGGACAGTGCTGGCCCTCAAGGGCAGTGCTCGGGAGCTGCTGGGGACCTGAGGAACCCTTAAGAAGTCCCCTAAGACCTCACCATCCTTACCGCTCACCTCACAGAAGAGAGACAAGAAAGGCTGGCCCCAGTGGCTATTAAAACACCTGCACTCCCTCATGGTAGCAAATTCCTGCCTAGAATGTTCATTCTGACAGTAAATGGCACTCCGTTGATTCTTTGTTATTTTCCCCCTCTTATGTAGGGTTGCATGCATTTAACAGATGGAGAGGTTATACTCCAGTAGGGGCAGACAATCAACAGGGTAAGTAAAGGGTATAGTGTGTTAAATACGGTAACGCCTAGGGATGGACCGAAAGGCAGGGAAGGGGCTGGAAGTGTGAGGAGAGGACACGACTTACGTTTCGGAGAGAGCGGCCAGGTAAGGCCACACAGGGAACGCCATGACCGGGAAGGAGTTAAAGCAAGTGAGGGCGTTTTGCTTGTCTTTACATGTCTGAGTTTGTGTCCGGTGGATAATGGTGAGAAGTAACAGGAGCCCAGGCTGGGTTCAGGGGCATGACGTGAGGACAGTCTGGGCAGGGAAGTGAGTGAGCAAATCGAGGCAAAGTGGGTAATGGCCATCGCATTTGGCGAACTGAAAAAAGAATTCTTCCAGGCCCAGTATGTTTTGCAATTTTTCTTTCTTTTTTTCTGTTTTTGGGTATAATCAGAGGAAACCCAAGTGTAGACAGGAGCTAGGGACTCACACCTTGGGTGTACCTCTCACTCACACCCTTCAGGCTTAGGGTACCCCAAGGCACAATATCAGTGAATTGAAGTGTTTTCCTCCCAAATGAAAGTTCCAGATGAGTCGGTGACTTTTAAATATGAAGTTTAGGTATCCAGGAAAGCCCACTGCTATCTGAAGTGTCAAAATGGGATTACATGCCTATTCATTTAAAAAGCATTTAAGAAGGTGACCTCCAATTGGCTCAATTATCTCTAGACTGTGTTCTTCTGTAAAAGGCAAGACAGTAAATATTTCAGGCTTTGCAGGCCATGTGGTCTCTGTCAAAACTACTCAAATCTGCCTTTGTGGCAGAAAGTGGCCATAGACAATTCAGAGATGAATGAGTGTGGCTGTGTTCCAATAAAACCTCGTTAGTAAAAACAGGTGGAAGCCTGGATCTGTCCAGTGGGCTGTAGTTGGCCAAGCTCTGAACCCTAGCCTATGATGGAAATAAACCAACCCCTGTAAGATCTGTTTTATTTTTATTTGCTATGTCCCCTTGGTTAATTATTTTTAAAAAATTTAATGAGTACCTATTATATGCTGAGAACAGTACTAGGCTTGTGGTTATCAAAGTGACAACACAGTCCTTGTCCCTACGGAGTTCAACTTTAATAAGGAAAAGCACATTTGATCCATCAGACATAGAGACTGTGATACTGGAAGTCAGTACCAGATGCAATGGGGTGCCTAGGAGAAAAGGCTCAGACATCTGTCTGGGGGATCAAGGAAAGCTTTCTAGAGAAGATGGTGTTTCAGTGAAGACTGGAAGGTTGGGTAAGAGGAGGGAGGGTTTGCCTTGTAGAAATGCAAAATTGGAAACAACAGTGGGTGCTAAGGCAAATGAACTGGAGAGAACGAGCTTGTCTGGGGAATTACAAGCTTGGAGGGAGGGAAAGAGCGGGAGGCAAAGCCATGCAGAAGTCAAGGCCAGATCCTATAGGGCTTCTTCTGCGGGCATTGCAAAGTAGATTGGACTGTACTCAGTAGGTGATGGCTAGACAGTACGGAACCTTGACTGCTAGCAGAGCCTGATTCCATCTACATATGGGAAAGATGACTGGAAACAGATTTGGAAAGAAACTGAGGGAGGGAGCACTTCCCACACGCAGAGATCAGCAAAGATGCCAGGTTAGGTACGCTGCTGAGTCAAATTTGAACGAATAGAGAGTTATACTCTCTAAGCCTCTAAGAAAGACACCTAGAACCATATATTACTCTTTTTGTGATTTTTTTCAACCATTCAAAGATGTAAAAACTGCTCTTGGCTTGGTGGTGCAAAGACAGCCAGCAAGCTGGATTTGGCCCACTGGCTAGAGTTTGCCAACCCCTGATACAAAGAGATAGGATCTTTTGGGTTTTTAATGGCATCTTTTCTGTTTTCACATGGTCTTCTCTCAGTACATGTCTGTGTCCTACTCTTCTGCTTATTTTTTAAAAAAAGATTTAATTAATTTATTTGAAAGAGAGAACGAGCATGAGCAGCAGGGCAGGGAGAAGCAGGCTCCCCAGTGAGCGGGAGGCTCGACGTGGGGCTTGATCCCAGGACTTGAGGATCATAAACTGAGCCGAAGGCAGACGCTCAATGAATAAACTCACCTGGTTTACTCACCTTGATGTTCCTAGTACCCAAGACAGTACCTGGCTCTTAACTGTCACTGAATAAATATTTGTCAATCTATGGACTAAATGAATCAGGTACATCACGAGTTCAGTAATAAATTAGAAACAAAGCACCCATGTAACGTTTTATCTACATGGGAGATGTCCTGTGGATTTGAATAAACTGCTAAGAAACAGTCCTTTGGGCTCCACGCTGGGCATGGAGCCTGCTTAAGATTCTCCCTCTCCCTCCCTCTCTCTCTTTTATTTAAATTCAATTAATTAACATATAATGTACTCTCTCTCAAAAATAAAAAAGAAACAGTCTTTTTAAACAGAGTCTGTGGATGAGCCAAAAAATGGCAGTATATGAGGGCAGAAAATAAACATTATAATATCAGAACTGAAGAATAATGAATCCATAACGCCCATGCTCACCCATCAGACCTCTCACGAGCAGGAAGACCTGAACACAAAGGTCGATACTGCTCTGTGATCCTCAAGACAAGCAGCCAGAAGAGTGCCAAAGCCCACCAGCGCAGCCCAGGGTGTGCCTTTGGCTTTTCCTCGACCCCCAAACTGTGTTCCAGGCCACCATGTTTCTTTGGTGATCATTCATCTCATAAATTCATTTCAAGGCTCTCTGGCTCTAGTCTTTCGAGTGGCTGCCATAGGATTTTTCTTTCGAGGTTGAGAGTAGATGACTTCAAATTTGTTTAAATATCGTAAGTGTAAGGTGAAGTTGGAACTGACCCCATGTTTCAGGATAGACTACAGGCTGTGACAGTTGTAAAAATATCTTTTAAATCTGGAGTACTATTGGACAGCATTAAAAAAGGGTAACGATATGATACAAAAGATATCGTGCAGTGGTCTCTGAGGGTGATTTTTGCCCCCTTGGGGGACTGTTGGCAATGTCTGGAAACATTTTTGGCTGTCATAAGTCTGGGGATGGCTTTGCTACTGGCATCTAGTGCGTAAAGGTCAATGATCTCTTCGACATCCTACAACACACAGGACAGCCCCCCACAAGAAAGAAATGTCTGGCCCAAAATGTTCATAGTCCAGAGGCTGAGAAACCCTGGCATGGCATACGTTTAGGTCTGCTGTTAGGTCCAGATTACTCAGAATCTCCTTAAAATGATGGTGTCAGGAGCTATTAACAATCATTGATGAGTTTGGTTTAACACTAAGTGCATGCACTATGTATTCTTAGGTATATGATTCATCATTCTGTATATTACACATGTATTATTCTGCGTATTATACAAATAAACAGAATTTTTTTATGGAAGTTATTTAAGACTAGCATTAAGAAGCACAAACAGCGGGGCGCCTGGGTGGCTCAGCGGGTTAAAGCCTCTGCCTTCAGCTCAGGTCATGATCCCAGGGTCCTGGGATTGAGCCCCGCATCGGGCTCTCTGCTTAGCAGGGAGCCTGCTTCCTCCTCTCTCTCTCTCTCTCTCTGCCTGCCTCTCTGCCTACTTGTAACCTCTATCTGTAAAATAAATAAATCTTAAAAAAAAAAAAAGAAGCACAAACAACACAAACCAATTTAAGTGGAACAAACAAACCAAAGAAAGGTCTCCATACAACAGAATCTGGATCAACTGGAGAACAATTCACCGAAAGCATTAACTAAAGAGACTTCCTTTCCACCAGAAGTGCATGTCTCCACATTTCGAAAAAAAAGAAGCAAAAGACAAACTGAAAAACCAACAATCTAATATCTGTGATTTATCCCGAAAGGTCAGTCTTTTGAGCTAAATTGCATCTTTACAAACAGACTTGATTTTCCCATGAAATAAAATTGATTGAAATAACTTTGGTTTTGGTCTATACCACATTGTTTTCTTATGTCCTCAAGACTAGGCTCTAATTGTGGCATTTCTTTAACCTCATCCAACTGTAAACTTCCCAAGGCCGAGGGAGCCAGCAAGGAGTGGGGCAGGGCTGCTCCAAATATGGCTGCAGACCTAGGGCCATGCAATTACCTGGGCAGATGATTGTTAAACCATCTTGTTAAACATGCAGGTTTCTGGGCTGTAAGGCTGATGTAGGGCTCGAGCACCATCATCATAAACCCAGGTGATTTTTATTTTTGCACAATGAAGGTTGAGACCCACTGATATGGTGGTGAAGACTTGGGTTATGATGGAGATGAGCTTTTTGGCAAGAGGCAGAACATCCCCGAGCCTCACTGCCTTCATCAATAAGATGCAGCAAAGAACAAGACCACTCATGGGTTTGTAGTGATCATATGAAACAATGCAAGGGAATTTCTTGGAGAGGGATTATTAGCTGCCTGCAAGCCCTGACTACGTGGTAATTACGTTATAATATGAGTCATCATGACTCTACATCTGCATCCCCCTTTTAAACCTGGCAGGGTTAGGGACACCAAAAACTCTTAAGAAATGTGCACTGAATTCAGTAATAAATGGCTCCACTGTGCGTTAGATGCCTTCTCTAGGTGTTTATAAGCTCACCACCTGGTATGTGGCTCCCCATGGGTGAGGAGCAGAAGAACAGATCAGATCAGTCTGTTGAGGCCTGAAAAATGGCACAGCATTTAGATAAACCACACGGGGGGCTAAATGCCTTTTTAACTGTTTTCTGCTGTGGCCAGCTGTCATCTGCACAGCCAAGGTTCCCAGATAATCACAATGTGTTGCCGAAGCATGGCACAAGTTTAAATACCAGGCTTGCAACCGACATTTCTGAAAAGGGCTGCCTGGTTCTTTATAACTCCAAAATAAACACATCACCAATGACAAGGAACTCCCTTCTTCATGAGCTTCTGGGCAAAGCCAACCGTGTATCTGTGTAGCCGTCACACCCCTGTTTGGACTCTTAAAAGAAGTTCTCCTTGAGGAACTCAATAGAATAACATTGGCTAATTCTTCTCTTGATGTGTCAGTCACTTCTTCTAAAAGATCTTTAAGAAAATTTAATACTTCTGCTATGTCGGGCATAATATTTATGCTTTATTAATCTAGTCTAGTCTTTTTTTTAATTAAAGAAGGAATTTTAGAAAATTCTGAACAGTTAGTAGGTATGGCAGTCCGTTTTTTTTCCTTTGGGGTAGTAGCTCTTTATTGCTATACAACGAGTATCCAAAAAAATCACTGTAGCGTAATGGAAATGTGCACTTCATGCGTTCATCAAGTATTAAATGAGCACCTTCTAAGGGCCGGGCACTGTTCTTACATCTAATAATAAATGTGTGGATTCATCGGTAAACAAAACAAAGCACCTTGCATTCAAGAAGCTTCCTGTTTAGTGAAGGAAACTGATAAGAAATGAACATAATAAATGAGTAAATTACAGAGCATAGTAATTTACATAGCAAGTAAATTACACAGCAAGCTACAAGGTGCTAAAACCCTAGGAGAAAAAAAGGTAGACAGGGTGAGAGGAATCAGGCATGCTGGGGTAGGGGAGGGGTTTTCAGGGCAACCTTATCAAGAACATAATATTTGAGTCAACCCTTCTGTAGGGAGGTGAGGTGATGAGCCAGGCAGCTTCCAGGAGAGGAGAGTCTCCCGCAGAGATGAACTGACACAAGGGCAGTTGGGGTAGTGCCTAAAAGCAAGGGCTGGCAAGCTGGGCTGCCAAGGCTTAAACTCCACTTCTGCCACCTTCCAGCCCTGTGGCTGTTAGGAGGCTATTTTTCCCTCCTATGCTTTGTTTTCCTAAACTATGGCATGGGAATGATGACTAGCCAGGGTTTGGCAAGCAAGTGCCTGTGAACTGAACCCCGCCTACTGATTGCTTTTGTAAATAAAGTTTTATTGGAACACAGCCACTCATTCACTTAGGTGTTGTCTACTGCTACTTTCATTGGGCTGCAAAGCTGAAAATATTTATTATCTGACTCTTCACAGAGAAAACCTGCTGATCCCTGGGCCAGACTAAAAGCAAAGGCACCTCTATGATTTGGATTTATCTTTGGGATCAACATTTTCCTCCTCTCCTAAGATTTTCTCTGGGCAACATCCCAAAGAGCCTACAAAGAAATCACATAATGTAGTAAGAATTGGGGATATTGGAAAGGATGTAAAAGTCAGGGTGATATAAAAGTGGTTATCTGCAAATGACCTACTCATCTAAATTACTGATAAACCAAAGAAGTAGAAATGAACATTGTTGAGCGAGGACGGCACTATCAGCGTTCGAAAAAATAAAATGTCACTCACATCTCATTTCCGGTGGAAAGAACCTTTCTAACGGTTAGTATTGAGGGGATACAGCGACAGGTTGGGAGTCCCCAAAGGCAAAACCATCAGAACAAAAGGCCAATTCCATTTCTGTATGTCCTCAGTTAGATCATGGACTGGTCTACCCGCCACCAATTTAATTCTGAGTTTTAAGTTTCACTTGCATCTTGGATGGAGAGGAGGTAACCCAGCCTGCACCGATCCCAGAGTGTGGACAATGGAAACGTTTGCACAAATGAGAAATTCTCAGTGACAGGACCAGCAGCTGATGGTTTTGCTTATCTTTCTATAATTTGATTTCGTTCACGGACAGTAGAAATGGCCGACCTCCGGGCATGGACTGGACCTTGAAGATAGCGCTAACACTCACGGACAGCTCACTCTCTGCTAGTGAGTGCTCTAAGCCTTTATCGTGGTAGCTCGTTTTCCTTCTTACAGCAACCCTAAGGACTATGTTACCATCATCATTCCCATACTACAGATGAGGAAACATAGGCATGAGTCGGAAGTGACTAGTAAGTGACAGAGCTGGGATCTGAAGCCAGGCTATGGGCTCCAGAATCCAGACCCCAACCCACCATACGCATTTCACCACTTCTCATGATAAACCGATCCAAGCCCCTCCGTTTACAAAGGAAGAAAGCAGGGTCCAAAGAGGTTAGACGGCGCCTACAGTGACAGAGCGGGAGCTGGGACAGAAGGGTCCCATTCTGCCTCTTTCCCCCACCCAGTCTTTTCATTATGGGACACAGCCCTACAGCAGGGCAAGCCAGACAGTGTTTAAAAATCCAGGAGCTTAAGATTTTCCTCTTTGGTAAAATAGAGCACATTAGAATTTTTTTTATGAGCCTTATTTATCATATGCACAGCAACGAAAATGCCGCAGCGAGTTCAAGAAGCCCAGGAGATAAGCCGCTTTATTCTTTCAGAACTCAAAACGGCCTGTGCCGAAGTTTTCGCAGAAAGCAGCCCAGTGAATGCTGT
This sequence comes from Meles meles, assembly GCF_922984935.1. Lineage (NCBI taxonomy): Eukaryota > Metazoa > Chordata > Mammalia > Carnivora > Mustelidae > Meles > Meles meles. The sequence continues at coordinate 7,746,322 of NC_060087.1, forward strand.
CCCGAGTCATCACGGCAGGCTCCTCTCCGCTCCGCTTTGCTCAGTTCAAGCTGCTTTAGCATTATCAACTGATCTAAAAATAACGCGCTCATAAATCTCTCCTGGCACAGACAGTACTTGGGCTGTCGCACAGCTCAGACACTGATCAATCCACTTTTCTTCCCAAATTACAAGATAGATGTGTAAGAAGCAGAACATTTTAGCCCAGTGATCTTCTCGGAAAGAAGCATAAGCAGAGATACTTGTATCGCTTACCCATGAATTCTATTCGGCCGGGTCTTTGCTGCCCTAATTTAACCAAGTTGAGCTTGGAGTAGGAACTTGAGTCTGTTCTTTTAAAAAAAAAAATTATTCTTTTGGTGAAAAATGCAGCCTGCAATGGCAGATTACAAGAGTGTCTGAGAAATGGCCCAGCTGGCAGGGCAGTGACTCTCCCACAGTACCTTTTGGTGCCAGAGATCTCTGCTACTGTGAATGCTGGGACCAAAAAAAAAAAAAAAAAAAAAGCAATCTTGTCATTGGACTATTGAGAAGTTCCTGTCCCTTCAGAACGGAGGCAGTCTGTGTCACTGAGAGTGTGTGAGTGAGTGAGTGTGTGTGTGTGAGAAAGAGAATGAGGGAGGGGGAGGGATGAAAAGAATGCAGAGAAATTGAAACTGGATTTCCTGATTTTTATTTTAATAAGACTATTTTGAAGAGATATTCTGGAGTTAGGAAAAGATTCCTCTTTAAAAAAAATCCCCCTTTCCAGAGGGATCTACAAATGGTAATTGGATTGTAACTGTGCAAACTGTCCTTATTAGGAATCAACCAAAGAATGTTGGAAGCCTCGGGTAAAACCCCTCAGGGCATGATAAAGCACACAGGACGCTTTTCTTGTGTAGGGCCAATTCTCAACTCTTAAATTATATTTTAAAACCATAGGCGTCTTCATTTTGCTAACACTAGGAAAAAAAAACATTGAAAAAGGAAAAGATTTCATTGTCTTTTAGACTGAAGCATAACACATGCTCTGAATTTTATGCTCTTTGTGGAACAACAGTCCTTGAGAAGTTGTTCGTTTCCTGAACAAGGGGTGTGGAGGGCAGCGTGGATGTTCATCGCGTGGCCATGTTGAAGAGGGTGCAGGTGGGAGTTGGGGGTGGCGGGGAGAAATCCAGAAAGAGCGGAAAGAAAAGGAAAGAAGGAAGATTCAAAACATATGCTGATCCCGAATTACCTTGAGTCCCATGTGTGCTATGTGGCGCCGAGGCAAAAAACAATTCCAAAAGTCATTCTGACTTTCCAGTCGATATGAAGTTATAGTTCTTTTGTGGTCTCAAGTGAATTCCAGCTCTCACTGTGATGATAACTGACAAACTGAGAAATGATTTCATGGAACATCTTACTCAAAACTTAGAGATTCTGGTATGTTTTTTACTAGGATTCTGTGAGGTTAATCATCACTTGATAGAAGCCACACACAGCTTCTGTTGCTGCTGGTATTTATTTAGCAAGAGAAAGGAATTCAGAAACAATAAAATACATCAGATGGTTTTCTTTACTAGGACAGTTACACTTAAAGAGAAATTCCGAGTCAAAATCTACCTGTCTCCTCATAGAGCTCCACCTCCATCCACTTCCCCAAAAACTCAGATGTGGAAAATAGTCATCGTTCCAGCAGAGAGTGGTTCATGCAATGTGAACACTCGCTAATGGAATTGAGACCCTCATTTAAATGTATTTCGTATACTATTTCACATGAAATTGATAAATATGCAATTCATTTGTCATTGCTAGGCAACTGATGTCTTAGATTATGAATACATGAAAACAACATGTAGTTCTCATTGTGAGCATTCTAAGTGCTCCCAACGCTTTCTCTAAGCAGCTTTTTAAAAGATTTTATTTATTTATTTGACAGACAGAGATCACAAGTAGGCAGAGAGGAAGGCAGAGAGAGAGGGGAGGAAGCAGGCTCCCTGCTGAGCAGAGAACCCGATGTGGGGCTCGATCCCTGAACCCTGGGACCATGACCTGAGCCGAAGGCAGAGGCTTTAACCCACTGAGACACCCAAGTGTCCCTTTCTCTAAGCATTTTATGGGTGTTGATTCATTAACTGCTAAAAGAATTATAAGGCGTGGGTTACATTATATCCCATGTTACAGATGAGGAAATAGAGGTTCAGAGAGGTTAAGTAACTTGCCCAAAGATTCGCAGCTTGTAAGTACCGCAGCTGTGATCCCAACCAGTATGCGGCTTACAAATTAATTGGACGACAAAGCCACAGTCCTCAGCCCACACTAGTCAGCGCCATGTCATAAATGTCTAATGAGAACTAGACAGTAACTTAATAAGAATCATTACCTAAGACTGGAGTGGCCTGTGAAATCAATTATTTAATGGTCAGGTTAACAAATGTTTCATAAGAAAGTGACTATTTCTCTAAGTGAACAATCTCAAATAATCACAAGAGACAATGTCTTGGGGAATTCCTAGTCTGTTTTAAGAGTTGAAGGGAGTCTGGCCAGGAGAGGAAATGCAGAAATAATGGAGAAGTTGTGTATCCCTGGCATTCTTTGGAAAAATGCGGTCAAGCCAGAAAAACGAAGGGCGAAGATAAAAAATCTTCTCTTAATTAAATATCAGCTCTTTACGCAGAACCCACAAGAGGCCAAAAAAGCACCCAGATGGCCTTAGAAATAAATACCAGGAAGCAATGAAAAGGTCCAATCCACGGAAGGGCCTGCTCAGCGGAAGCGCCTAGAATACGACAGCAATCCTTTATCTACTTGACTCTTCACCAGGCTAGGGCGCCACGCACCAGCCTATAGCTTCAGAATCTACTCCCCTAAGTATTCACTCCACCTTCTTCTTTGGCTCTTCTTCTGGATTATTCCTGCATAGGCCACTGGGGACATTTTGCACATTCAGGGCAAAAGTATTACACAACCACTCTGTCCAACTCTTGGGGTGAGTACATTTCCAATGACAACACTGATTTGCTTAAAACCCTTGGACGTCTCCTCCGCATGGCCTCCGCTGCCATCCATGTGTGCTGATTTAAATGGCGTAAAGTCAAGTAGTCATTGCATAAAAACAAATAACAACAATACTGATCATAATAGAAACGGACTGAAGCATGTATTAAGTACTAGGCAGTGCACGTGGGTCATGCGCTCACTCCCTTCCACAACTCTCTGAGACAGAGGAGGGGATGGAGGCACAGGAACAGAGGAACAGACCGATGGGCTGCTCACAGACTCTCACTCTTTCCTAGCCACTGCCCCCAGCCCCTCGCAGGTATTAGCAGCCACGTGACTAGGCTCTAGCCAATGGACTGTGGGAGAAAGCGATGAGCTTCACTTCCAGCCCATGACAACCTGGAGACAAGGGTTCTCAGAGCTACACGTGCCCGTTCCAGGCAGAAATGACACTTCCCAGTATTCACGTCCTAGCGTCTGCTGCCCTGCAGTCCCGGCCGGCCCTGTTGTTTGCTCGAAGCAATCGACTGTGGCAGAAATGATGCTGAGATGATTCTGGACCTCAGACTATGGAGGGCCCGGAGAATGCTGCTTTTGCGTCCTTGGGACCCTCCCGCCACCATGTCTTAAGTCTGGCTACTGTACTGGGGAGACCATGTGGAGAGAGAGGGTGAAGTTCAGCTGTCCCGACGTCCCAGCGGTATCCATCCTCCTGCCAACCTCCAGGTTGAATAAAGCCTCCTGAGCGACCAGTGTCAAGGTCAGCAGAAAAGCAGAGCTGAGCCCAGGTTGGACCGCAGAGCCACGAGCAAATAAAATGGTGGTTGTTTTAAGCACCAAGGTCTTGGGATAGTGTGTGATGCAGCCACGGATAAGCAAATCAACATCTTCCCGTGTGGAAGAGAGCAGAGCCTGGGCCCTTGACTCCGTGCTTGGGGCTTAGCCATCCCAGCAGCCATGGACACGGGGACGACATGAGGGAGGAACACACCGGTACGGTGGGATTTGGGGATGCATGTGACGGAGCAGCTAACCTGACCTTCCTTAACCTAAACCAGCCTCTGGAACCTCTCCCGTACGTCTCCGTACTGAACCGCCTAACAGCTCGTTTCTTGACTTTCTACATGTTCGCATGGAAAGAAGGTGGCTGGTGAACTGGATAATAAAATAAAAACTAACCTTAATAAACCATTTTGCAGACAATTTAGAAAGTCTTTAATGAGCAAGAAGATAAATGCGTATCTAATGGCATCCTTCAGTTTTTAAATAATATGTAGTCAATATTTAGAAACAGGTGATGCGTCTATGTTTCAGAATTACGACTCCATCTGATAAAATGGCACAGCGAAATTTCATTTAGACACATTCATTACTGATGAATTGGTCCAATTAACCTCTTTTGGCCAGTGCCACAGAACTAGCGCATAAGGTCTTAATGTTTTCTGATTATACATTAAAAAGGCAAATTGTGAAGGACATTTTAGTCCTCCTGCTACCTTAAGGCATGCAGCGAAAATGTGGTATCTTTTATTTTAATTACCTATTGGACCCTACCTTTGGACTGATCAGAACTTGTGGAGGTGGGGTGCCAAGTGCAAGCACAGAAGGAGGACTCTGCATTCTCTTGCTCCCGTCATTTGCTTCTTTAACCATAGCTCTCTCTGTCCACGCCCCGCCCCCGGTACTTGACCTTGGTCTTATCTCTAGCATCCTCCTGCTACCACTGTGACCCATTTGCAGAGAGAGTGAATTTTAGATCCTTCAAATCTAAAAACTTGCCATCAAAACAAAGTATTAGGTAACTGGAAAGTTACTTAAGGCCACAGATCTGAAACAGTCAAAACCATAGTAAAGAACGTCTAATACTTAGTCCTCATTGCCTCCATGGCTATTTGCTATGGTCTAGGGGGCAGATACTAGGATTACCCCCGTTTTGCAGCTGAGAAAACGGAGACAAAGGGAACTTAACTAATTCACAGGACTAGGGAGTAAGGAGTTCCAACTTAGGCAGTAGGCTGGTCTGTTTCCAAATGCAACGGGTTTAACCCTTAGGGTACATCCCAGCTGAGCCAGTGACCTTTTTTCAATGAATCCCTTATGGACTGAGTGCCCAAAGGGAAAAAAAGAAAAGAAAAGCTGTTGAGGCAACTGCCTCCAGGAGCAAGGGGAGGGACCGGGGTTTGTTTTCAGGAAAGAGGAGCAGGCATTTTAGAAAACTTCCTGACTGTCCCATCTTTGCCAGTAGGAATATGCACCCTATGTTTCTGGGTAGACATGTAACACGAGGAAAGGGGCGTTTGAGGAAAGCTGAATGAAGCAGAGTGGTGCAGAACGCATAGGAAGGGGCTAGAGAGGATGAGCAGACCTTGAGGTCTGCAGCGTGAACAGTAAATGGAGGCCCCACGCACGACATCAACTCACGAAATGAGGCTTTCGGCAGCCATAACCGAGGCACCCCTTAGGGATGCTTTCTTTAGGACAGTCCCTGAATTCTTCCAAGAAATGTGGATCCCCAGGGAGGCTGGGCCCAGTATGCTACTGGGAGAATGCCTTCGGGGGTGGGAGGGGGGAGAGTGAGAAATCCGAATGTCATTTTGTGGGTCGGGCAGGGTAGACCTAGGAAAGATCATTCTCTTCTCATTCTCACAGAGACACACGGACATGATGTCACTGGCTTTCATACACGGCACAGAGTGGCCTTCCTTTCTCAGGCGGCTCCTTCTACCCACATTGCGAGGAAAGCTGAGTTCTAAGAATGAAGACTGTAGATTTCACCCATGAAAGGCCCCTCAGATGAGAGGACACTGGTTCTGGGGAAGATGTCCCGGGGAGGCTCTGCAGAACAGGTCATTTATTCAGACCTGGTGGGGGGGTCCACTGCTCACTGAAACATTCGGGATGCTGAAGAAATGTTACCCAAACTGGAGAACTGGCTTCCCCATCAGGTATTTCTAAAGCAGCAGGAAGTACAGCCTTGAAGAGAGATGACTGTCACACTCCGGAGAGGGAAAGGTCTGCGCTGGAAACTCGCAGGCAAGACAAAATCGGCAAATAGCAGAGTGAATTCCGTTGTGGTTTCTCATTTCAGCGCCACACTTGACCACGTTTTGTTTCATCAGCTGCACCTATCACCCTGCAAAGCCTCCCCTCACTGAGGTTCTTGTCCAACAGGAAAGGAAAACAGCTTCCTACGGATGACGTTAGACTTCATAAACTCATTACCCGAATGAATTAGTTTCAAGTATCACCAAGTGTGTGAACATCGGTCACCTCTAATCTGGGCCCGAAGTGTGAGCTGTGGCTGGTCAGCCTCTGGGTTTCAGTTTAAGATACCTTATCTTCTTAAACTCCCCCAATAAGTAGTTCCAAATCAGCACGAATTACTGTCATTCTTCAACCTCAATGGGAAAAAGCAACTGATACATTCCAGCGGAAGGCTGGTAGTTAACTCATCTAACTTAACCTTGAGTTGCTGAGCGAACGAGCAAGTAAGCTATTTGAAATGAAAATATACGCATCCGCACTGCATATTTGCAGGTACAAGTGGCAATAGATGTCAGAACAAACTGGATTAAGGATCAGCAGGTCTCTAACCTGGTTGCACATTAGAAGTACTTGTCGGGGCACCTGGGTGGCTCAGTGGGTTAAGCCTCTGCCTTCAGCTCAGGTCATGATCTCAGGGTCTTGGGATCGAGCCCCACATCAGGATCTCTGCTCAGCAGGGAGCCCGCTTCCCCCTCTCTCTGCCTACTTGTGATCTCCCTGTCAAATAAATAAATAAAATCTTTAAAAAAAAGAAGTACTTGGTGCGTACCTCAATTAAAAAAAAGAAAAAGAATTACTTGGTGCGGTTTTCAAAAAATACCCACGCCCATGCACCCCCCCAGACCAGTGACGTCCAACAGACCTTTCTATGATGACTGTACTGCCTAATACGGCGGCCACCGGTGAGCTGCGGCTTGAGATGTGGCTAGCGGAATGGAATCATTTAATTTTTAGTTTTCTAAATCTTCATTGATTTAAATGTAAACAGCCACAGTGGCTAGTGGCTACTGTATTGGACTGCGCAGGTACAGAGCAGAACAGCTAGACTCTTTAGGACTGGGGCTCGGGCTTTGGTAGGTCTACAACGCCGTCTGCGGTATCCTCGTGAGCAGTTCAAGATGAGAACCACTGCAATGGCTAGGGTTTTAGGAAACCAGTGGGGTGGCAAATTCCTTGCTCTTTTTCCTTTTTCTCCCAATTCCACGAAGCATTTGCCACACACCTTTGCCTCTCTCCTTCCACGCCTCCCCTCTCGCACCCATCCATACTCCCCTGTGACAGGGGCGCGAGCTCTGTATTCCTTCACCCACCGCCCCTGCCAGATTTCTCTGACACCAAGGGCCGATTCTCACCCTTTCCCCTTCTCTTCCACTGGCCGCAGAAACAAAAACCTAATAATACTACTGATTGGGAATTAAGTTCTCAAACTTGGGCACCCATAATGTAAAACTGTTTTTCCTTTCTTCAGGCTTGACCCAGATGCCACTCTCTATGATTTCCGCCACGGATGCCACGGGGAATAGTTCTAATGGTCACGGGGTTTGGGGGCAGTGTGATAAGCAGGTCTCATGTGCTCATTTGCAGCTGTTTCCTTCCAGCGGGACACAGTGTTACAGCACCAGGGCCGCACGGAGGTTTCCATAGTCTGACTGCCTTGAAAGTCCAGCTCAGCCCGCGACTAGCCACATGGGTGTCTAACCCTTCTCAGTCTCAGTTACCCTCTGGGAAGGGGAGATAAAGAAGGATCCTGTCGGGAAGATGGAGTGACCATGTCATTTGCACGATGAATGAGACATGGGTGACACAGATTTTTATGCCCCCCATCCCCCGCCACACATACACACAGTTTCGTGGTGATTAAAACAAATAGCAGGGCAAACTTTTCCGGAGGAAGTTGCGGAATTCATGAAAGCATCCTCTAAGCACATGATTAATTAACGTGGCAATAGGAAGGCCATTTGGAAAGTGGTTAATGAGGAAAAAAAGAATATGCTAATGTGATTTTTACAAAATATTCAACTTATTTATTGGAGCGTGTCTTCATTTTTATTGACTCATTACTGGTTAATATTAATGGAACAAGGAAGGGTGTGCTAATACACATCACCTTATTCCTAAAAATGGTAAGACTCAGAATTCCAGAGCTCACTGATAAGCAACGAAAGAGCATACTGCACAATTTCCAGGCACATAACAGTTGGTCAACCTTTCCGCAAATCTCAACAGCCATAGCCTGACATGGTCCAATGCTGTTTTCACTCACAGGCACTGTTGATTTATATTCACATTTTCTACACTGAGTTTTGATGCCTTCTTCCTTACTGAATATCCATCTATGGGTAGAGCAACTTTTTAATGTAAGAAAATACAGGGGCACCTGGGTGGCTCAGTGGTTTAAGCTGCTGCCTTCAGCTCAGGTCATGATCTCGGGGTCCTGGGATCGAGTCCCGCGTCGGGCTCGCTGCTTGGCGGGGAGCCTGCTTCCTCCTCTCTCTCTCTCTCTCTCTGCCTGCCTCTCTCCCTACTTGTGATCTCTATCTGTCAAATAAATAAATAAATAAAATCTTTAAAAAAAAAAAAAGAAAATACAAAATTACAGCCCATTAGCACCATAAGAGTTTGGAGTCAACAAAACTATTAATGGTGAGTCTTGCTCATCATGACTCACAGCACAGACAAGCAAAGCCGGGAGCTATGCTCTATCCCCAGGGGATTTAGAAATTCGAGGAATAACTAACATTTCTTGTGCATGTACATACGTACCCATCACTATTCCTAGCCCAAATTATGTACTCCCTGCTTTAATTGTTAAGTAACTTTAGGAGGTATGGTCTATTGAAACACACCCATCTCACAGGTGAAGAAATCAAGGGCCAGGAGGTTGAGTAACTCGTCCAAGGTAACAGAATGCAAGTAACAGAGCTGGGGTTCAAAGTCATAGGGCTTAACGCCACGGTTTGGGGTCTTAACCATCACCCCACGCGACCTCCGGGTGAGTACCATAACTTTCTCTCAAGGAGTGGCAAGGTATGACTCAAGAAAGTACATTAGAATAAAATCCATTCTCATTTCATTTCCCCACAAAGTAAAATTCTGAAGTCCGTAAATGATCTATTGTGGGTGATATTACTCCTAACACATTGATTGAGGCATGAGTTGACCTTGAGGTGCCAACTGTTGATCTATAGCAGGGATGGACAAAGTCCAGCCCCGGCCATATCCAGCCCTCGCCTGTTTAATAACTAGAGCCCAGGCAGACCCATTCATTTCCGTCTTGTGTGGGGCTGTGTCCTGATATGACAGCAGAGTGGAAAGGTTACACTAGAGATGTAGGACTCCCAATGCCTATAATATGTATGATCTGGCCCTTCACGGAAAATGTTTGCTGACCTCGTTCTCGACCTGCTGAAAAATCACCAGACACTTAGTACAGGAAATGATGGAGTTTCCTAGGGCGTTTCACTGTGTCAAACAACAAGGGAACTGCCTCTTTTTACAACCATCTTTACAACATACACATATGTATGGATGAGGAGATGGGTCCACAGAGATCGCTCAACAGCTTATTTTTTCCTACATGTTTCTTTTAAGGATCCAAATGACCTAGATGCTTAAGATGTGTAGGGAATGTCCATGCGATGTCTCACGGAGAGAAGCAAGAGGACTGGGAATGGTTCAATGTTACTTATTTTTCCTTCCTCCTATCTAATCATCACACTCACTTCCCCCCAACACACACACACACACACACACACACACACACACACACACATATTTCAGCTATTTTCTTGACCCTGATTTAAACATCGATTCTCTGCATTTGTGCCTTTTCTCCCTCGCTCGACAGTACATTCTGGAAGGACAGATGCAGCACTCAGAAGAAATAGCACTTGAGGTTTGTGCCTTTGCATATCTGTTGGTTGAAAGAAAGCTCTTGGGAAAGAGCTACAGCATCTATACAGAAAGCTACCTGTGTCTATTAGCACGGAAACAAGACCAGTGGGCCATAGTTATTCGACAACATTTGTTCTAAAGCAGCTAAAATCACTTCCAGTAAAAATGAAAAAAAAAATCTTGCTTCCTGGCTTTTACTATCAAGTGTCAAAACATGTAAGAGGGACACATGAACAGAAAGAAATCAATTTGCAGAATGATACAAAATGCCAGGTATGACATAAAAAACATAAAAAACAACCATCTGAACTTACTGGAACAGATCTGAGGTTTTAGTTACCATGTTTCAGACTTTTTTTTCCGGAAATGTTTCCTTCTACATATACTACTTTTAAAATGACAAATTAAAAAGTGTTTCCCAGGGGCACGGGTGGCTCAGTGGGTTAAAGCCTCTGCCTTCGGCTCGGGTCATGATCCCGGGGTTCTGGGATCGAGCCCCATATCGGGGTCTCTGCTCCGCGGGGAGCCTGCTTCCTCCTCTCTCTCTGCCTAGTTGTGATTTCTCTCTGTCAAATAAATATTTAAAAAAAAAAGTGTTTCCCAGACCTGGATCAATGTGTTTGTATGAGGAAAATAATGCTTCCTTTGAGCAACGAAATGTACAGGAACTGAAGTTTTTCCCAAACTAAATACAGTCATATATTACGGAAGCTTGGAGAGTTATCATTCATGGGTGCATTTTTAATAAGACTTGAGTTTTTAGGGCAGTTTCAGTTTCACGGCAAACTTGAGTAGAAGATACAGGTATTTCCCAACTATCCCTTGCCCCACACCTGCATGGCCTCCCCCACTATCTAACATCCTCCCCCGAGGGGAAATTTGTTAGAACTGATGAGCCTACACTGACCCGTCATCATCACCCAGACTGCACAGTTTACATTAGGGTTCACGCTTGGTGTTCTATGTTCTATCGCTCTGGAGATATGAATGATGCCATGCATTTATAATCATAGTATCATACAGAGTGTTTTCATTGCCCTTAAAATCATCCATGCTCTACCCATTCATCCCTCTCTCCCTTTGAACACCTGGCAACCACTGATCTTTTTATGGTCTCCCTAGTTTTGCCTTTTCCCGAATGTCAGATAGTTGGAATCATACAGCATGCAGCCTTTTCAGATTGGCTTCTTTCCCTCAGTAATGTGCATTGAAGGTTCTCCCATGGGTTTTCATGGCTCGATAGCTCATTTCTTTTTCGTGCCAAATAAGAGTCCATTGTCTGGATGGGCCACGGTTCATTTATCCATTTGTCTACTGAAGGACATGTCGGCTGCTTCCAGGTTTGGGCCATGGTGATTAAACATCTCCGTGCAGCTTTTTGTGTGTTTTTATGAAAACATAAGTTTTCAGTTCTTTTGGGTAAATACCTAGGAGCGTAATAGCTGGATGGAACGATAAAAGTATACTTAGTTTTGTACAAACTGCCCAACTATCTTCCAAAGAGGCTGCGCCATTTTGTATGCTCACCAGCAATGTGCCGGAGAGCCTGGGCTCCATATCCTCCCCGCACTTGACGTCATCGGTGTTCCAGGATTTGGACCATCATACTAAGCATGCAATCGTATCTCATTGTTGTTTTAACTGGCATCTCCATAATCACGTATTACTTTTCATGTGCTTACTTGGCATCTGTATATCTTCTTTGGTGAGTTGTCTGTTAAAGTATTTTTTTAAAAAGACTTTATTTATTTGACAGACAGAGATCACAAGGAGGCAGAGAAACAGGCAGAGAGAGAGGAAGGGAAGCAGGCTCCCTGCTGAGCAGAGAGCCCGATGTGGGACTCGATCCCAGGACCCTGGAATCATGACTTGAGCCGAAGGCAGAGGCTTTAACCCACTGAGCCACCCAGGCACCCCTCTGTTAAAGTATTTGGCCCACACTTTATCCTGTTGTTTGTGTTCTTATTGAGAGTTTTGAGAGTCTTAAGAGTTGTATATTTTGGACAATAGTTCTTTATCAGATGTGTATTTTGTGAATACTTTCTCCCTGTCCGTGACTTGTCTTCTTATTCTTTGACATTGTCTTTTGATATCAGAGATTTAGCAGAAGATTTTGGTTTTAGTCAAGGCCAGCTGATGAGTTATTTGTGCTTTTGTTATACTGTGCCTTTGGTACTGTATGTAGAAAGTCATCACCATATCCAAGGTCATCTGGGTTTTTCCCTGTGTTACATTCCAGGAATTTTATACTTTTGCATTTTACATTCAGGTCTGTGATCCATTTTGAGTTAATTTTTGTGAAGGGTACAGGTTTATGTCGAGATCCTTTTTTTTTTTTTTTTTTTTTTTTTTTTTTTTTTTAATGTGGATGTCCAGCTGTTCTAGCACCACTGGCTGGAAAGACTGTCTTTGCTCCATTGTATTGCCTTTGTTCCTTTGTCAAAGATAAGTGACTTATATTTATGTGGGTCCATTTCTGGGCTTCCTATTCTGTTCCATTGATCTATTTATCTATTCTCTTGCCAATACCACATTGCCTTGATGCCTGCCATTTTATACTAAGTCTTGAAGTCGGGCAGTGTCCATGCTCCAACTCTATTTCTCTCCTTCAGTACTGTGCTGGCTATTCCGGGTCTTTTGCCTCCTCGTATAAACTTTAGAAATCAGTTTGCCAATATCCGCATAATAGCTTGCAGGGATTTTGATTGGAATTGCCTTGAATCTATAGACACCTTGACAATATTGACTCTTTCTATCCACGAACATGGAATATCTCTCCATTAATTTAGCTCTTTGTCTTTATTCATCAGAGTTTTGTGGTTTTCCTCATATAGATGTTGTACATATTTTAATACATTTTTGCCAAAGTATTTCATTTTCAGGGGTGCCAATGTAAATAGTATCGTAGTTTTAATTTCAAATTCTACTTGTTCATTGCTGGTATGTAGGAAAGTGATTGGATTTTATATACTAGCTTTGTATCCCACAACCATGCTATAATTACTTATCTGCTCCAAGAGGGTTTTTTGCTGATTTTTTTTCATATTTTTTTACATAGCTGATCACATCATCTGTGAACCTAGTGGAGATCCAGGTGTTAAATTAACCCACAAAACTGTAAGGGCCTCCTGATGACTGGGTCTCCCTGGACTTTTTAACTGTCAGAGTTGTCCACACTGAGCCTCCAGCAATTGATCAATTACAGTTCAGGTGTTCCTACCCCGGCACTGGTTCCCTTGGAGATTGCTGCTCCAATAAGTTTGATTCTTTATATTCATCTGTCGGTCTCTCCAATTTTTAGTTAGCAGTATGTCCTATGAACTCACTTCTCCTACGGATCTAAGAAGAGTTGTTGATTTTTCAGTTTGTTCAGACTTATACTTGAAGTGGTGGCTTCTAGGCTTCTTATGTTCCAGACAAAATATCCAAAGTTCTGATGCAATTATTTTTAGATAAAATTTACATACCATAAAATTTACTACTTTAAAGTATATGATTCAATTTTTTTAGTATATTCACAGATATATGCAAACATTACCATTATCGAATTTCAGAATACTTTCAGCATCCCAAAAAGAAACCCTAAATGCATTGGCAGTCACTCTCCATTCTCTTGTCATCCCAGGCCCTGACCACTTTTAATCTAGTCTATGTCTCTACAGACTTGCCTATTTTTTACTTTTAATATAAGTGGAATTACATAATGCATAGCCTTTTGTTTCCAGTTTCTTTCTCCTTAGTATGTTTTCAGGGTTCATCCACGTTGGAGCATGGTCCTTTCTATGGTTGAATAATATTCATTGTACAGATACACCACATTTGGTTTTATCATTTATTAGTTGATGGATATTTGGATTGCTTCCACATTTTTGCCATTATGAATAAAGCAGCTGTGAATATTCAGGTACAAATTTTCATGTGAAAATATGTTTTCCATTCTCTTGGGTATATGCCTAGGAATGGAATTGCTGGGTCATACGATAACTCAAATAGCCCAACAAAAAGAACAACAAAAACTTAAGCAACATGAGTCGAAACACCAAGATCTAAAAATATTTTGTAGTGTAAAACTCATTTTCTGCCTCATTCCTTTCATGAGAGATAAAATATCAACGACCTCCAGCAAACCCATACTGTGTTTCTAACATACCGACTGGCCATCAGAGCTTTTTACCCAGCAGTGAGAAGAAACACGTCCTTCAGTTTCTTTTTTTTCCCAAGATGAGGGTCATGAGTAGCTTGAAAAATTTAAACACTGTGGTGGCATTCATTTTTTAAGCTTTTATTTAAACCATTCTTTTTTCTCTTTAGAAATTAACCAGGTAATGGCTATACCAAAAAAAAGCAAATGAAGTCTTTAATCCCTTTATGTTCATATTTTAATTTCAAAGACTAACTGTTAATATCTAGTCTGGTAATTTCACATAAAACAAAGTACAGTTTGGAGCCTAGTTCATTTCAAGGAAATATTCTTGTCTATATCAGGAGAGAAGCTAAAAATAAAATGTTGCACTGATTAGATCAATAGCCTTGTTTTAATTGCTCTTTTGTTCTTTGATTTTATTGCTCCTGGTGGGGGGAGCCAGAAGAACTTACTACCTCTTGCAAGACAGTCATTCTGTGCCATAAGAGTTGCTAGGAAGCAAATAAATGAGGAGGATAATCACCTGAGCTTCTTTCTGGCTCTACAGAACATTAAACCTCACCCTCCACGATTGAGAAATAAAGAAGCCACTGAAACAGATAAAGTGGTCGGCAGAATAAAGGACCTCCAAAGATGTTCACACTCTAATTTCTGGAACCTGGAAATACGTTGCCTCACACAGAAAAAGGGATTTTGTTGATATAGTTAAGTTAATGACTTTGAGATGGAGAGAGTCTCCTGGATTATCAAGGTGGACCCAATGTAAACACATGGGTCCTTAAAATAGAAGACCCTTTTCTAGTAGAGTTCACAGTGAGAGGGAGAGGACTATAGCAAAGTGGTCGGGAAATGCAACATTTCTGGCTTTAAAGATGGAGATGGGGTGCCATGAGCCAAGGAATGTCAGTGGCTTCCAAAAGCAAGAAAAGGCAAAGAAATGGATTCTCCCCTAGAGCCTCCAGAAGGAATGCAGTGCTCTTGTCACCTTGATCTTACTCCAGTGAGACCTGTACCAGATCTCTAACCTAGAGTTGTAAGATCAGAGGTATCCACGTGGTGTTCTCAGCCACTAAGTTTATGGTAGTTTGTCAGACCAGTGATAGAAAGTGAATACAGAAGGAATCAGGAAATTTCTATGTCTACAAGGGACTCATAAATCATTTATTATTATTTTTAAAGATTTTATTTATTTATTTGAGAGAGAGAGACAGAACACATGAGAGCATAAGCAGAGGGAGAAGCAGGCTCCCCACTGAGCAAGGAGCCCAATGCGGGATTTGATTTCAGGACCCCGGGATCAGGACCTGAGTTGAAGGCAGATGCTTAACAGACCGAGCCACCCAGGCATCCCTGGACTCATAAATCATTTAAGGCAAAACTTCCTAAATTGCTCCATGATCAGGTTAGTTCATGTTAGCTTTCACAAGAAAGCTGTTCATGTTAGTCTCATCTTAAATAGTCTTGTTAAACAATAACTAAAGAAAAATTGTCCTGCAGAAGGAGAAGTGTGACTCAGAGTATCTTCTAAATACATTTGCTATAATCTCACCTCTGTTTCCTTTTTTTTTTTCTTTTCAGAATATGTCTTCACATCCCTCAGAGTTCTCGGAACGTAGTTGGGAATCGCTGAACTAATCCTACCTGCTCAACTGAGAATTTGAGACCAAAAGGGAAGAAATGACTCACCAAGGTGGCACTTTGGCAACACAAAGACACAACCTTGGCCTTACCCTCCTCATCTGGAAACCTGTCTAGGATGCCACTCTGTACCACTGAGAAGAGGACACCACTTTCTGGCACTCAAGTTGTAAGTTAGACCTCTGGTGGGAGGAAAGGATATCAGGTGAGAAGCAACCCAACAAAGTTCATAACAGATCAAATTCTCTACTCAATAATATCAAAAACGACATGGCTACTTTAGCACTCAACATATCTTATTATTTAAAATAAAAGCATTCAATAAAATATTGAAAATTTACTAATTGCATATTAACGAGAAGAATGCAATATTTCCCCACAGTGATTTCGCATGTTCCTAAAAGTGCCTAATTCTGCTGCCAAAGTCCCTTTCCCACAAATTCTGGTTTCCATAAATGCTAATTTGAGAAAGAACAGAGGTACAACCAAATGCCGTTGTTTTCCTTTGTAGCACTTCGATAATGCTTTCTCCACATTTCCCACTGCCTGTTCCAAGGGCTGTGAACCCACGGTCCTTTGATGTTTTTCAAATACACATTATCCACATCCTTTTCCAGAAAGTGAATACTTTTTTCCCACCACCTCAGCTTTTAGATAATAATAACACAAATAAAAATAAAGACTTCAACTATTAGAGCTAATAACGTTGAATGCTTATTTTATGCCAAATACTGTACTACATGCCTCACACAAGGACTCTCATTGAATCTTTATCAAGAAACGATTAAGGAAAGTATCACTATTAACATCTGTACAGTATATATGCGCCAGCTGAGGTACAGGGAACTTAGGTACCTCACCTAAGTGAGGGAGCGAAATGTAATCTGATTTAGAGCCTGAATGTAATCTGATTTAGAGCCTGTCTCCCGTAAGCAGCAGCCCAGCGAGCCCTCAGCTGGGGTGATTCTACCTCCCAGGGAACATGGGCAATGCCCAGAGGCAAGTTCTGTCATCAAAAACGAGAGGCGGAGCCCCCCTGGTATCTAGTTGAGAGGGGGCCCAGGGGGCCACCAAGCATCCTACAGTGCACACAACAGACCGCACGGCAGAGAATGATCCCACACTGTCAAGAGTTCCAAGGCTAGGAAACACTAACTTAGCCCAACACCTCCCAAAGGCCAGGCATTTTGAATGGGCCATTTGTAGGTAAGATACGTGATTCTCATTTCCAAGTTAGAAATCTCTGTCTCGACCTGGGACATGAGGTGCTCTGGGGTGGAGGGCACGTAGAGCCATGGTGTCCACTTGGTGCACCTTCTCGCAGCATCAGTTTACTCAATCATTTCAGCCGGTCGTTGCACACTATGGCCTGACACCCTGGGACATTGGGTCATTTTACTTTCTGTCTTTCACTGAACACACGAGAGAGGACTTAGCCCACTAGGGAGTGCCTGAGAGGGGCCAGAAAGAAGATTCTGGTTTTCATTAGCTTTGCCTTGTAGTCCAGAAGACACAACAGCAGCGTCTGCGTCACAGACAGTGGCAACAGCAAAGGGATACGGCCACAGTGGGTTGCTTGGGGTGCGGACCAAGCTTAAAAGTCAAAATATTTTCAGAGGAACAGATCTGCCATATCGACTCAAAATGTGATTGCTCATATCATTTGACACAGCAATTCTATTGCTACGAATGCATTTTACATAAATATTTACGAAATGTGCAAGATAGAGTCACAGATGTTCATTTCAACACCATCTCTGATAGCAAAGAAAAACAGAAGAAATGCATGCGTATGTTCACCAAAAGACGTGTGCTAGAACGTTCACAATAGCGTTATTTGCAACAGCCAAAGTCTGTCAACCATCCAAACACCCACCCAAAGAGAATGGATACATTGTGGTATATCCACACAATGGGATACTACACAGCAATGAGAAAGAATAAACCAATCAACCACCTACAATAAGATGAATGCATCCCACAGACGTCCCTTTGAGCAAAAGGAGTCTGACACAAAAGAGAATATACTGTGTGAAACCATTAATAAAAAGTATAAAATCAGGCAAAACCAATCCATGTTAGGAAAAGCAGGTAAGAAGTTACTCTTGGGGAGAAGTAACTGGAAGGGAGTCAAGGGGGCCTCTTGGATGCCGGTCATGTTGCTTCCTCATCTGCCATAGGTATTTGCTTTGTGGAAACTGATTAAATTGTAAGCTTGTGCATCTTTCTATACACGTATTATATACACACACACACAGGTATACACACATTTTATATATATATATATATATATATGACTATATATATTTATATATACTATATAAACATTAACAATCTAAATGTCCATTGGTGGGTGACAAGCTATATATACTACAAAATGGCATGTCTACTCAATAGAATTCTGTGCCGTCATTAAGAAAAAATGAAGTAGCTCTCTCTCTACAAACCTGGAAAGATGTCCACTATATATAAACTTAAACAAGAAAGTTTCAGAACAGTATGATAACGTGTCTACTATAATTTCTACTGGAAATACATGTTAGTGTAAGCACAGAAAGTCCAGAAATTATACCCTCGAATGGTTAACAGTACCTGTCACTTTAGGATGGGATTCTTAGGGACTCTGGCATTCTGCTTACTACCTATATTGTTGACTTTATTTACAAATATGTATTATGTTTGTACTCAGAAAAAAGCATCTATAGGAAGGTAAGATGAACAAAATAAGCCTTAAGTTTGAGATCATTATTATTTCATCATTCAGTAAGATGAGGGTTTCTGATAGGTGAAGGAATGGTAATGAAATAAACCTAGTTCGCCGCCTGGAGGGTAGCTAACTGAACCCAGTGGTGGAGGTCACGTCGGTTTGTTGCTGGCATCTTACCAATTGATTCAAATTAGCACTTGCTTGCTGGGCTGCTCCACATTCAAATCTAGTTATGGTGTGGCCACTGCAAATAGGATTCTTGGCCACACCAAGAATGTGTCTGCAAAACAGCACAACAGCTGGATTTGTTTGATTAAATGAACAAAAACGTATATTCGGAGGAAGGAAAAATCCAAACACCTGCACCCAAAGTAACCCCCTTGCATGGGTGGCGGCTCATGAAATGTGCCCATTCACGGAATCAATATTTTAGCAGCCTCATGCATGCTCTGTGAAAGATCCCGTTTGAAATGAAATACTCATGAATAAACCAAGAGACCATAAGAAACACTTCTTATGTATTTACATGTTTGTTTGGTTGTTTGCTTATTTTTGCCCATCACCAGCAAACGTTTGTTGAACGTTCACTGTGGGTCTGAGTTGACTACTTCATAATCAATTGCCGGTGTCACTGCATTGAGTGTTCTTAATTCCACCCATGGCCCAGGATGGAAGTTCCCTTAAAAGCAAAAAAAGCCCCACTGATTTGGGAAAAGTGAATAAAACCACAACTTTTCAAGTACAGTAAAGGTCTAAGACCCGTACGCGATGGGTGGATAGACTGCGTCCTGAGCCTCTCAACCCCGGCTCACCTTAAATTCAACTGAAACAGAATACCCGGAGATGTGCCTGGCCGTCAATGATAACTTTTGAAAGCTCCTGGGGTGATTCAAAAACACACTAAGAGCCGCAGCCCTGGCTCCAACCAGCTGAATCGGCAGCCAGATGGAATGGGAGCCAGGCAGGAGCATTATTTAAAAGCTACACAAGTGGTTCTAAAGTACAGCCTGCACTGAGTCCAATTTCCTCTAAATTAAGATTATTTTTTTAAGGATTTTATTTATTTATTTGACAGAGAGAGATCACAAGTAGGCAGAGAGGCAGGCAGAGAGAGAGGAGGACGCAGGCTCCCCGCTGAGCAGAGAGCCCGATGTGGGGCTCGATCCCAGGACCCTGAGATCATGACCTGAGCCGAAGGCAGAGGCTTTTTTAACCAATGAGCCACCCAGGTGCCCCTACATTAAGATTATTAAAGAAGTCTGAAGTGGCCTTTCAAGAAGCATTTTTGTAGACAGACCCCACGTGCCTTGGTCTCAGACTGTGCAGGGCCACTAGGAAAGCGATCACGGGGTGAAACTGTACCACGTGACGGTGTCAGCTGTTTCGGCTTACACATAGAGAAGCATGCTCCTGGTCTGGGAAGGGCTCCCTCTGGTTAAACGCTGTTCCGTGGGCTTGATTTCAAAAATTTTGTTTGATCCCCACCATAATTCTATAAAGAACGGAGTGGGAATGGATCTTTCCAGATGAACCACCACACAGGTAAGTTTTTCTAGAAGTTTTGCTCTCGCCCAATTTTATCGCTGATCGGGTAGATCCAGGCTCCTCTGGACACGCTTACCTATTCTATCACCTGACAGAGTGCGGGAAGAGGTTAAGGGGAAAAAAAAACACTGTATAAATATGCACACTCAAAATCTTGAAAACATCTTCAGAACATGGCTTTTGAAATAAATTTAAGTCAGAATGACTCTAAGGCACTTGACAATATCCCTAATAGAAACAAAAGCTAAGAGGAACCTTCTGTGATTGTATTTACAGAGAAGCAACTGTGGGAAGGTAACCTACTCATAAACACAATTCGAGTTTACTAACTAGTCTGATGGCAGTGCCATACACAGGGTATCGACCTCCCAGATGGTCAAGGTCACACAGACCAAGGCAGACCGACCAAACCCTTCCTTCAGATTGAGAGCAGGAAACATGTCAGTTATTACCTCAATGACTGGAAGGTCCCTACCCTGAGCAGGGCACAGCCTGAGAAAGGGAATGGACCACAGGCACGATCTCCTTCCGCTCATCCATCTAGAAATGAGTTAGCGGAGGATGAGGGCCTTCTCTACTCCTGCATTTCTGAACAGAAAAGAGGTCACGCTTATAAACTGATTTTTTTCCCCTGAAATTTACGTATTTCTAAAGCCCATTCACTTCCCCTCCTCCATTCCTGAGACTAAGTTAGATTAGTAAGATACGACTAAACTGTGATTGCCCACTTGTTTTCGTTGGCCACAGTATAAATCAAATCTCATGCTTCTTTTTGCTTGCTCACGGGGTCAGTTTTAATGTTGAGTTAAACAAAAGTCCTTGGGAACCATTAATTCGCCTCTATGGTTCTAACACAGAACATGCCAAATTTAAATTTATATGCTTTTTGAATTATTGGCACCACGACAATCCTTTATAATGAAGGTAAAAGGCTGCTGGCATTTTCAGCTTTATTTTATTTTCTAAAATAACAATTTCAATCTTTTTGAAATAATCTGAAAAATGGGTGATTTTTCCTGCCGGATATTTTTTGAACGATCATTTCATCCAAATAACTATGGTGCTTCATTCCCCTATTCATCTCTCCACCGCTTTCTAAAAGGAATCACAGAACTTTAGAACTTGGGGTTCAATGTTTGACCCTTCAAGGACCCTGAAACAGTGGTCTTTCCACAATAGTGCACTGGGTCCAGGTACCAAGCCCACATCTTCCGCCTCTATGCCCAGCTCAGTTGTCTGGTAACCGTAGATCTGTGGTCCTCTACTGGGAGCAATTTTGTCCCCCTTCGCCCTTAGGGAACATGTGGCCATGTCTGGAGACACTATGGGATGTCACAACTGGGAGGGGGAGCTCCTGGCACGTAGTGGGCGGAGGCTGGCAATACTGCTCAACACCGCACAGCATGCGGGACGGCCCCCCACCGCAATTACCTAGCCCCGAATGCCAAGAGCGCCGATGTTGACAAAACCTCCAGGCCACGTTCTCAGAGACCCATTTTCCAAGGGTGTTATAAGATTCCATTGAAACAAAATGTCCAGAACAGGCCAATCCATAGAGATAGAAAATAGGTTGGAGGCGGCCTTGGGCTTGGGGAAAGGGAAATGTGAAATGACTGCTAATGAAGGTGGGATCTCGTTTCAGGTGATGTAAATTAAATTGCGGTTGAAGGTGGCGAGCTTTGTAAAGATACAAAAAACATACACTAAATCTCACTCAATTATACATTCTAAATGGGAACTTCAAGGTATGTAAATTCTACATCGATAAAGTTATTAAAATTCTTTTGAGAGGTCTTTCATGCAGTAATTTCTATTCTCACTGCGCAAGAACTAATACTGGAGAGCATTTTTGAGCAGCTTTAGTTTTTTGTTTTTTGTTTTTTTTTTTAAAGATTTTATTTATTTATTTATTTATTTGACAGAGAGAGAGATCACAAGTAGATAGGCAGGCAGAGAGAGAGAGAGAGGGAATCAGGCTCCCCGCTGAGCAGAGAGCCCGATGTGGGACTCGATCCCAGGACCCCGAGATCATGACCTGAGCCGAAGGCAGCGGCTTAACCCACTGAGCCACCCAGGTGCCCCCGGGCAGCTTTAGTTTTGAGTGGAGAATATTCTCTGGCAACACTTTTTTAAATGCAAACCTGTGTCTTACAGGAGAGACTTTTAAGATTTTCTATACTGCCAAAATAGCTTAATTTCCAATTGTTCCCATAATGTTATCGTTTGATCTGGGTCCCTGAAATACAGTTCATTCATCTGTGAGCAAATAGGTCAGGAGTGGCTGGGACAGGGCAGAAACCCAAGGGTCTCGCCTCTGCTCTGGTTCTCACTGCAGTGTGAAAATGGTCAAGTCATCGGCCTACTTTCTGCCTCAACTTCCTCATTCCTGCTGCAAGTCTAAGCTTCCTGATTAACTTTTTTGTTAGAAACCCAAGAAAGCAAGCATGGGGAGAGCAAATGCTCACAGCTTCACCACTGCCTATTGTATATGACTCACTCCTGGCCTGCCATTTGGGCCCTCTCTCTTCTGGGCCCTCTCCATTGCTCTTTTCCCATCTGAAACCTCTGCTCCCACCCAGTGGGTGTCCTTTGGCACACCCAAACGTGCTCTGCATTTTTCCATTTTGGATCTTTCCGATGACAAAGCCCTGTGATGGAACTGCCTCTACATCTATCCAAATCCTTTGTATCCCTGAAGTCCAGACACTGTTCTGCCTTTCCCCAGAGCCTCTGGTTCATGATCACTGACAGCAGTTATTGAAGGTAAGAAATTGAACATTTAATTGCTAAGTCCATGGAAGCATGACAAGATGTCACCTCTTGGACATCATCTCGTACTATGCATGCCCTCAACCTCACCACATGCCAGGAGCACCAGCTTCCGGCCGGTTCTCCCACATACCAAGAGCACCTCCCTATTGATTCCTTCATACTGGCCTGTACTGACCTTAGAGATGCCCAGGAGATGCTTCATCTCCTCCAAGGGTTTGTTGACAACTGCCTTATTGAAACCTGCACTGGGCACTTCAAAGCCCCCTTAGCCAGCTCAACTTTTTCCTTTTCCTTAGCCCTTCCACCTTCTAACCCACCATTATTTATTACATCTATTGTTCATCGTTGCTCTAAGATTGTGAGCAGGGATCTCTGTATTTTCCTCCCTGATGTAGTAGATGAATTTAGAACATGGCTGCACGGGGAGCACAATCAATAATTTTTTAAA
Organism: Meles meles; assembly: GCF_922984935.1. NCBI lineage: Eukaryota > Metazoa > Chordata > Mammalia > Carnivora > Mustelidae > Meles > Meles meles. Next base: position 7,769,479 of record NC_060087.1, read on the forward strand.
CATGTACTGTGTGTTGTTCAACATAGTACTAGAAGTCCTAGCAACAGCAATCAGACAATAAAAATAAATAAAAGAGTGTTCAAATTGACAAAGAAGAAGTCAAACTCTCTCTCTTAGCAGATGACATGATACTTTATATGGAAAACCCAAAAGACTCTATCCCCAAACTACTAGAACTCATACAGCAATTCAGTAATGTGGCAGGATACAAAATCAATGTACAGAAATCAGATGCTTTCTTATACACTAACAATGAAAATACAGAAAGGGAAATTAGAGAATCAATTCCACTTACTATAGCTTCAAGAACCATAAGATACCTGGGAATAAACCTAACCAAAGAGGTAAAGGATCTATACTCGAGGAACTACAGAACGCTCATGACAGAAACTGAAGAAGACACAAAATGTTGGAAGACCATTCCATGCTCATGGGTCAGAAGAATAAACATTGTTAAAATGTCTATGCTGCCTGGAGCAATCTATACTTCCAATGCCATCCCAATCAAAATTCCACTGGCATTTTTCAAAGAGCTGGAATGAACAATTCTAAAATTTGTATGGAACCAGAAGAGTCCCCGAATTGCTAAGGAAATGTTGAAAAAGAAAAACAAAACTGGGAGCATCACGTTGCCTGATTTCAAGCTTTAGTACAAAGCTGTGATCACCAAGATAGCATGGTACCGGCACAAAAACAGACAAAAAGACCAGTGGAACAGAGTAGGGAGCCCAGATATGGACCCTCAACTCTATGGTCAAATAATCTTCGACAAAGGAGGAAAAAATATGCAGTGGAAAAAAAAGACAGTCTCTTCAATGAAAGGTGCTGGGAAAATTGGACAACTATGTATAGAAGAATGAAACTTGACCATTCTCTTACACCATACACAAAGATAAACTCAAATTGGATAAAAGACCTCAGTGTGAAGCAGGAATCTATCAAAATCCTAGAGGAGAACATAGACAGTAACCTCTTCAACATGGGCCACAGCAACCTCTTTCAAGATATGTCTCCAAAGGCAAAGGAAACAAAAGAGAAAATGAACTTCTCAGACTTCATCAAGATCAAAAGCTTCTGAACATCAAAGGGAACAGTCAACAAAACAGAGGCAACCCATGGAATGGGAGAAGATATTTGCAAATGACACTACAGACAAAGGGCTGATATCCAGGATCTATAAAGAACTCCTCAAACTCAACACACACAAAACAGATAATCACGTCAAAAAAATGGGCAGAAGACAGAACAGACACTTCTCCAAAGAAAACATACAAATGGCTATCAGACACATGAAAAAATGTTCATCATCATTAGCCATTAGGGAGATTCCAATCAAAACCACATTGAGATACCACCTTATACCAGTTAGAATGGCCAAAATTAACAAGACAGGAAACAACAAGTGTTGGAGAGGATGCAGAGAAAGGGGAACCCTCTTACACTGTTGGTGGGAATCCAAGTTGGCACGGCCACTTTGGAAAACAGTGTGGAGATTCCTCAAGAAATTAAAAATAGAGCTTCCCTATGACCCTGCAATTGTACTACTGGATATTTACCTCAAAGATACAGATGTAGTGAAAAGAAGGGCCATCTGTACCCCAATGTTCATAGCAGCAATGGCCACAGTCACCAAAAATGTGGAAAGAACCAAGATGCTCTTCAACGGACGAATGGATAAAGAAGATATGGTTCACATATACTATGGAGTATTATGCCTCCATTCGAAAGGATGAACACCCAACTTTTGTGTCAACAGGGACAGGACTGGAAGAGATTATGCTGAGTGAAATAAGTCTAGCAGAGAGTGTCAATTATCATATGGTTTCGCGTACTGGTGGAGCATAAGGAGTAACACAGAGGACATTGGGAGATGGAGAGGAGAAGTGAGTTGGGGGAAATCGGAGTGGGAGACCAACCACGAGAGACTGTGGACTCTGAGAAACAACCTGAGGGTTTTGGAGAGGAGGGAGGTGGGGGATTGGGTGAGCCTGGTGGTGGGTATTATGGAGGACACATATTGCACAGAGCACTGGGTGTGGTGCATAAACAATGACTTTTGGAACACTGAAAAAAAATAAAATGAAAAAAAAAATAAAATGAAAAAAATAAAATGAAAAATGAAAAAATAAAATGAAAAAAAAATAAAATGAAAAATGAAAACGAAAAAAATAAAATGAAAAAACAAACAAACATGTACAGTGCCAGAACACGGGTTGGCACTTAATAAATGATAAGCTTCACCATCACGGTCATGATCATCAATAAGTGTACCATGATGTGGTAACTCTTGTACTATTATTCTTCATTGTTGCACTGTGTTTAGTATTTCATGCTTCTTTATGTTTTCTTTAAGTAGGCTCCATGCCCAGCATGAAGCCCAAAGCGGGGCTCGAACTCATGACCCTGAGATCAAGCCCCGAGCTGAAAATCAAGAGTCAGATGCTTAACTAACTGAACCACTCAGGTGGTCCTCTTTATTTTGTATAAAGACTGAATTTTCTGAGGGTAGAGACCGACATGTATATATTTTTGATAGGTCTTTTTTTTTTTTAGATTGAGATATAATTCAAACACCATAAAATTCACCACTTTGAAGTGTACAACAGAGTGGCTTTTGGAACAGTCACAAGGTTATGCAACTAACCACCACTACTTCCAGAACACTTCTATCACTCCCCGCCCCCAAACCCAAACCCATTAGCAGTCACTCCCCATTCCTCTCTCCCCAGCCCCTGGTGATCACAAATCTGTTTTCTGTCTCTATGGATTTGCCCAGTCTGGGCATTTCCTAAAAATGGAATCCTATGATATACGGTCCTCTGTGTTTGGCTTCTTTCACTCAGCACGTTTTTAAGATTTATCCACATTGTGACATGTATCAGTGCTTCATTCCTTTGTATGGCTAATACCATTTCACCATATGGCTATCAGGCCACATATCCCTATGCCTTGGATATTACAGATACTCAATAAATATTTTATACCAATGATTTAAAAAGTAGGGAGATGCATGAAATGCTATTGAGAAAAAAACTTAGCACATGACTATGATTCTCCTAAAAGCATGAGGATGATAAAGATGATGCACTAGGAAAGACCCCAAAATGGAGCTTTTATTATTATTTTAAAGCTACGTTAGCATTATACTGGGGGGAAATGTTGCCTACGATTAGAAGAACCTTGCAGTCACTCCACAGATATCTGTGACGGACAATTACATCTGTCTCATTTCATTTCAAGTAAAAATTCCCTATAATAAAATGTATGTGCATAGAATTAAATTAATTGCTGGTCTTCTTCCTGATTCATTTCATTCTTCAGGATTGTATCAGCTTCAAATCTAGTTAACACTCCAAGCAGACATAGCACTCGTGATGCGATTTTGTAACAGAGGTTTGGAAATGATTCTCAACTGCTACCACCGGATCTTACATAAGTTAGGGATGTGAAGAAGAGGCTGCCAACGGGAGAGCTGCTCAGGGCTCTGTGCACGTCCGAAGGGCCATTAGCTAAAACAATGACTGGAATGGATACCAGCAGTGACAACGCATTGCTGATACTTAGGTCTCGCCGCCTATTTCCTGTCCTCTGTAGAATGAGCAGATCATAGGAAAATCGTATTCTGACATTTTATATTTGTCTCCCTGTGGGCAGTTCCTTAAGAGATGAAGATGGAAAGTATGTGACCAAACTGTTAACAATATAAGAATGTTCTGTCCAGGAATGGAAGAAACTCTGCAGAGGATATACGTGAGAAAGATCATTTCCAACCTTTAAGGTGGTCAACTATTTCCTTTGTTTCTTTCAATTTGCTCCCTGTGCCCCTTGAGCGATGACTAAAATTGCCACTCTTGATATTGGAAATCATGATTGCGAAGAGTCAAATGTGTACTGAAGGACATCTAGCTTTCCCTTGCTGGTGTCTTCCCATTTTCCAGGCAGTAAGGTAAGTGTACCAAAGAGTCAAGAACCGTTGGTGAAATTCAGGCATGGTGGGTCAGTGGCCCAACCACAGTTCTGACCTAGGCTGTCCTGCCAAAGTCGGGTTCTCTCCACCATGGCATGTTGCTTTTGTTCAGAAAATACCAGTCTGTGCATTTGTGTGCTGAACCCCAGGAGGTAAGTGCAGTTTACTTTGGAGTACTTTGACCGACAAGCAGAAGTAGGAATGCTTGTTTTTACACTACTGTGGTATCTCTGTTAACACAGATGTAACATTTTCACTCCCGACAGTGACCAGTTAATTATAACCCAAACAACACACGATCCATCTGCATATAATTTCCCTTATTGAAAATCGCTCCACCAGATATTTAACAAATGCTTACAGATCTTTCAAATTACAAGCTTGTATGAACTCTTTCTGTGAATGCTTATATTTTGGGGATATTTTCTACTACTGATCTAAAAGGGAGCCTATTGCTTTAAAACAATCTTTTTTTTTTTTGGCTTTGATTTTCTGTTCAGCTTTTCCCCCCTCCTCTGAGAACGAATATTCTATAAATCCAGGGCCTATGGGAGACATAGCACTGTCACTCACTCATCACTCGTACTGAACAGGACTGAGAAATTATGCCCCAAACTTCTTGTCTCTCCCCTGCATTTGCTCCATTCATGGATTATTTAGAATAAATAAAATAAAGTCTTGGCTTCTCAGAGACTTTCAGAAATAAGTGTCTTAGACTGTTAATATTTTGGTGACTCTCTCCTCAAATGGAGAGAAAGGGAGAGAGTGGGGGAGGGAGGGAAAAGAAGGAAGAGGAGGAGGAAGAATCGTTTTAGATAAAGAGAACTTTAAGCATCAACCTTTTTTCACCAGACCATGTGTCACAGACGTTTTTCTGTGTCAGCCAATACACGTTAACACTCTCGCTTTGAATATTACACATGCCATAGGTGATTTGAGCCAGCCCCCTACTGGCAGACATTTTGTTTTCGGTGTTAGTTCGCAATGGAAACAGCAGGCGCTGGCTATAACTAACTCTTCCCCTGACCGATTCAGTGTGTGTGTTATCAGTTAATGCGCCACCATGCAGAAGCAGAAAGTAAAGGACTTCAGGCTGAAAGACAGAAGTGGTCCTATTATAATTAATATGCCCCTTCCCAATCCACCCAAAGAACAACTGGAATGCTCCAGAAGGCCCACCGTCACCATAGCCTCTGCTGACTTTTGGTGTCACTACTCTCCCTCTGCTCCCTCCTCACCCCTTTCTCATCCACAAGCACAGACAGAAACACAGAGTGTGTTAGCTTCCTGAAGGGGAGAAGGATGACTTGTTCCAACAGCACACCCAGCATTCTCCCCTCCAACTCAGAGTGAAGAAATCTTCTAGAGGCCATGAGGAGCTTGAGAATTGGACCACTGTCGTCTTCACATTTATACACCAAGGCTGACGACCGCGTAAGGCATAGACCATGTGCTCCATAATGGCTGCCGAATCACATCACAATTTTGGCCTCTAAGGAATATGTTCAGAGCTTGTGACCAAGGGCCCTCTCCCTTTCCCGTGTAGCTGTATTATCTCCTATTGCTTCATTAATAAGTTTTATCTTTTCTTTTCAGGACACTGGTGGCTTGCTAATAAGCCTGTGACCATCTTTGATCACCACTTCGAAATATCACTACATTTCCCTCTTCTTACTTATGCCTTTTTTCTTTCTATTTCCTTACTTCTGTTACTGCTCTTCTTAGGCTCCCTGTCCCAAGTCTACTCACTTATTAAATGCTATTAGCCAGTAAACAATCCCTCCTTTTTTTCATAGCTTCAAACAACCAGTCCTAAGACATGGTTATTTCCAGGGCATTCTGGAATAGATACTGATGACTTGCAATCAACGAAGTATGTGAATGTGAGTGAGAGAGGGTTTTTTGTTGTTATTCTTTTCATATTACTCCTTGGGCTGAAGTGATTCTAGAAGCCCAAGAAAATAATAATAATAATAATAATAATAAAGCTTTATTATCTTAAGCAAATAAACTCAGTCACAAATAAGAAAAGATCAAGTGGATCTATCATAGTATATTTGTTCATAGTAAATAATAGTTTGAACTAACAGACCAGAGCCAAACATAATAAGGATGTTAGGATAATGGACTGGAAACCTTTTACAGTATCTCCCTTTGAAGGTTCTTATTAGAAGCCATTTGCCTGAAAGTCCATTGGAAGACTTGACAGTGATGCTGAGTCATCCGTCATCTTGGTGAATCAAGATATCAAGATATCAAGATTTCTTTGTCTATGGAAAAGTCACAAAGATCAAGGACTTTTTTATGCATTTTCATAGTGTCACAGATATTCTTTACATTTTCTTCAATTAATCAACACACTCATCCAGCCCCTAGCTTGTAAAGAGATTTTTCTAGGTAACAAAGAGCTCCCAAGGACATATAAGACACAATATCTGACCTCCGTGGGTTGCAAAGGGAAGTCACTGCGTTGATTGGAATCACTTAACAGCAGTGTACCTGAGTTCTCAAGAGGGTACAACTCCACTCCAGCAAAAAACCAAACCAAAGCAAACCAAACCAAAACAGCAGCCTAGAGAACAAGATTTTCTTGTAAACAAATGTCCACAGAAGAAACATTGAAAAGCTGACTTTGGCTCCAGCTACTTAAGAATACTCACGCTTGAGATTACTCCAGAATATTGGACAATCTTGGACCTGCTTTAAAAGAAAGACTTGAGAGTTGAGCTCCCCTAGAAGATAAGAAAGGCTTCTGGAGGTCCTAACACCTGACTTATCTGAAGGTCCCCTGTATGCTTCAATCACGGCTCGAACCCAAGAAGTTAAGCAAAGGGGGCAAACCTCCAAAACAAAACCAAACCTCCTTCCAGTAGTCAAAAAACAAGGCCACAAGACTGAAACATCTGAGCTTTTCTCACAAGCGAGCCTCCAGGGCCAATACCGCTTAGGGCATCTCTTCACTTGCAGTCCACACAAAACTCTAACAAGCTTGGCCATCAGATTTTCCCAGCACGCTGTAAATTAGAAGCAGTCAATGAGGAGGGGAGAAGCTGTTGGCATCAGCAACACGGACACAGCAGAATGCGATGAGTTGCGAGTCAAGGAAAAGAATAACCATAAAATCCGTTGTTGTTGTTGAGAGCTTACTGTTTGAAGCCAGGCGTTGTGGGAGGTGAAGACATTTAAGACATGCTTCCTCTCAGAGCTCCAGACTGCTTCGGCTCTTGACTGTCATGGCCTCCTTCCATTAAATGGATCTGAAGAGGCCCACGTGAGGAGACATAATGGCGGCGGCGGGTCAGATTCCCGCCGCTCAGGATTAACCTATGCTTTTCCTCAACTCTGACTGACCACGGGCGGGAACCATCTGGGTTTTGATTGTGCCAAAAACAGTAGGCGGCTTCCCAGCCTGAGGCCCTTCCGCACGAGCTGCATCTTTTTTTTTTTTTTTTTATTCGACAGAGAGCAATCACAACTAGGCAGAGAGGCAGGCAGAGAGAGAGAGGAGGAAACAGGCTCCCTGCGGAGCAGAGAGCCTGATGCAGGGCTCAATTCCAGGACCCTGGGATCATGACCTGAGCCGAAGGCAGAGGCTTTAACCCACTGAGCCACCCAGGCGCCCCACGAGCTGCGTCTTTTGCAGGCCTGCTTGATCCTACAGGTCTCAGGAAGGACTTGAGAGCAGATGTTCCTGGGCGAAAAGGTGTCCCAAGTGTGATTTTCTTTTTTTTTTTTTTATAACCCTTTCTTGGATGCTCTTTGTTCCCACTAAGCAAGAATGGGATCCTATAATCCAATAAGGGTGTTTATTCATTCATCATTTTGGAGAAAAGCTTCTAGAGATGATAATCAATTCATGATGTATTTGTCTGCTACAGTAATATGAATGGCTTCAGGTTCTTAGATATTCAGCATCCGTATATGGAATGAATGCCTAAGTGAACGAAGACACCTTCTTGGGTCATCTTGTCGCAGTTGTTCCAGGGATAATGCAGAAAGAAAAATATTTTACACTTATGATCCATTTTTTAAAAATAGCAATTCTTTTTAAAAAGAGAAGACAGTATCTGACATCAAAGAGCAAGAAAAACAAGAACACAAATATTTTGGAAATGTTACAGCGTCTACAGAACAAAATAAGCAGCCAATCCAATAAATTCTGTTTTCTTTTATAAACTCAATGTATTCATAAATGAAATAATTGCCTACAGCAAAAGATTTTCAATTGAAATTTTGTTTTTCTCCCCCTCAAACATTAACTTTCAAACTGCATATGTGGGACCTAAATCAGCGGAAGACATTTCAGCAGAGAGATCCATATTTTAATACCCTATGACTCAGAACACACAGTGGGAGAAAATAAACAGAAAGAACCACATCATTTCTATTGTATTTGCCATCCAAGCCTGAACAACTGTCCGTGGTGAAATGGCAATAACTCATTAGCCAGTGGGCCGGAGAAATTAATGCCACAATGCGGGATCTTTCTGTTGATTCTTGTGGACAAATACATGAGTCTCTCATTCTTGAAGTGGGACACAAAGTAATGAGATAAGTTCTGGAACACTACAAGACCACGAATAGTTCACCAGTGACTTTGTTAGTACAGATGAACCATGACTTTGCAGGAAATATATGTCCTGAATCTTTTCAGACACCATTATACGTAATTAAATAAAACAGGAAAAAAGATCGAAAAAGAATATGATGTGATCTACATTGCTCTTCCTCTCCCTTCTCCTTTCCCATGCCACTTTGCGTCACACCCCCCACCTCCTCCTTCTCTAAGTAAGCTGATGCCAATTCTCTTAAAATCCATTTCATAATTGCCTTCAAAGGGAAGGAATCCTTCTTTCCTCTGATATACAACTCGCCACTAACATACTCAGGAATAAATGCAAACCCTGGACAGAGCTGGCTCCTAGAACTATAGTCTAGGGTGCCTGGGTGGCTCAGTTGGTTGAGCAACTGCCTTCAGCTCAGGTCATGATCCTGGAGTCCCGGGATCGAGTCCTGCATCGGGCTCCCGGCTCTGCGGGGAGTCTGCTTCTCCCTCTGACCTTCTCACCTCTCATGCTCTCTCTCACTGTCTCTCTCTCAAATAAATAAATAAAATCTTTTAAAAAAAGAGCTATAGTCTACCTTCACTTTCACTCATACCCTTTGCCTGTTATAATCTTCTGCTTTCCTCTCTGCGATCTGTCTCTCGCTCTCTGCTTGAGAGATCTACCTTTCTTCACCATGGTTGTTTGTTTCCTATTAATTCATCCACAAATATCAACTTGTAATCTTATTTATTAGCATTTTTTAAACCTTTACTGTGTGCCAAGTGTGGTGAAGCTGGGGTCAGGAACCACATTAAGTCTAAGCTCTAGTTCTTAATAGTACCACATTGCCTTTCACGGGGATTTTCTCCTTGAATTTAATTCAGCCAATGCGGAGCATGTATATAAAAATATATGTGCCTGTACAAACTCTAAAAATACTACCTAAGCTGGGGCACCTGGGCAGCTCAGTTGGTTAAGCATCTGCCTTCAGCTCAGGTCACAATCCTGGAGTCCGGGGATCGAATGCCGCATTGGGCTCCCTGCTCAGCGGGGAGCCTGACTCTTCCTCTCCCTCTGCCTGCTGCTCCCCGCTTTTGATCACTTTCTCTCAAATAAATAAATAAAATCTTTTAAAATTAAAAAATATATATATTACTTAAGTAGTAAAAGAGATCTGGCTATACCACCAATAGTGTCTGAGTATATATAAACTCAGTATTCCCCTTACTGAACTAATATTCGCGGACAGCTCAGCAGCCACCTCTCATCAGCAGTTCCAGATTTGCTTTTTAACTGACGAGATGCTAGAACAACAGGAAAAAGAATGCATATGCTTTACTAAGGTAGGAGAGTAAAAGACATATGGATTGAGTAGCTAGATCAAAGGTCCTCTCAGTGCGGGAAGAGCTTTGGTTGCTGTCGTTTAGGCAAGGGAGAGGCTGCTGAGAACATGGGGACAACGTGCCTACCAGGGAAGTTCAGAGGCTCTGAGAAAGAAAGAGAGGAATTTGGATTTGTTCATAAGAGAAAGAGGGATTGGGCCAGAAGGATGTGGGCAAAGGAGGACCATCATACAGAGAGAGGCTGAGCTGTTCTGTGGGATGGGGGACATCCTTTCTTGCCTTGTCCTTCAGCTCATCAGCACAAGTTGTGCTGCTGTGATCATCTAGAGTTCATGGTTGCTTGGATGGCAGATGGGTGGCAGGATGGGGCCAAGGAGAAAGGGACTTTGTCCCCCTCTTTCAGGGGACACCGGATTGGTGATAAAGGGAACAGAGAAAATATTTCCAATGAAAGCAGAAAACAGAGCAGTGTGATCCCGAACTTAGAATCCCTCAGAGAAATACTGGGGAGAACCTTGGGGGTTTACCAGAATGGGAGCTTGAATCAACGTCTCCTGATCTGAAAGAGCCGGGGAACCGTAGGGGACATGTTGATTCCACTACAGAAATTCAACAATCTAGCTTTTTTGGGTGAAGGACAGTGTTGTGTTTGCCGGAACCAGGGCCCAGACAATGACACAGCTACTTCTGAAAAGTAACTTTGAATGTATCAGCATGTGCAGCCAACTCATTTGCTGACGTAAAAGTGGACTTAAAAACAGTCTGAAGAACTTTTTTTGCCTGTTAAACCTATTATTGTCCGTAATGAAAGACTGTATATGCAGTAATGACAACATGCAGCCTTCTGTTTGATCACAGTTTGTAAAACTTCATGATACAGGGGTTTTTAGTTATACTCAACACATTTTCCTTCAGAAATCTGATTGGCTGCCCTAGATGCTGTGAATGATATAAATTGAGCTCGTAGTTGGAAGAAAGCTACAGGATCAAGCATCCCTGAGTTTCAGACAGAAACTGCCTCTGAATACGCATATTCAAAGGTATGTGGATTTTATTCCTTTGGTATCCTTTCTACTGTGCTTACTTCTTTTTCTGCATTTCATGTATAAAAGATGCAAATGTATCCTGCATTTCTAATGCTTCAGCTGTCATATTCGGTTACTTCTTTAGTTGGACCATAATTAAATTAGACTCTGATTACTTAGATGAATTATTTTACCTTCTAATGCAGCAAAGTGTTTCTCTGTATTGTTTTTTAAATTTTACTTCCAGCATACCAAAGCACTTTTCAGGGCCAAATCTCACAGCAAAATATTTATTTTCATTACTTATCAATTAAGATAAAAATGATCTTTCTCACAGGCTGTCATCTACTACTTTAAAATCCATTTTGTTTAATTACATCAAATAGAACCATCAACGGAATGTGGTGTTTTCTCATTAATTCAAACTTAAACAGATTTGGGAGGTAGAAAACATTGGTGTGCTTTTCATAGCCAACATTATTACACAAGCTACTCACTTTCTCTGCAAAATTTAAGATACTTCTGACAGCTTTCATAGTCAACAATTCCTACCACAGAGCAATGTGCATATTTTAGGATGGCCTGTTTTGCGTCGTGTCCCAAGGGTCATAAGTGTATAATTACAGTGCCGGGCCAAACAAAAAGGAAGATGTCATTGACTAAATATGGCAAATTTCAAGGAGCTGTCATTCATAATTCATGGAATGACCACAAAGTATTGGCAGTGTCGTCTCCCTTCCATTCAACCACACCTGTTGCTCCGTATCTAGAGCTCTAGAAGTGTCTCCTGCAGGTCCCGCTGGAAGTCCTAGCAGTCCAAACACCTGGAACTCCCCTTCGCTCCTTCCTTACTCTATTTTGGAAGATTATTTTAATGCCTCTTGTCAGATGATTAGTCTTTGTTTTTAACAGTAGCAATGGTCAGGTGGACTGTATAAAACCGAACCAAACCAAACCAAACCAACACCACCACCATTTTTGTGCCCTCCTGGTTCTAGAAGTATCAGATACTGTGTGCCCTGAAGATCTGCACAGCTTTTAGAGCCCACTCCATTCTGGGGATCATTAATTATAAGCTGCAGCTCGTTTCTAGGACTCCCCAGGCTGCAGGCGTACAGGAAAATACACAGCAGATCACGTAATGATGGCTTCACATGGCTGCAGTTTGTTCTGCTCTCTGATGAAATGAGAAGCATCCTTACCACTATAGGGATTCCAAAAGCAATGGAATGAGCTCCGAACTGGGAATCACATGTGAATGTAGTCACCTCACAAAATGTGCCCCCATCCTTTTTTACTGGCAATGGACTAATATGGGCTATGTGGGGTTTAGGGAGCATTAATTATGCCCATATTTGCAAAAACATTTTTTGAAAAGTGTCAACTTCTATTTCAGGGCCATCAAGACATGGGGACCTGGATTTTGTTTGCCTGCCTCTTGGGAGCAGCCTTTGCTATGCCCGTGAGTAAAACACCCCTGCAGAGGTCAATATCCAATTTCACAAGCTTGGAAATAAAAATCTGCCCCACAGTTGGCCAACTTGCGGGTTTAAGACAGTACGAGATCAGATGTCCTCAAATGTCTCCGCGTTTAAGAAGCACTTGGAAGAGCTTGTTAGAAAAAGTACTCTCAGAGGCCTCCACCCAAGCCTCTCTGATTTGGGACAGCCAGAGTCGGGGCAGTGCCCAGGACTCTGCATTTTAACGAGCATCTCAGGAGAGTCTATGCAAACAAGTTGCTCGTAAATATCATTGCCCATCTCTAGATGGAGGAAACTTTGGGAAGGGACCCTCAAAAGGCCTCCAGAGAAAGTGCTCAATCAGCCTTAGGCAAATACTACAGAAATGCCAGTTCTTTCTAAAGCCCAATTTCTCACGAGTGTCCCGCTCTCTTCCTGCCCTCCAAACCCTATTGTCTGTTATCCTTCAGAGGGTAAGGTTTCTATGTCAGGAATTTCCTTCTTGAACCATCTCCTCGTTGTCAGAGGCCACATCCCCTTGCATGCGCCTGCTCGGCACATGGGGGCTTCCGTGCAGTCGTCCAGAATCCTACCTGTGCCCGATGTGTGCGGGTGCTTTCTCCATTCGAATGTACCAAGGACCAGGAAGTCTGGCCCATTCTCTTTAGACACAGATACATAAGGTTAGAGAGCTCAGATCCCACGCAGGCAAAGCAGGACCCAGCTGCCTTTCCGTGGCATAGAGAGTAGTTGATACAACCAGAAGCCAGCAAACTTGTGTATCTGCCTCCTCTCTTCCTCTCTTGCCCACAAGACCAAGATTCTGTGCTCTGCCTTCCTGAAATCCTGCATTGGGACAATTTCTAGGCCCCTGGGGGCCTCTACGTTACAAATTGAGCCCCTTTCCCCTCCTCAATTGAATAACCCTACTCCCTAAGGGCTTCTATCGAGAAGGTATAGGAAAGGCAGTTATCTGGCTAGAAGAATTTGTATTCAGATGAGAGCAAACAAACCCTCTTATAAAATGCGAGCATTTAAAAATAACAGAGCCTTAATCAGCTCGATGTCTGAGGGAGAGGCTCTGCACCGTCCCTTCTCCTCTCCCCCCACCCCTTCCAGGGTCAACCAGCATTGCACAATGCAGGCATCGGTCACGTGGCCTCCCCTTTGATGGGACAGACAGTCCTTGTGTAGATAATGATTCAGGCTGGTTTTTTTTTTTTATAACATAAATTTTTTTTCTGTCATAAAATCTTTGACAGAATCATAAAAAGAATCAGAATAAATTTCTTAAATCAACTCTTTCACTTTCCACGGGACTCGTAACGTTTCCACCTGACCACACCCATCCCGCATACTCATCAAGAATTCACAGGTAGTTGTCGCTTCTGTTGTTGTGCACGTGCTTTGCACGCCTGCTGTGAGGACTCTCTTCCACACTAAAGCACTTAGCCGCCTCCTGATCTATAAGGCAAGGTTTGCGAGCTAGTTCTCTTCCTGTCGGTATCTCATAATCGTGTGAGAGAAACCCATCTCTCTTTCCAACATGGAGCGAGCCGCATGAAGACAAAATGGCGGACGGGAGAGAGTAGGATTAGTTGACCACACGGATGGGGGAGGGCGGTGTCCGAAGATCACCGGAGGATAAATGTGTGCTGGTTTTTGCTTCCAGGTCTTGGGAAAGTCATTTAGTTCCTCTGGACCACTTTAAAATAAGAGGGCTCCTGTCCAACACAGCATACATGCTCAAACGAAAAGTAGACCTTAAATATATTCAGCACCATATAGATTTTTTTAAAGTAGCTTCAGTCTCTCTTAATGTGAACAATTGCATATTGACTTAATCTCTTCCTCTCTCTCTCTCCCCTCCTCCCTCTCCCTCTCTCTCTCCCCCCTCCCTCTTCTCTCCCTCTCCCTCTTTCTTTTTCTCCTCCTTTCCCTTCTATAAAAGCTACCACCTCATCCTGGGCACCCTGGTTATATCAACTTCAGCTATGAGGTAATTTTTCTCTTTACTAATTTTGACCATTGTTTGAGTTAACAATGCCCCGGGCTCTGTAAAGAACAGTGTGTTGATTCTTTAGTCAAGATGTTTCTCAGTCCTGCTTTTTTCAGTTCCCATTACCAGCTTCCTGGTTTAAGCCCTGATGGGTTGCCTCAAGCCTGTACTGCCCCAGCGCACTCCTACTTGGCCTCTCTGACTCAGTTTCTCCTCCTTACATGGCTATAAAGCTATTCATCGTGAGCTACCACTCAGGGTGGGGCTGCATGGTAGCTCAGAAAGTGAACTCTGGCTGAACAGCTTCGTTCTATTCCAGCCTGGGGAAGGTGGGGGGGTCAGGTAAGACGCTATTTAAGATCCTTTCTGACTAGAAACTCTTGATTCTAAGATGTTCACACTCTGTGTGTTGCCTTTGTCGTCTTTACTGAAAGATCAGTGATCTGTGACCAAGGGATCAATGATCAGTGACCAAGGGGTCTGTGAGGCATTCTGCAGAGCAATGGAAAGCACGAGATTTCTGGAAATCAGGTTTGAGGCTCTTCCCAACCCCATACGAATCACGGGACCATAGGCAAATCATTTTCTGTCTCTAAAACTTTGGTTTCCTCATCTGGAGAAGGGAAATAATTGTAATACCCCACTTCAAAATATGGCTTGAGGAGCAAAATAGTTAAGCAATATACCAGGTGCTTTGTCAAGTACAATTTGAGCAAGGTTAGTAATTGTTGTATTGATATCAAATGCTGTACTACACCACGAAATCCCCAGAACTGAGGTTAACCAAGCATGTACCATCTAGGGAGGACTAAACTCTTACTTCTTTCCAAGGTTCAGATGACAATCTGAGAATCTGTTTACTCATACAAGCTGAGGAAATTGTGAGTAACACTCAGAGGCAAGATTTCCTGTGAAACCTTAAAAGGTTGACATATTTGACCAGAAAACCTGAGTTTGTAGGTTGAGGGACAGATTTTCTAGCTTCTTTATTTTTTCATTGTGACAGCAAATCAAAAAAGGATATGACTAATGGTATGGCACATTCATTTGTTTTGTTTTGTTTTGCTCTTGCAAACAAGAGCAGGTGCTGTGGAGTTCAGCAGAATTACTACTTTTGTGACCTTGATCAAGCCCATGAACCCCTCGAACTCCCCATGACCTCGTCTGTAATAGTGAGGGTGAGGACACCTGCCTCAGGGTGTGAGAGCGCACATGAAACATGTGTGTGCTGGAGGTAATGTAGTGCCCAGCACTTAGGAAGCACCTGAGAAATGTTAACTTTCTTCTTCTTCTGTGACTGACTCCCGCTTTCAGGCTATCAGTATGGACAGGACTGCAAGAGTGAGTCCGCATTTCATGCCACGAAATTAAAGCAAATGTATTCTAATGTCTCTTTCTCTTAAGGTGCTCACCCCCCTGAAGTGGTACCAGAACATGATAAGGCATCCGGTATGTAGATTTTTCTTCTTTGTTCCCTTAAAATATAAGCATGCATTTCAATTCCCCTTTAAATGAAATAACATATCTATGCCACACACAGACACTAACGGGAAATCTAGCCTGTAAAAGGTCTTATCTGTGTACACAGTCAGAAATTCTTGCACAGGAAAAAAAAAAAATGAATCAATACTCCTAGTAATAATGACAAAGAAAACATGACGACTTCTCCGGCTGGAAGTCAACGGAGCCTATGGTAAACCTGACTCTTTGTTTCTCACCAGTACCCTTCCTATGGTTACGAACCCATGGGTGGATGGCTGCACCACCAAATCATTCCCGTGCTGTCCCAGCAGAACCCCCCGAACCACGCCCTACAGCCTCATCACCACATCCCCATGATGCCAGCTCAGCAGCCCGTGGTCCCCCAGCAACCAATGATGCCAGTTCCTGGCCAACACTCCATGACTCCAACCCAACACCACCAGCCAAACCTCCCTCTGCCTGCCCAGCAGCCCTTCCAGCCCCAGCCCGTCCAGCCACAGGCTCACCAGCCCATCCAGCCCCAGCCTCCCGTGCACCCCATCCAGCCCCTGCCGCCACAGCCACCTCTGCCTCCGATGTTCCCCATACAGCCCCTGCCCCCCATGCTTCCTGACCTGCCTCTGGAAGCCTGGCCAGCAACCGACAAGACCAAGCGGGAGGAAGTGGTGAGTAGCCCTTGAAGCCACTGCGGCACCTGGGAAAATGGTAAAGCAAAACTGACCCCCAGAGTTCGAAGTTCTCGAACAATCCAGGGTCTAGAGTTTCAGGAGCTACACAGGTCAGTGACTCTATGAGTCCGAGCATGTGTTGTGACTTCCTATTATCACTAAGTTTATCCGTGAAGCCTAGGAATTACGACCATAGTTTTTATGGTGGGTTTAAATTCTACGATTATTTTGAATTTCTCCCAGAACATGTATTACTGAAACCCATTAATTTTAAGGAGAGCAGTATAAGGGAATATTGGTTCTCCTTATATTTCAAGGGTTTGACTAGGAAGAGTAGGCAAGAATTGCACTGAAGATGAAAAAAAAGTAATTTTTGAAAGTGGAGGGGGATATAAATATTTGAACAGGCTACAAAAGGTAGGTGGGAAATCTCTTTGAAGACCGCTTTAATCTCTTTAAAGGAAGATTATCAGTCTAGAGACGATTTTAATCTAACTTGGAGGAAGCTAGACGGTTTATTAGATTCATTCTCAGTACTGGGTTCTATAGATTAAACTCTCAGCAAGAAGTTTTCACAAGCACAAAATTAACTGCGTTACAGAAAGTTCTTCCAAAGGAGTGGGAAGTAGCCAATAAGATAAATGACTCATATCCATATCCATAAATCCT
The DNA here is from genome assembly GCF_922984935.1 of Meles meles. Lineage (NCBI taxonomy): Eukaryota > Metazoa > Chordata > Mammalia > Carnivora > Mustelidae > Meles > Meles meles. Next base: position 7,786,639 of record NC_060087.1, read on the forward strand.
TATTCTGTCTATATGAGATCATGTAATTCTACCGCATATGTAATTCCAAGTTACGAGCACTATTGATGATTTTTCTAGTGAGAAGCAGTGAGGGCTGAGATGGAAATGACCTAGATGGGGAGCTAGGCTACCCAGGTTCCAGTTTTGGCTTTGCCTCCAAAGAGAAAATGATATTGTACAAGTTACTTCAAATTTATGGGTGTTTTCCCTTTTTGAAAAGAAGAGAAAGTGACTACCTCCGATAACTTCCAGCCTTTGTCCAAGTACAAATACCATAGTTTCCCAACAAAAAATTACAGCGTCTGCCATATATGGCTTCATAATTGTGAGCATATCTGTGGAGAACATGGGGCAGAATTTTGGAAATCATATCCCAAAGAATTTGGTGCCTCTCATCGATTCTTTTAGTTTAAGGTACTGTTCCCTCTATATAGAACATGCATTTACTCATTGCTTCATTAATGATTAAGGTCATGAACTTTGTAATGTGCTCACATCCTGCCAGAGCTATTTCTGGAAAGGTGACTTTGGGCAGGTAGTTTGAACTCTTAAAAACAAAACAAAACGAAACTTCTGTGTAAAATCAGAGTATCAGTATTGGTAGCTTCTTAGAGTTGTTTTACAGAAAATAAAAATCAAGTGACGAGCTCAGAGCCTGGCACGCAGGAAGTTCTTAGGGAAAGCGCAGCTATTGTTACTTTATTATTACGGAAGAGTTGGAAGGGTCCTGAAGGCAGGAACGTTCACTCTGGATACCTCCTCTCCAATGACAATGAGATAACAAAGAAGTTTGGCAAAGTACAGAGTTCGACTTAAACGGCTGTACATCATTCTGACAAAACGGAAGCCACACATGTGATTGTAAATGATACTCACTAGGAATATCTATCAATTATTTTAATTCTTCCTTTTGTTATTATTTTAAGGATTAAGACCTCAGGAAACGAGAAGAGAACTGAAGTAAAGACTTCAGGTGCTTTCAGAATGACACAAGAACACGACGCGTTTTGCCTGCCATCACTTCACTTAGTAAATTCTGTAACTAAAGTCAGTTCCGTTAGCAAACAATAAAATGGTTTCATAATCACTCACGTCTTTGTGTTGTTTGAAGCTTACAATTTCGTGTCCCTTCAGAGAAGGTATTATAAATGGCCTTTCTCGGATAAGGTAGGAACTGCTCACACGCCTGCAAAACTGATCATTTGGCAGGCAAATGAGGACTAGTTTTCCTTGCGGAGAAAACGGATAGCACCTCAAAACATAAAAAAAAAAAAAAAAAAACCCGGAAGTTTATGCAGTAGTTGTAATAGTAGATGAAGTGAAAAATTATGAACATGTATAGTCACTGAACCCAAATCAAATGAAGGGAAGTTTATACGAAGAATTCTTTAAATTGAAAAAAATAAGCCCTTGGGAAATGTTTATATTACAAAACAAGTTAAGACTTGGAATACGGGCTTTATACCTTGCACCACATTAGTAACCAAATCCAATCTTTTGATCTCATTCTACTGAAAAGGATTTTTAACTGAAATTATGTGATATGTATAATAATGTGTTGAATTTTAAATTATTGGGGTAATCAGTTTTCCTAAGAAAACTTTTATCAAATGGAGCTTCAAACAGAGACTCACAGCGGTTTTGTACACAAGTCATTTCTTTCACTTAATAATTTTTAAGATGATAAACTGTATTGTATAGTCTTCCAAATGTTAACAGATGCATAAAATGGACTCAACACAACTTTTCTTTCCCACTCGTATTTATATTCAAATACTTTTTCCCTCCTACGCTCACACAGGATTGTAAACAGTCCTTTTAGGGTTTACATTACACAGCACCCAGAGTACCTTTATGATCAAGGCTCCTTAATCATTTTCTGGCATGAATAAACACAACTTTACAGGGAGGGTCTTGACATTTTAAACAAATAACTTGATTTAAAAGAACTAGAATCCCATAAAAAAGTAAGAAATCTTTTAATCAGGGGCGCCTGGGTGGATCAGTGGATTAAGCCGCTACCTTCGGCTCAGGTCATGATCTCAGGGTCCTGGGATCGAGCCCCACATCCGGCTCTCTGCTCTGCAGGGAGCCTGCTTCCTCCTCTCTCTCTGCCTGCCTCTCTGCTTACTTGTGATCTCTCTCTCTGTCAAATAAATAAATAAAATCTTTAAAAAAAAAAGAAATCTTTTAATCAATTCGCATGAACCAATCCTGATCAATTCAGAAAATATTTATTTATCACCCCTTAGGGTAAGGCACTATTCCACTCCCTGGTAAAAGCAGTAAGTTCCCATCCTTAAGAAATCTAGAACCTACCAAAGGGATGAAATGAGCTCAAAAGTACTGACAAGAGAAGGCCTAGCAGCAGTAACGCTATGACAGGAGAACGGTCAGGGTGCCCTGGCAAATACGGCAGACTTCCTTAGCTAGTGGCGCGATAGCTTTCCTCACCACTCGTTCTGTGTTGGCAGAGCTGGAATTGCTCCCAGCATCTGGCCTTCCACAAACCCAGGACAGATGAGCCCCTCCCCTGTGCCAGGGAATGAATGTTCACTTCTCCATGCCAATTATGGCATCAATTACCATAACACACCATATCCATACCAAATATGGAATCTACTCCCTTTGCTAGTGACTGGTTGAGGGACGGGTTGAGGTGGAACCTGAACAATGAATGAGGAGGCCAAGGAATATTTCCTAGGAGAGGGGGAGTTTCTGGGGGGCAAGATTACTTTCCAATTAAAAAATACACACACATCTGGAAAATAGTATGGAGGTTCCTCAAGAAGTTAAAAATAGAGCTACTCTAAAACTCAGCAATTGCACTACTGGGTATTTACTCCAAGGATACAGCTGTAGTGAAAAGAAGGGGCACCAGCACCCCAATGTTTATAGCAGCAATGGCCACAATAGACGAACTATGGAAAGAGCCCTTATATCCATCAACAGATGAATGGATAAAGAAGATGTGGTACATATACACAGTGGAATATTACTCGGCCATCAGAAAGGATGAATATTTACCATTTACATTGACATGCATGGAACTGGAGGGTATTATGCTGAGCAAAATAAGTCAATCAGACAAAGACAATTATCATATGGTTTCACTCGTACCTGGAATATAAGAAACAACGCAGAGGACCATAGGGGAAGGGAGGGGAAACTGAATGGGAAATCATCAGAGAAGGAGACAGACCATGAGAGACTCTTAACTATAGGAAACAAACTAAGGGCTGCTGGAGGGGAAACAGGTGGGGGGATGGGGTAATTGGGTGATGGGCATTAAGGAGGGTACGTGATGTGATGAGCACAGGGTGTTGTTATATGCAACTGATGAATTATTGAACTCTACATCTGAAACTAATGATGCACTATATGCTGGCTAATTGAATTTAAAAAAAAAAGAAAAAGTACACACACACACACACACACACACACACACACACACACTCATGCTAGGAAGGAGTGCTGTTCTGTCTTTGGATCTATTTGAGGATATGAAGCCTGGAGCTGTGTCTACCATATTATGACCAGGAAGGACCGAAGTCTTTGGTGGCATCATTGTGTCCCTGAATTAACCTACCCTGGAACCATCTACTCCTAGATGGATAAAACACTCTATTCCCGTAATGGTATCTTTCAATTGTGGGTCATGACATCAATACCAGGAGCCCGGCATTTCTGTCATGCCAGCAAGCTGTCTCTTTCAATCATTTAAAGCTTATTTGGCCAGAACTAAGAATTATTTTGTCAATGCATTTCCTGGGGGGGAAAAAGCCAGTGGATAAATAGAGATATATATCCTGGTGTATTCCAGAAAATATATGCCTCCCCACACACTGCCTTTCACAGTAGATGAAAATCTTGCCATTACATTCATTTCTGCTGAGAAACATCTGGAGGGGATCAGGGCTGACGTTACTGGGGAGACTATAGGTGACATTGGAAAACCACTGAAACTCTGGGGCGAGACTGCACTTGCTTCCAATTTTTCCGATACAAGAGGATTCTCTATTTGGAAAAGTCATTGACAAAATGATTCCCCTTTTATAATGATTCAACTTACACACACACACACACACACACACACACACACACACACACATTCAAATCACGTTTTGAATTACAGGGAAAAAGTCTTGGACTCTGAAAACTATTCACTATGGAATGAGATGTACTGCGTAAGTTAATTTTATGAGAAACAGAAACGTGTGTATTCAATGGCCAAACAGGTGTTTTAATATAATCATTTTCATGGTAGGCTACAATGGACATTATTCTACTGCATTAAACAATGTCTATTAACCACAACACAGCACCTCTCTGATGATTCAGAATGAGACGTAGAACACCAGTCAGTGAGGTGTGTTGGCATTTCAGAGATCACAGAGCTCTTATGCCTGTTCTAAATTGCCCTCTCGGAGCGCCTGGGTGGCTCAGTGGGTTAAAGCCTCTGCCTTTGGCTCAGGTCATGATCCCAGGGTCCTTGGATCGAGCCCCACATCGGGCTCTCTGCTCGGCGGGGAGCCTGCCCCCTCCTCTCTCTCTGCCTGCCTCTCTGCCTACTTGTGATCTGTCTGCCAAATAAATAAATAAATAAATCTAAAAAATAAATAAATAAATTGCCCTCTCACTGTAATTGTTCCTTTTGGCTCTTGGTTACCACTTCTTTTTGTTAATGTATATTTACACCTTGTACCGTGTAGCTTATTTGTAAACATATTCTCCCTAACAAAATTAAGTACACTGGCCTTGGGATTGTTACTTCGGAAGTCCCACCATAGTTCTGAGACTATTTTATTTCCCGACTCCCCAGCTGTGGCAGACGGCCGCAACTGAGAGAATTCGGACATGGCTGTGGCTGTCAGCACACAGCAGAACGGAGCTGATGTAACGTGAACAAACAGAGCATTTCTAATTCATTATAACTCAGCCAGAGCCGGTTGCCCAACACTGTACTTGAGTAAAATATGGAAGAAAATCACTAGATACTAATGACCGAGCTTCAAAGCACAGGCTGAAATAAATAGCAGGATTGGCCATAAGTGCACGAATAAACCCAAACTTTCGCCTGAAGAATTCTTAAATCCGGGAACAAACAAAAGTAGATGATTTACGAAGCTGTACTACGTCTTTGAAATTCAGCTGAAGAGACAGATGAAGGTGAGGAAACCACCTCAAGGAAACTCCCTTCTCACCAGAACCGCTCTCATGTCACTAATAAATCTGAAATCTATTCTGCCCTTGTTCACTGTCTGTTGGTGAGGACTTCAATATGCATCCTTTTGGGGGTGTGTGTGCGGGAATTACCTTAAGAGAGCCATCAAAATGCACGAGAAGACACACGCAGAGGTGTTGGTCACAACATTATGTATACTATGAGAAATTTCAATTATCTTACCTCCAGCTGAAGGCGTAATGTGATTTAAAAAAAAGTGTGCTTTAGAAGAAAATTTATTAGTGGAGAAAATGTGATAAACTAAAACTTAAGACCAAAACCATCTATCATACGTACTATTACACATGACCTTAACATATAACTAATTTACTTACACATAAATACACATAAATGTGCATTGGCAAAAACACGGAATGGGATGCAGCTGTTTGTACAAAGACACAATTTTTCCCACAATCAACGTAAGGTGCTTCTGTAATCTAGAATCATTAAATTATTTATTTAAAAGTTTGTTCTCCCTTTCTTCTACCTCAGTGCAGACACAGCTCTTTCCTTCAGTTCCCTGTGATGTGAGTTTTGGTTCTTGGCGGGTCCCCTGCAGGTAAATTTCAAGTAGAAACGACTTCACATGGACTTGATTTTCAGAGAAACATTTTGATCGAAGAAGGGCTAAGGGAAAGGAACTACTGGCTTTAGCAGGAACAAAAGTGAACAACAAGATCAAACAACAAAAAAGAGATGAGCATTATAGGATGAAGAAAAAAGAACTAGAAACAGCACGAATAAAATAAAATAGAGAAATGACCGTCAAAGCAGCTCCTGCTGAAATTCTGAAAATCCGGTGAGAGGTCAAACACAACATCTAACCCCTAAACTCTTGAAGAGCTGGGTGCTTGCAGTGACTTCTCACATTAAGTGGGTTCTCTTCTGATGGAAATAATGCCTTAAAACTCATCAATTATCTAATTTCACTTTTGGGCTACAATTTGATACAATGTGCTTTTTCCTCTTCTATGTTTAATGACATCAGGTCTGAATCATCAACTCAATCAATAGTGACTCCCATTATCCAGAAAATGCTCCCAGCTCATGTGTTAGAAAGGGCAAAGGAAAATGTAACCTCACAAACTTAGGTTTTGGCCTGGATTTCCAGAACCACCTACCCTGATCGCATGCAACCACGTACCTTGATGGTATGCTTTGAAGACAGAGGTTCAAAGGGTTAGCCGGAAGTAATCTTCACTTTGACAGAGACAGTGACTAGTTGGCAGCATTTTCCAAATGAAAATTCAGATACGTAGGGTGATAATACAATAGAACATTTGAAATCAGACATATATACTAACTGGTAATTACACTCTATACTTGCTCTGTTCAGTATGTATCCCCACATGGCTATTCGAATTTAAAAGAATTAAAATGAAATAAAATTGGAACTTCACTTCCTCAGTCACACCAGACACATTTTAAGCGCTAAAAGGCCACAGGGAACTAGTGGCTACCATATTGGACAGCGCGGACACAGAACATTTCCACCACGGCCAGGAGTTTTATTACACACTACTGCTCTATACACTATTTCCTGAGGTAGAAGAGCAAATCCTGTTAATTCAAAGATTTTAAACAAAAGATGAAACAAAACAGACTTGCTGGTTAGAGCTGAACATCTCAACTATCCATAACAAGTCATTTCCCAAGCATTCCAGGAGTCCTGATCTTGCACGGAAATTTTCGAAGAACTGTGTAAGTGCCCTTCTATTCCACCGGTCAAATCGCACACACCAAAATGGTCTTCCCTCCCGGTCTCTTTTAAAACAGATGAATTCGGAGTTCAGCTACACTATTTTTTCTCCTCATCAGAAAAACTATTTTGGTTCCAAAGGAATAGTCATTCATTTTTCGGACCTCTACCAGCCATGTCCATGCTGGAGGTAGAAGGCTGGGGCTGCCCTTGACCTAGGGCTTCCCTGGGAACAGGCCAAAGTTTAAGCTGATGGAAAGATAAAAGAAAAAAACACAAACTTTTGTCCATCCCTAAGGGTGGTTGACTGCCTGGAAATATCAGAAAATATTTACATTCTTTTCTCTTTTGTGGTTCAAAGCAACAGTGTGACATAGGACAAATGGGTGCGCACACACACATGCGCGCGCACACACGCACACACATATGTGCGTGTGTACTGCCCACTGAGTTTCCCTGTAGTAAAAGGACACATGTGGAGACACAGACAATCTGAGAACCTCGCAGGATTACATAAAGCTTCTTTTCATTCTAATCATTTAGATACGGCTATTGTATCAATTATCATCATTATGGCACACTACACCTATTCCAAGATAAAATTCGATCAAGAAAGAAAGGTCAAGTTGCTTATCTTATTTATATGCAAAGTCAAGTTGACTACCTCCTCTCTCAACTTGCATAAAATGAAAACATTGGCTTTTCCCAGAAACCTGAACGTTGCCTCTTAGTAGTAAACAACTGCTGAAAATACCAAGCTTGAGTTTAAGACCAAGACTTTAAAAAGAATATAAAGGAGCTAACAACTCTATTAATTAGGAAAAAAACCAAAAGAGATCCGACTTTGAACAGCTTAATATGGGAATCACAAGAGAAAAAATAGTTTCAACCAATTCCCACATTTCCAGAACATAGCGATCTCTAGTAGTGTTCCATATTGCTTTAATAAAATAGTCATCAGCCTATGTTTGTTGTGAAATTCTTGTTAATTGGGCTTTTTACTTATTGTTTGGCGATTTGGCTTATAATTCCTTTTGCCCTCACTGGTCTCGAGCCTTATCAGCAGGGATCATTGGCTGACATTTAGTTATCCAAAAATACTTCCCTGCTCGGAAGAATTCATCTTGGCCTCATCTGAAACACCTGACTCTTCTAGAAGATAAATAATACTTGAGGAATAAGATCGGGCTAGGAGTGGTTGGTGAGGAGTGACGACAGGAATGATCCTTTGGGTCCCAAAACATCTGCCTTGATAAATTGCTCCTGAATAATCTACAAAAACAAAACAAAGCAAAACAAGCAACAACAAGATCAATAAAGCCCCCTTACAAATAACATTTCCCTATGGTCAACAAAAAATAGCCCAGGGTCCAGCATTTACTTTCTTTTTATAAATAATAAAAGGTGTTAAACAATGTTAAATATCTTCCTCAAAACCACCAAATCTTGTCATCCTCTCCCCCAAATTTTCCATGCTTCTAATCTATAGAACGTGGGGGCTCTGCGGTCAGTTACGTTTACGCACAAGGGTGAAGACGGCTTCCCAGCGTGCCGGCGCTACGCAGACTTCACAGCCAGACCATCCGGCTTCACACGACCTCTGCCAATCTCCTGTGCGAATCGGGACCAGTTTTTCAGTCTCCATGTGCCTCAGTCTCAACTATAAAATGTACTATCTCTGCATCCTTTCACATCAACGAGCCCCGAGCCCCACAAATGTTGGCCATAGTTCTTCTAGTCAGAAAGGAAGCCTTCTCCAGGCTCTCTGCCCACCCCAACCCCCGCAAAGGGAACACCACACAGCTGGAATCGGAAATGATGTAAAATTTGGACACAACATGGAAGTCTTCTATGCCGAAGGCTCTAAACACATGTTGCTTACCAATGTGCCTTCTCTGACGTACAGCCCCCAAATGCCTTCCTTACTGATCGCTACCCTACATGCCCCCTGCCTTGTACCCGACACCCCCAGAGGCGATTCTTTGCCATTCCTAAGGTCACCCTGAGGGTGATATAAGTAAAGCCACCAGGAGGGTATCATGGGCTGCACAGGGCTCATGAGAGGCCAGAGCATTAGACCTCCTACCTCTGTCTTCTCTTGACCTTCTTTATAAGGCCTGGCTGCCATGTACAGTGACTGCCGACTCCAACCCTTCCCTTGCTGCTCTGGCTATGGTCACAGGTCAGCTAACTCCGCCTCAGGGATTTCTTACCAAACTCTTTCTCTGGTTCTCAACCAGGGCAGCTGTGCCCCCTAGAGGACATTTGGCAACGTCCGGAGTCACAGTGAGGGGGTGGGAATGCTACTAGTGGCCAGAGCCCAGAGACACGGCTAATCATCGAACAGTGCACAGGACAGGTCCCACAACAACCAATGATCCAGCCTTGAATGTCAACACCTCTGAGGATGGGAACACTGCTCTAGAAAGCGAGGCCAATATTGAACCATGCTGTGTGTTGAGAACTTAACATACAGAAACGGTGAACAAATGTAGAAGTCTGTGTACATTTCTTAAATGTAACTGAGAAAGCAAAACCAGGAGCTCAAATCTTAATGTTGGTAAATTTGATGTAGGACCTCATACAGTAGGCTATTCACTTCCTCCTCCAATTATATCAGCAAAATCCAAACGGCTTGGGGAGTGACCAGGATGTTAAAGAAAATTTGCAAGAGAGGGACGTCTGGGTTGTTCAGTCGGTTAAGTGGCTGCCTTTGGTTCAGGTCATGATTCCAGGGTCCTGGGATTGAGTCCCGCATTGGCCTCCCTGCTCAGTGGGGAGTCTGCTTCTCCCTCTCTCTCTGCCTGTCTCTCTGCCTGCTTGTGCTCTCTCTCTCTCTCAGATAAATAAATAAAATCTTAAAAAAAAAAGAAAATTTGCAAGAGAAAAGAGATAGCTGCACCAGGATTAAAGGAGCTGGGGTCTTTAAGTCAAAACCATTCTGCAGAAATAAAAATAGTTATTTGTTTCTTCGGAAGTGACTTAGGGACGTCTGGGTGACTCAGTCGGTTAAGCAGCTGCCTTTGGCTCAGGTCATGATCTCAGGGTCCTGGGATCGGGGCCCGTATCAGGCTTCCTGCTCGGCAGGGAGCCTGCTTCTCCCTCTGCCCCTCCCCCCCTCATTCTCTCTCTCTCTCTCTCTCTGTCAATAAATAAATAAAATCTTTAAAATAAAAGTTACTTAAAAGTATGTTCATTGTTTCTTGGGAGTTTACTTAAAAGTTGGGGCACCTGGGTGGCTCAGTGGGTTAAAGCCTTTGCCTTCGGCTCCGGTCATGATCCCAGGGTCCTGGAATCGAGCCCCGCATCGGGCTCTCTGCTCAGCGGGGAGACTGCTTCTTCCTCTCTCTCTCTCTCTGCCTGCTTCTCCCCCAACTTGAGATCTCTGTCTGTCAAATAAATAAATAAAATCTATTAAAAAATCTTTTAAAAAAAGTTGTGTTGCCTCAGCGATAACGAGGAGAAAAATAACCAGACTATTAGCCATTGGTATAACTACTGAATTAGAACTCATTTAGTTTGTCTGGGAAGAGCCCTGTTCTGGGATTTGCTTGAATTTGGCAGAATAATGAGAAATAAGTGGGCAGGGATTTAAGATGCCGTAATGCTCATGATTTTCAGAACCATCACTCTGCACAAGTATTCTTTGATAAGTATGACAAAGTTTTTGTTACAATATTATTACCAAAAAACCTCTGATAGCCCTGGAGAATATAAACCGTGTGCTCTAAGTAGAGGAGACCCACTTTGCTGGAGGGCAGACTTTGGGCAACCTACAGTATCTGACAAACTCAGAACACAAGACATCCTATCTGTCCAAAGAGCAAACTCAAGACACTCCTCTATGTGACATGAATCCCTCCATCTGTCCCCCATACACCACATAGCAGAAGGGTCATAAATGAACATCAGGTCAAGGCCGGCTCATTTAGGGACTTTCTTCTACTGGTCCATGTGGACTGGAGTGTTTAGGCCTTGAGCTTTCCCAGGATATGTTGGGCATGCTTCTATTTCAAGCAACTACTTGTTTCTACTTTGGTCTCTCCACTAACCTGTAACCTCCTTGCGGAGATTCAGAAAAATCCGTAGAAACTGGTCAGGGTGCCTAGTATCTGCTCAAGGAACCATCATTAGCATAAAAAAGCCACCATACTGTAATATAAAACTAATGTTAGTAGTAACATCGAACACTTATTGGGCTCTTATTATATTCTTGGACTTGTTCTAAGCATATGACACATGTTAGCTCACTTAATGCTCACAACCTTTAGAGGAAACGCTGTCTCTATCCCAATTTACAACGTTGAGGAGTCATCTAAACGTTCAGCTTTAAAAAGAAATGCACTCCTTAACACACACACACAGACTCTCCCATTTTTGATGACTGCGATTTGATAGGCAAACTAATCTGTCACCTGCCTCTAGGATCCTAACTAAAACCACCTCTATTTCTAAACAGTGCATATGAATTCAGCTCGACCAGAGTCATGAAGCTCGTCTCCTTTGTCACTTAGTCTTTCCTGTCCATTTGAGCTCCTGAGGGCATGCTGAGGAGCTAATGGCAAAGAAAACTGAAGAGGTCCTCGTCCAGGAACTTCTGTGCCATTGTGGTCAACCCCCATGGATGGGGAAGAAACTTCTGTAAATATGGGCAATTTCAGCACACCAAGGCAGCGCTGCCCTGGAAACAGGAGACATCCGTCCATCCCAGCGGCAGGTGCGCACCTGAACACGAGCAGCCCTCACCCTCTTTCTGTGGTTCCCAAAGACGGACTGAAAACCAACCAACCAAGTCCAGTCCTTGCGGAAACCGCAAGGTGCTGTCTTTCCCCCTGATTCGTTCAGCAGGAACTAACGATGTCCTGTTAGAAAAGGCCAGCCCCAGCCCTCTATGACCTTCCTTGCCAAGTAGCCCGTGAAACGCACAGTTGGCACCTGCAGGGAGTCCGTCTCAAGTGACATTCGGAAGCTCACTGAGAGTGGCCACAATAGGAGGGGGGCTGCTCTATCTCTCGTGGGACACTGACTCTCTCCCTGGTCCTTGTTGTCTAGATTAAAAGATACAAAAAGCTTCCCCGAATGTTCACTATGGAGGTAGCCAAGAACTGGCTGCCGCTGCAGGGACCCCGCTAGAAGAGGAGATGCTTGCGACCTCGCACAGCCATAGGCAAGAACGGTTGCAGGCTTGGAGCCTTGACAGAGTCCTAACTGCACACTGGATGTGGAACTTGGGCTCACTCAGATTTCCACAAGTGATTTGTTTCTTCATCTCAAGATGGGCACAGCAGAGCAATGTCAAAATCTATTTCTTTTTAAAGATAGTGGTGAGGGGACGCCTGGGTGGCTCAGTCAGTTAGGCATCTGTCTCCGGCTCAGGCCATGATCCCAGGGTCCTGGGATGGAGCCTGGCATCCAGCTCCCTGCTCAGCAGAGAGTCTGCTTCTCCTTCTCTCTCTGCCCCTCCCCCTGCTCATGCTCTCTCTCTCTCTCTCTCTAAGTAATTAAAATCTTTTAAAAAATAAAAATAAAAAAACAAATACAGTGGTGGCCTTTGAAAGCACTTACTGAGCAGTGCTTAAATGTGCAGTTCCTATCAGTGGGATTTACAAAGACAGTTGGAAAACAGAAGGGGATTTACTGCCTCTGTGGCTCATTTTCCCACAAACAGAACACAAAGCCTCCCAAGAACAGTGGGAATTATCCAGGAACCTGCCATGATGGCAACCTGAGTTGATTTATTTTCTAGTTGCTATTACTGTAAATAATTAGAATCACAATATTCTTTGCCCTCCTTCAAAACAGAATCATTCAACAGATTGTAAAGGATGGTGATCTAGAGCAGTACTTTTTCTCCAAAAGCTTTTTTGTTTTTTAACAAATTAATACATGTTTACATTGCTTTATACATAGCTAATCTGTGACAAAGCTTGTGATTTCACCTTGGAGTGTTGTTGTTGTTGTTGTTTAACTCACCAAATAAAGCAATGTTTAATGTGATACCATCTTGTTCCTTAAGGAAGGATTCAAAGAAAACTTTCACTCGGAGCTATCCGAAACCAGCACATACCTAAGCTCCGCAAACACTTTGATAATATTCTAAGTTAATAATAAGAAAAGATGGATTTTGAGATTCTTTCTCTGAAATCATGAAAAACTGGAAGCATAAAAAAAAAATAAGATTTGTACCAGAAGCTGCAGGCAGCAGAACCAAGGTTTTCTGATTTTCTGGAATGGTCATCTATCTTTGCTGCACAGAGTGGCCACAAGGGAAGAGGCTGACCACATTCTGTGGTTTCACATCAGTACCCATATTGCTTGTCAATGTCATTGAATCCTGCTCCTTTATCGTACTGAGGGGAAAGACAACATTTGCCCTTGTCCCAAATGTCTGTCATTATACAGTATCCAATAAACCAGACCCAGAGAGAGGCTACAGAGTAATGCTGTTTAGTCTCATTTCTGTCACAGACTAGCCAGCTGACCCTGCCTCACACAACATGGTCCACGTTCACCCTCATTTTTGTCACCCATCACAGAAAAACATCACACTAGAAGGCCACCAAGAACTATGCAACAACAGCATACGTCCATATGCGTAGTCAAAATGCATCGATTCAAAAGTCCTGAATAAAGAGCCAAAAGGAAAGGTGTAGAGAAACAACGGTCTTACTGAGATGTGCTTGGAGCTTGCAATAAAAACATTAGTGTCTTCGCGATGATTTACAACATTCCAGTCACCCTGGCTCAGAGGCTCTGAGCCTTCTGCTAAAGCAACAGGCAGTGACGTCGTAAGTGTCATCTGAACCATCTACACATTGAGGTTAAAAGAGACCCCAGTGCTGGAGTAAGTGGAGTGAAGCCTCCAAAGCTACTGCCTCTCTCACTCTTGCTTGCTCGTGTCCACCTGTCCCCACCGCTGCTCCAGAATCATGACCCCCGTGAAGGCTTTCACATCTGCCTCGCCCGAAGCAGGAGGTATGAGGCACAGAGCCTGAAATGCACGCGCCGCATCTTCTTACCTCTCCAGGGTCCTTACATCTCAGCAGCAACAGCAGCTCCAGGCAGAACTGACCCCCCATCCTCTCCACACAGAGCCCCCGGCCAGTGTGGGAGCAGAGAAGGAGGCTGGAACAGGGAGCCTGCTGAAACAGCTAGAGGAGTCAGGCAGGCAGGCTCCCCGGCTGGAATGTGCAGCTAGAGGCCCTGGGAGGGAGAAGGCCTGGGGGGTCACTGTGATCCTCTGAGTCAGACACCCTGGGGAGCTGTCAGCTCTGGAAGGCCTCCTTCAGCACACAAAGCAGAGAGGCACCAAGTACTTACAGGGAGAAGACTCTCAAGTTAGGAAGCAGAGGTAAATGGCTCCGCAGACCTATGTCAGTTGACAGTAAGCAGTAGAGAGGCAACAGGCATGTTGGAGGCGACAACTCATTTAAATGAGATGCCAACCCACATATGTGATAGAGGACTTGTATCCAGATATCTAAAGGACTCTTAAAATTCAATAATAAAAAGACAACCTGACTGAAAAGTGGGCAAAGGCTCTGGAGGGACATTTCTCTGAAGATCATAAGCATACGAAAAGATTCTTGAGGGGGTGCTTGGGTAGCTCAGCCAGTTGGGTGCCTGACTCTTTGATTTTGGCCAGGGTCGTGATTTCGGGGCCGTGATATCTGGCCTAGCATTGGATTCCACACTGGGCATGGAGCCTGCTTGGGATTCTCTCTCCCTCTCCCATTGCCCCTTTTCCTACTCTCTCTCTCTCTCTTAAAAAAAAAAAAAAAGATTCTTGATATCATCAGCCACCAGGGAAATGCAAATCAAAACCACAACGAGATAGCACATCACACTCACTAGGGTGGGTAAAAGAAAGGTTGACAAGGACATAGAGAAATTAGAACTCTCCCACCTTGCTGATGAGAATGTAAGATGCTTTGGAAAACAGTTTGGCAGTTTCTCAAAATATTATAACCAGAGTTACCATATGCTCCAGCAATCCCACGGCTACCTATATCCCTGAGAACTGACAATAGATGTTCACATGAAACTTGGACACAAGCGTGTTCACAGCAGCATTATTCATGATAGCCAACAGGTGGAAGTAAGCCAAATGTCCATCAACTGATGAATAGCTAAATGAAATGTGGCAAATCCACACTATGGAATATTATGCAGCCATGAAAAGGAATGAAGTCCCGGTACATGTTACAACAGGGACAATCCTTGAAAACAGTACATTAAGGTAAAGAAAGCAATTATAAAAGACCACATGTTGTAGGATTCCATGAATAGGCAAACCTGTAGAGGGGTAGAAGACGAGTGGTTGTCAAGGGTTCTGGGGGATGAGATCACAGGTGGTAATGACTAGGGGGTACGGGGTTTCTTTTTGGGCTGATGAAACTGTTCTAAAATTGACAGTGGTGATGGCTGTACCACTCTATGAATATACTATTAAGGTATACACTTTAAGTGACTGAATTATATGGCATGTAAACTATATCTCACCCAAACCGTTACATTAAAAATGAAATGCTGGCTCTCATCCCATTGCCCCAACCCTTCCCCAGTTACACTGGGCTCTTCTTCATGATTGTGCCTATTGATTCACCAGGGGGGCTCGGGAGGGGTCTTGGGGAGAGGGGGCTTCCAGCAAGCAGGGAGTGACAAACCCTGGCCTCTAGCACTTTGGGACCCTTCTCTTCAACTTCATTTCTAGGCCACTGATGACAAGAGTCCTGCTCCAGCTGTGTGGTTTAGCCCCGCTCCTATATGACACCCCCACTCCCAAGTGATGACTCCCTTTCCAACATGCCTGTGGTCCCCATTTGTGACAGTCCTTTTGAACACAGCTGCCCTTGACCCATGTGGCTGCCCTCCCCAAATAGATTCCATGTGACTTATGCACTGTGGGCCTCACAGCTCAGTGACTTTCTCACAGCTGAAATTCAGAAGTTAATTATTACCTTTCACCTTTTTTGAAGGGGAAGGATTTTTTCCCCAGCAATTTTAAAATAAGGGTATTGCCTCTAGGGGCTACTGTGCATTTTCACTATCATAAGTAAAAACGAAATTAGCAGGTGATGCCTATGAAGGAAGCGATTCAATGAAGAGAATACCATAATGGTGACTGAGTTAAAAAAAATCCAACATTCTTAGATAATTTTACTATCCACTAAGAAAACTACATTAGAGTTATGGACACATTCTAACTATTAATATTCATGATTATTATTATTCATTTACATATCCTTTATTTTTCCAAACTATTTTGGGGGCACAATGGACCAATTCCCACGAATATTATTTTCTTCATGATAACTAGTTCCATCCTGCCCCATGCTCAAGATGTTGCTTGAATCAGTGCATTCTGCTATGAAACTAAAATCTATTTTTTTAAGATTTTTTATTTATTTATTCAGGAGTGACACAGAGAGAGAGAGAAAGAGAGAGAGAAGCAGGCTCCCTGCTTGATGAATCCCTAGATGTGGGACTCGACCCTGGGACTCTGGGATCATGACCTGAGCGGAAGCAGACACTTAACTGACTGAGCCACCCAGGTGCCCCAGAACTAAAGTCTTAAGAGAAAGGTTTGCAGGACACCTGGGTGGCTCAGCAGGTTAAGCAGCTGCCTTCAGCTCAGGCCACGATCCTAAGGTCCTGGAATTGAATACCTCATTAGGCTCCTTGCTCCAAGGGGAGCTTGCTTCTCCCTCTGCCTGCCACTCCCCCTGTTGTGCTTGCTTGCTCTTTATCTCTCTCCCTCTGATTAAAGAGAGAGAGAGAGAGAGAGAGAGAGACAGAGATTTGCTAGTGACCCCAGTTAACTACAATGCAGTGTCTGGAATGTATCACATTTTGTACCAACATGTAAGTTTTGCCTCTTCTGAACTTGCCTTACAATTTTTCAACCCTTAAAAGTCCTTAAAATTATTTGTTCTTCCATGTGGGTACCATTGCCCTCAGAAGGATGTCCATGCAACTACGAAGGAATAGTCTTTCCCACTGGAGGGTGAGCAAGGCTGCAAGTGAATGTTTCCATAAGACCCTGCAAGCGTATGCTCTGTGCTAGAAGGTTCATACAGGCTTCTTCTCAAACACACTTGGGTGCTGTGGGTAATAGATGTCAAATAATAAAACTCAGAGGCACACGCTATGTTACTTTTTAAGGGAAAAAAGTGGGGGAAATCAAAGGGTTTAACAATTTTATTCACTGGCTTACATTCAGTGACTCTGACAATTTGGCCACTGCTCAGGTTTGTGAATTTCTATGGAAAATGAACTGTGTTTGGCAAGCCCGATGAAATATGAGGCTGATAAACAAATGTTTCATGCTTTCTCAAGACCTTATGCCACTAACTGTGTGGGATTGGAAAAACCGTTCAAATGTCAATTTAAATGTCAATTGGAAAACTGTAAATACATGATTTTCTATACGCATATGAACTAATATAATTCTGTTGACTTCAGACCATAACTTGAACTAAAGTGTCTTTGGGTTTTAATTCGGATATGTTTCACAGGGAACGTGAACTTCAGATTAGACAAGTTGAGTCAGTAGAGTTCTGTTTCCGAGTCAGAAACATTAATGTGATACTTTATGTTACACTATAGAGAATTGACTGAGAAGCCCATTGACAGGAAGGTTGTTAAGAAGCAAACCTTGAACTCAAAAAAGGCTTCAGCCAAAAGAAATAAAACATTATTGAGACAGCCCAGATCATTATATAAAAGAACACTGTGGTGAATTCCGTTGCAAAGTTCATGACTCGTGAATATCATCTCCAAACCAGTCATCTCTGAGTTTTATGGAGTCGGCTATCCAACTGCCTTCTTGACCCTTCCAGCTGGTATCTCAGGGTCATCTCAAGCTTCACTCAACCAATGTTGAACTCTTGACTTTCCCTTCTGGCAAATGTCTTTGTACCTAAGCCTCCCACATCTTAAGAGGTGTTTATAAAGCATTTATCTCCGTGCTTGGCAGGCACACCCGCTCAATAAATGTTGCTGCTGCTGATATTGATGATGATTGATGACCCTGATCTTCATGCACCCACTTCGTTAAGCCAGAAACGGAACAGCTTTTCTCTATTCTTGCCTTCACCTTGTGTCCCATGTTTAATCCATTCTCAGGGGTTCCATCAACTCTGCCCTCCACACAAATCAGTAATCTGAGCCCTCCTCTCCAACACTGCTCGCATCACCCCACCTCCGGCCTCCATCACATCGCTCCCAAACAAATTTAACAGACTCCTAACCAAACTAAATGTGTCTGCTCTTGCCCTTGCCCAGTTAATTTGTCCATGTCGGAAACCAGAATGATCTGAGACACTGAGACACGCGTCTTCCTTCCTGAAATGTATATAGTGCTTATCATGGACTCATTCATATGCCTAACTACCTCAGGGGCAGGTGGTGCCGTTACTTCTGCTCCGCAGGTGAGGACTTGAGCGAAGACAGGCTGGAACATGTCCAACGTCACGCTGCCTCTAAGAGGCAACTCTGGAATTCACACTCCAGAGCCAAGCACCGCTGCACAAAGTACCATGCTATACCCTACCTTTATCGAATAACAGACAAGCAAGCAAAGACTGTCACTTAACTTGCACTGCACCTAGAGTAAAATCCATCTGCACAGGAAGTCCCTGTGCCAAAGGGTCTCCGCCAACTTCCTCCTTCCCCTCTCCGCCTCTCTCTCTTTCCTCCCATTCTACTGACACTCTAGGACAAAGCAAGCTTGGTCCAGGGTAGGAATCTTTGCCCATGCTGTTCCCTGCTCTTCCCAGGGCTGGCTCCTCCTTCTCTATTCTGTACTCCCACGCCCTCAGGAAAGCCCTCTCCCGCCTTCCCAGTCTGAAGTCAATGTAGCCTGGCTTCTTGATGTCAACACCCTGCTGGTTTTCTTCTCAGCATTTTTCTGAACTTGTATTTGCTTTCATATGCTTGTCCATTGGTCTATTGACTGTCTCTCTCACTGGCATGGAAGTTGAACAATGATAAATATTGTTCACCACTGTATTTCCAGCATCTAGCATCACTCCTGTATACAGTAGATGCTGTAAAAACCTAATAAATGATTGGCTACAGGCAAGAATGCTTTGGTGATATTAAACACCCATCTAGACCTTAGGTTCTCTGAGTGTGAGTGCAGGATCAGAATCGGATTCACCTGAGGATGACTTTTTTTTTTTTTAATCAAAAGTAGAGTCTGGGGGCACCTGGGTGGCTCAGTGGGTTAAAGCCTCTGCCTTCAGCCCAGGTCATGATCTCAGGGTCCTGGGATGGAGCCCCGCATTGGGCTCCCTGCTTGTCAGGGAACCTGCTTCCTCCTCCTCTCTCTCTGCCTGTCTCTCTGCCTACTTGTGATCTTTGTCTATCAAATAAATAAATAAAATATTAAAAAAAAAAGTAGAGTCCCACGGACTCCGTGTTAAACACCTAGTTTTTTTTTTTTTTTTGAAGATTTTATTTATTTATGTATTTGTCAGAGAGAGAGAGCGAGTACAAGCAGAGTGGCAGGCAGAGGCAGAGAGAGAAGCAGGCTCCCCACTGAGCAAGGAGCCTGATGCGGGACTCGATCCCAGGATGCTAGGATCATGACCCGAGCCAAAGGCAGTGGCTTAACCAACCGAGCCACCCAGGCATCCCTAAACACCTACTTTTGAGGCCTATCACCTAATTTTCTAAAGAATTTTTGTAATTTTGATGTTGACATGATTTGGTAATGAGTAACTCCTAGAAGACTGGTTTGGCTGTGATTTGTAAGTAATCAGTGTACACTTTCAGGAACATTCACTAAGAGAGAAAAGTGTATATTATAAATTGCTTTCACATGAGATAAGACTGTTCCGAAACACCGACAATGAAATTGATACGTGCTATGCTTTTAGATATTTAGGTAAGCATTTGCATAATTGCCTTGGGAGCCAATAATTTCCTTTTCAGCTTGCAGACATTTGTGTGGGCTCCTGGAAAGCTTGGGGTTTTGGGGCCCTGTAATCGGATAATGATGTGTAATGGATGGCATGGGCCAGCTGGAGTCTAGTCCTGAACTGAGCACAGTAGGCCTTCTGGGGCTCAGGAATCTGTATTTCTAAGAAACTTTCCAGGAAATTGTTATGCAAATAAAATTTGAGAGCTGTTACTTCTATCTAGACTATATGGATTGTTTTAGAAAAATATACCACAGAGACCCAGTGTCCACTCTTTAAATGTATGGTTTAATTCTGAGCAATCCAAGATAACATTTCACCTACAGGAAAAACATACACTAGTAACTGTATTAAGCTCACTAAAGGCCCATAAATGCAGATTATCAGTAGCCTTTTTTGGTAAGTCATCTCTGGTAAATGTCTTTCATAGCCTGCATATCCACCTGGAAAGAAAGAAACAGACATTTCTCACCTTGGAGAGGAAGGATGAACCATTTAGCCAGATAAAAAGAATAGTAAGGTAAGTGCTTTAGCCTGTAACTTGACTACGTTTTAGGCTATTAGTGGATAGTGGTAAGAAAACTAAAATTGAAGGCAGGAAGAGCTTCCTGGCTTGCTCAAATGACAAAAGTGGCTGTTTTTTCCTGAATTCTCGGAGTTCTTCAACTTCCTCCCAACCTGTTCCTCTCTGGTCTTCCCCAGCTAAGTCAATGGCAAGTTCATCCTTCCAGTGACTCAGGCCAAAACCTTGACTCCCTGTTCCCTCTGACTCCATATCGTACTCCACAGCCAACCCATTAGTAAAAGCCTGTTGGCTCTATCTTCAAAGCATGCCTGAATCTGACCTATTCTACTCATTTCCACTGTTCCTCCTCATCCAAGCTAACATCGTGTCTCACCTCAATTAATAATAAGATTGCTGGGGTGCCTGGCTGGCTCGGTCAGAAACATATCTGACTCTTGATCTCGGAACTGTGAGTTCGAGCCCCCCACAGAGGTGTAGAGATTACTTACAAAACTAAAACTTTTAAGAAATAAATAAAAATAATAAAATCTGGTTTTGCAAAACTGTCTCTAAAACAGTCACTTCTCCTTGATGAAGACAGCTTCTTGAAACAATCTTTGGATAGTCAATGAGTCACTTGCAGTCATATCTTCTTAAAAAGGTATGAATGCAGATGACCCAGAAAAAAAAATACAGGGGCAGAAGAACTGCCCCAAATCCCACAGGGAGAACTTGGATCGCTGTGCAGAACAGCTCGCAGGATTCTTCATGAGCCCTGAATCACACTTTCTTGCTCATAATGCAATAGTACCAACCCCGATGTGCATTTGTCGCTCACACAAACAGTGGGTAGAGCGGCCATTCCCGCACATTTTGGGGATGAGTGAGCTGATCTTGGGGATACTGTCCCCTCCTGCCCATGACTGAGTCTGGAACCCAGACCTAAAGCCATCAGCCTTCCTTAAAGCCAGAGGCGCTTGAGGGAGAGGTGGCTGGGGTCTTCTGCAAAATGTTTGTTTAAATGTAAGGAAGAGACGCAGGAAAAGGGAACATTTTCTTCCTGTATGCCGGGGTTTCTCAACCACAGCACTACGGACATTCTGCACTGGGTCACTCAGTTGTGGGGGACTGTCCCGGGCACTGCAGGAGTTGAGCAGTGACTCAGGTCTCCCCCCACTAGATGCCAGCAGCAGCTCTTCAGCTCTAACAAACAAAAATGACTCCAGACATTGCCAGGTGTCCCTTGGTGGTCGTGGTGGTGGGGATGATCCCAAGCTGGGAACCACTGGCCTAAACATTGTCAGCTTTATCTCGACTGCCTGCCACAGGTTCTCTCTGTACTGGCTTAGAGATGCTTCGAGGAATAGAAAGTGAAGAAAATGGCAGGAAAAAGATCCAGAGTGTCTACACGAAACCCACCATACCTGTGGTTATCTGTAATTCCCAATTATGTAAGCTGATTTAAGTGGATTTTGCTGTTACTATCAGCCAGGGGCATCCAAAGGGATCTGAGGTCCTCCATCACAGGTCATACATAGTACACAGCTTTATCCTGGGCCATCCTACAGCTTGGCCAAATAACCTAGGTCCCACCTTGGGGCAAGATCCTATGGGTTCAGTTTTATGTGCGGGACAAAAATAAAATGGCTCGTTTTCCCATTTGTTAATTGCCACTTATCCACACTCATTATGGAACTGTAGAATTTTAGAGCAGAAAGGGATTTTAGGGAAGGAGAATTAAGCAAAGACCAATGCCTATGTTTATCTTCAAAGGAAGGCTTTCAAAAGAGGATTAAGCCATGTGACTCCGAATATCAGGAAAAGAGCCAT
This sequence comes from Meles meles, assembly GCF_922984935.1. NCBI lineage: Eukaryota > Metazoa > Chordata > Mammalia > Carnivora > Mustelidae > Meles > Meles meles. The sequence goes on from NC_060087.1 coordinate 7,808,826, forward strand.
TAGCCACTTCAAACACTTCCTGAGCAGGACAAGTCACCATACATCTTGCACAAAAAGCAAAGGGAGACATTTTCTTATGGTCACACACACTTAAATATTCCCTTCTCCCTAAACAGGAATTCTACATGGTTTTAACGACTCAGTGATCTGCTTGGAGTGGACTTCCTGTCATTTCCACGGGCAGAGTTGTCATTTAATTGTACCATCCAGCAGTCATTTTTTTCTAAAGATTTATTTATTTATTTGACAGACAGAGAACACAAGCAGGCAGAGAGGCAGGCAGAGAGAGAGGAGGAAGCAGGCCTCCTGCTGAGCAGAGAGCCCAATGTGGGGCTCGATCCCAGGACCCTGGGATCATGACCTGAGCTGAAGGCAGAAGCTTTAACCCACTGAGCCACCCAGGCACCCCCAGCAGTAATTCTTTTAATGTGAAAACTGAAGAACAAATAGAGCTCACACTTAATTCATGGTGCAGTGGGGAGGGGAAGAAGATAAAATCGTAATCCCTTCCTTTCATTATATATATGAATTTATACGAATTTATAATATTATATATATGAATTTATAATACTACTTTGCCTATTATAAAGGCAATGCAAGCTTCTAACCAAAAACACCAGAACTACAGAAATAAGCAAAACAGATTATATTAAAATAATCTATAACCCAAGAATCACCGATTATGTCCTCGTGACTATTCTCCCAAATATTTTTCTGGCATATTGAGATTTTCCTTCCCAAATGGTATCATTACTATTTTGAAATCTGCTGTAATGTATGTTTAAGTTCCCTTTTATCACCTCTTTATGTTACTACTAATTCACCCAGACTGCAGACAGTGCTTCATATGAATGGCCGGCTGAAATAAGTTAGACTCTGCTCAAAACCAAAAACGGGAGGGACAAACACAAGCACAAAAGAAATCTGAAAAGTAGACCGGTGAGTAGGATACCACTGGCTTCAAAATTCTGTTACCATTCCCTTGCCGATCCAATCACAGAAAGCAACATCAAAGAGGGTAAAAAGGAGGCAAGAGCAAACCGTCTCTCAGGGATGGAGCTGCCCCAGCGACGGACACGACGGGGCGGGCACTAAATAAACAGCACAGACATGTTCAACGAGTTCACATTTTCTCACTTTGTAAGTCATAGCGCCATTCCCTAGGAAAAGAACAGGCTTTACCCAGCCAGATCCTTAATACAAAGAGGTCATCTGCTCCCCTGCAGAAATCCTGTGGTGACGATTCCAGATATCTATAGTTAAATGTCTGTCCACGCTTCTGCATGTCTATCGTGATGTATCTATGTGTGTATTCGTGTCTGTATTCACACCTGTTCGTATGTCTGTGCCCACATCTGTCCCTGTCACTGTATCTCCATACCCATCCATCCATCTGTAGGTCGGTGGCTCTCAAACTTGAACATGCACCAGAACCCCCGAGACGGCTCGTTCAAACACAGACTCGCACACCCCCGTCCCCAGAGTTTCTGATTCAGCATGTCTCTGCCCTGGCACATGGTCTGCATTTCTTTTCTTTTTTTTTTTAACAAAAAAACTTTTTATTATCATGTTCAGTTAGCCACTGTTATAGTACATCATTAGCGTCTGATGTAGTGTTCAGTGATTCCTCAGTTGTGTTTAACACCCAGTGCTCATCACAACACGTGCATCCTTAATGCCCATCACGATCTGTATTTCTACTCAGCTCCCAGGCGCTGCAGCTGCCGTGGGTGTGGAGACTATGTTTCGAGAAGCGTCGCCTACACTTACGCCTCCAACTTCACCTCTATCTCATTACCAATCTGTGTTTTAGGGAACATACGGCCACCCTCACATACTTTAATTTCCATTATCACCACTTGTCGATATAAACCGTAACGTCACATACAAGAGAAAACAGACATTATGGTGCTCTCCAATTCTTTCCACTTAACTGAGTAACAAAAATTGTCGGATGTAAAAATGATTGCCAGGTATCTTCTTCCTCCCAGGAGAATGGTTCGATTGCGGTACATTTCTTGCTTTGACTTGGTTTTCACTGCCTTTGGCTTTTAACTTGATGTATTTACATTTTAACAATTCAGGTTTCTTTTCCAAACAGTGAGATGAAACAGGGACAACTCAAAGGCAGCTTCGTTTTGAAATTGGCCAAGCTTTTGTAAACAAGCGCTTGACAAAGCAATTTATAATTCTCTAAACAACGGCGAGAAAATATCACACAGAAAAGCAGATGTTATTCTCCTAACTTCTTTTTTTCAGGTCTACAAGTCATTGTCTAAGTCCCAAACCAACCACATCACTTCAAGTCAATTTTGGCTTTGCTGGATGTCAACCCTGTTTGTTAGCCATATTCGAGGTGTGGTTCGAAGAACAAAGAAGAACAAAGCCTGCTTCCTTGTGTCAGTTTCACAGTGCTGGATCTAAGGGTCGTATTGGCTCATGTTTGCAGCATGTAATGGGAACACAGTTCCCCGGATGCCAACCTTAACCTAAATAAAAGCTAGGCCTGCATCTCCTCAGGGTCAAGTTAAAAGAATATGGGCTGTGCTGTCTCAGACCTCCGTGGGTACTAATTAGTGGGAGACAAGACATGTACACAAGGACATGTAATTGGTAATTCTAGTGGGTAAACAGTTGCAAGACTGAGGGGAAAAAAGCCAGTCACTCCGTGCTGGTGCAGTCAGGAAAAACTTCATATTCCATTTGTTCAAATCCTTGAGAAACAAAGGTTACTTCTCCAGGAAGTGAAATGCCGACACGGAAAAGGGAGGTACGTGTTTACAGACAAGGTCAAAGCAAAGACTGTCTGGGGTGAGGAGGTGATACGCAATGAGAGGGAATGATCCCAAGAATGATGGATTTCACTACTGAAATGATTATTAATGATGGTCACCTGCGACCTGCCGCAGACGTCTTTGACTTCAGAGAACACGAGAGATGGAAGAATAGGAACAAAACTTGTGCCCTAAAAAAGAAAAGGAAGATGTGTGCTTTGGCCAGTTCAGAGAAAATATCTTTTTCTCCCTTAGTATACCAATAGATGGACGGACGGATGGATGGATGGATGGATGGATTGATGTGTGTGCACACACTCTCAGATTTTGTGATAAAAAAAATCTCCATTTTAGCATCTACAGCTGTAGATACGTTTAAGTGGTGTTTCTTTCTTTTTCCTTTTTTTTTTTTTTTGGTGCTAAAGATACGTCCAATATAAAAGGTAATTTGTCACAGATTGTGCTGTGGAGAGAACTGATTGGAGTCACTGTAGTAGAAGAGATGGGCTGTTCCTAAGAGTATCCAGATGCAGAAACTGGCCTGTAGTTTCAATCTGTTTAAAAATGTGTTTGATTAGGCACAAATTGAGTTGCAAAATGGCATTTTGAAGTAAAAATCAGTATAAAAGACAGGAAAATCAAACACTTTTCAAAATTATTATCTTTTCTAAAGAAATGTAATATTTTACATATAAAAATAGCAAAATAAATGCTATTCACAAATAACTGCAATAAACTAAATGAATGAAAAAAGAATGCATTTTAAAAATCTGTTGGTTTTCAAGTCTTAGCTCCCTCTTAGCTCCCTCCCTTTCTCTGTTTCCCTCCCTCTCTCTCCCTCACTCTCTCCATCCATCCTTCTCTCTCTCTTTTTTCTCCCTCTCTCTGTCTTTCTCTCTCACACACACACTCATTTTCAAATTAAATTAAAAAAAAAAAAAAACTTGTGCCCAGACAAAACACAAAGCAGATACTCAAAACAAGCTTGCATCAGAAATTCAAAAACAGGGGCACCTGGGTGGCTCAGTGGGTTAAACCTCTGCCTTCAGCTCACGTCATGATCTCAGGGTCCTGGGATCAAGCCCCACATCAGGCTCTCTGCTCAGCAGGAGGCTGCTTTCCCTTCCTCTCTCTCTGCCTGCCTCTCTGCCTATTTGTGCTCTCTCTGTCTCTCTCTGTTAAATAAATAAATATTAAAAAAAAAGAAATTCAAAAACATTTGTTCCAGGAATAGAGTAAAACTTTCAACTCACATCATTACTATAAACTGACCATAAATATCAAAGTTGCCCATATCTTACTGAGAAATCATTATGAAGGAATTGCAGTTAAAATGACAGCTCTGGAAAACAAGATAAGGTACTTATTAAGAGATTATCTCATCTTTGAATTGTGATGGGACCTACATGAGTAAGACAGTCGGCACACCCACCGAGAAACGGATGCCAACTTTAGAGTCACAAAATGTCTCAGGTCTGAGAAACATCTCAAGAGTTTATTGGAGAATAAAGAAAAATATTTTCATGAATCATCTGTAGTACAGAGTTTCTCAACCTTGGTATTCTTGACATTTGGGGCCAGATCATTCTTGGCTGTAGAGGACTATCCTGAGCATTGAAGGATGTTTAGCACCATTCCTGGTCTTCACCCACTAGATAAAAGTAGCAAACCATCCCCTCCAAACTGACAAGAAAAATGTCTCTAGACATTGGCAAAAGTGTCCTGGGGGGCAAAACTCTGCCCCCGACCCTGTGAAAAGCACTGGGAGCACATGTTTACATAAACTTAGCTGATCAATTGACATCATAAATATTATAAACTCTCCAAAATCCTACATTCATGCAGAAGTCATTCTGCAAATTTTGCCAAAGTGTTGTATACAAATTTTCATATTTAATCACAACAGACTGATAAATATAGAGTGACTGTTTCTTAGGTATAAACATTTAAAGAAATACACTAAAATACTTCTGATGATTTTATGAAAATACCCAAGGATTCTCATCCAGAATTTGTGATTTTGGGCTTACATCAAAACGTTATCACTGTTTTACATAATGCTCTCTTCAAAACGGAAGCAGAAACTGTATAAGAAGAACCGTGTTGCTTATTGTTATACTTTAGATGAAGGAAAACAGTCTGTTGCCCCTGTTTAAAGAGAATCTCAGAGTAATACTCCTAAGATGGTACACTCTGAAATTCTAAAGATTTTGTTATTGTTATCAGATGTATCTTAGATAAATATTGAAAGTAATCAGCGGTGGAGGGGGGGAAACCTCCCCAGCGAAATTATTACAGAAATCCTCAATCACAATAACCATTTAAGGGAGATTTTTGTCCTTAAAATTTGTCTTAGTAGAACTTGCTAGTAAAACGAACAAAGAGAAAGTATATTAAGCCAAAGGTTGTTGACTCTTAGTTTTTTAACCTGAGAAATTAATATTCCAAATAAAGAAGATATGTACATTTTCTTGGCTAAGTATATTTTAAAATATGTGACTACATTGTTTAGTGATAATAAATCTGGAGATCAAAATGCTTATTGATAACTACTAAAATTGTAATATATTCAGTGGCAATGCAGAGGAATTACTCAAATTTGACAAGAAATACTGGATTTTTGGTTTTTTAAGTAGACTCCACGCTTGCGCTTGAACTCATGATGCTGAGCTCAAGACCTGAGCTGAGATCCAGGGTCGGATGTCCAGCCGACTGATCCACCCAGGTGCTCCTACTGGAAATTTTTAAGAATAGTTTTTTATTGAGGTATAATTGCCGTATAACACTGTATTATTTTCAAGTGTATGATGTAATGTAATGATTTGGTCTTTGTATATACTGCAAATGATCACCACAATAAGTCTAGTTAACATCCATCACCATACAAAGCTCCTCCCCATCCCCAACAACCACCATTCTGTTCTCTGCATCTATGTGTTTTGTTTTTTGAGGAAGTGATGACAACATGCCTACTTCAAATAATAAAGGGAAAAATATGAAAGCTGTCAGTTTTTTTCTAAATTGTTCATTTCTTCCTCATTTCCTTTTATAATTTTCGCACGAAAATGATTCATTTATCACTAAATGTAATCATATTATCATCTCACCAAAAGACATTTCATATAATTAAATGCATAAGTCAGAAAAATATCTCTGTTAGTCTGTCCATATAAATTATTCCTTCAGAAAATACTGTCACTATATTACTCATATTCGCACATAGATAAACATCTCAAACCTAAATTCTGACTTCTGTAATTACGTGACACATATTGCTGAAATTATAATTGTCTAAAAGTTACCTCATTTGAAGGAGAAAAACATCCTAGATCAAACATCCTAGATCCTTGTGGTGATGAGCACTGGGTGTTTTACGTAACTAATGAATCATTGAACACTACATCAAAAACTAATGAGGTACTATATGCCGGCTAACTGAACATAACTAAAAAAAAGAAAAAACTTTTAAACTAAGAAGATAAAAAGAAAAAGCTATATCGCTCTTGCTAGATTAGTGGTTTTCAGCTGGGGTGCCCTTGCACCCCACAGGACAAATGGAAATATCTGGAGACATTTATGGATGTCACAATGCGGGGGAGGGCACCACCGGGTAGGGACCAGGGGTATTGCTGAACAGCCTACAATGCACTGGACAGGGCTTCATAAGTGGGGAGCCTGTGTAACATACACAGCTGTTGAATCATTATGCTGTATACCTGAAATGAATCTAACATTGTATGTCAACTACATTTCAGTTAAAAAAAAAAAAAAAGATTGGTCCCAAATGTCAATCAGTAAGAGCCGAGGCTAGGAAAGCCTGGTGTAATCGGCACAACAAAGCAAGAAGCACCAAATTCAATATATTGTGAAGATAATCCCTTTTGGGAGAGCATGCAATATTTTACCCAAGAGATTTTTCTCCTTCCGTGGCTGGTGGAATTTGAACTATCCCTTCTTGCTATTACTGTTGGCATCTGATGGAGCAGGAAAGAAAATGGAAGGTTGAGGGGACTGCAGAAACAGCCCTAAGTGGGCAGTGAGCAGTCCTCCTGATGCTGTTCTCTAACTGAATCTATCTTCCATGAGCCACAAGGATGAACTTGGATACTGAGTCGAAGCAATGCCTTCCCTGTAAAACAGGACTCACTTGACGTGCTAAAAAAAACACATCATAAAAATCAATACAAGCCACCAGTTTAAACAACTGTCCTTTCCCCCCGATGTCAGCCATAAGGGATATTCTGCACTGCTTGGGAATTGCTATTAAAATCAAACTTTTAACAGCCCTAAGTAAACATCTTCATTTTTCACGAAACTGAAGCGATGGCAGAGTAATATGATTGCTTACAGCTGCAAACGCCTCATTGTGAACGAAGCACTTGCCCGACTTCGACTACCATTTCTCTTCAGTGGGTCAGTGTATTTTTTCCAAATAAAACCATTTTTAATTCAATAAAGAATGCCATGGAAGACCCTTTGATTAAGTCACAGGATAGACCTGACACAAATAATTTGTTGATTACACAATTAATACACAATAATTTAAAAAAAAGGAAAAACACGTTCCTAAATACAAATGACTTTATAATTTTACATTAGGGACTAGCGCTGTGTAAATTACTCATGTTTTACCCCACCTACAGGAAAGAAAAATAGAAAACTTCACACTAGGAAGGAAGAGAAATGTTTCCTGTGTGTTTACTTTTCTTGAGTGCCTATGGTATTCTTTAGATAACACAGGTCATCAACATCTCAGGAGACAGGTCTCAAGTTTCCGAATGGGTAAGGAGTGAGAAACTGAGGCAAGCAAAGGGCATCTGGAATTCACTCCATCTAAGAAATCTTAGAAATCTTGAAATCTTGCTCAAACATTCCATTCAGAGACTTGAAATGAAAAACAAAAGTTCCTCTTGAATTTTAAATAGTCCAGGACAAAATATATCCCTATGTTGTATCACCATAGATTACATGACCGTAACCCACTTCTTTTAAGGCCGAACTGAGTTCAGCCCTCTAAAGACTGGGAGAGGGGTGTCTGGGTGGCTCAGTCGGCTAAACTTCTGATTCTTGATTTTGGCTCAGGTCATGATCTCAAGGTCCTGAGATCGAGTCCCACATCAGGCTCCGAGGTCAGCATGGAGTCTGCTTGGGATTCTCTCCCTCTCCTTCTGCCCCTCTCTTGCTTGCTCTTTTTCTCTAAATAAATAAATCTTTTTTTTTAAAAAAGGTTGGGAGAGACTTAATGTTCCTGGATGCTTTACATAGTACCAAACAGTTCTAAAATGGTAAACCCCTCTGGGAAGGGCACGGCAAGTGAGCACCATAATCCAGAGGGCCCCTACCGGGGAGTTTAGAGGCATTTGGAAACCGAAAGAAAAGCAAGAAACATCCCTCAGCCAAAATATGGACACCGTAAGTTCATTTAGTGACTACCTACCAATCCCTCTCGGTGCCAGGAAAGCGGGTGCTGGAATTTAAAGATCCAAATAGTTGACTCTGAGCCTGACTTTACAAGGGTACCTAAGAATGTGGAGTCAAACAGAGCCTGCTTTTGAGTGTGATCTTGTGCTAGAGAGGGAAATAGGCTGTGTTTATCAAAATAAAAAAGACTGGATCTTCATTTGTGACAGGCTCTGCGACCACAGAAGTCCCCTCAAATCTTTGCTTAACCTGCTCCTTTAGAAAAGCCCTTTAGAGGGGTGGCCAAATGCAGCAACACAGCCCCTGCTGATTTAGTCTGGCCTGCTTCTCTGCACATGCATTAAGGTGGCACCCATTCAGACAGCATTCAGTAACAGTTTATACGGAATTTCTTACACTATAAGAAAATCATATTTGTTTTGTAAATGCTGTTGTTTTGGTATTAGCTTAGTGATAATGTTCTCATTTTACTGAAGGAAGAATAAAAGAGTGTCCAAAATCGTTTCCATACCTTGTACCTTTATCCCCAAACATCGGAGCCTTAGTCCATGCGGCAGGATTAGCTATTTTATAGGAACATCCTGGCGACTTAATGGGGCAGCATAAGACTGGATGGGGTGACTGGCTGGGGTGGGAAGCAGTATGAAGTATTTTTAGTACAACTTGTGTCCAAATCTAGAGTTATTTTGGTGCCCTGGAGTCACCAAAAGTCATCTGAGGCTTTGGTATATAAAAATTCTAATTTTCATTTCATTTTCAACACATTTAATCCAAAGAATATTAACCCATAGCCAGGTTGTTCCTCAGACCAAATGACGGAATGTTCTCATCGAATTCTCCCAAGGCTGCAAAATGGCCAATTCTGTGAACGGCAACCACCTCGATAATCCCAGAAGCATTATGGTGACTCATTAAAACAGGCAAGGATTAGACACAGGCTTTTCCTCTAAATGGACAAAAATGCTCTAGCATCTTTGTAATTCAACTGACCCCATCACACCTACACAAAAACAGGTTTCTCCTTCAATCATGGACTTCCTGAAGGCTGACAACACAGGGCAAGGCGGACACCGGGGTTAGGAGATCATTACAGGAAGTTCCTGGAGCTGATGTCGGGGGAATGAGTCATTCGTTTTCTCCCTGATGGTAAGGATTTTATGGGTGAGCACTGGAGTAGTCATTTTTCAATATTTCACGAGTCTGGCTTGAGTGTTCAATAATCGAACATTCTTATCATCAGCAGCTATTTGTTTAGCTAGGAAGAATGACAAATTAGAAAATTGAAGCCATTTCCCCCCTCATGTACCTGAAATTAAGTACTGACATAGACAGGTGTTTTAATGAATTGATAAGTTTCGTAATTAAAGAGCCCAACCAGCTAACCCTTATTTCTGTTATCTATCCCAGCTCCTTCCACGACAAGGTGTTTGAGAGTTGTGTCAGTGTTAAAGTACATTCCCAAGCAGACTCTGGCCATCAGTTTATAACCACACAACCACCCCAATGACAACAACAAAAGCTAACAATTCCTTAGCACTTCCTGTGGGCCGGCCCTGCTCTAAGCACAGTTCTAAGCCCCCCTGGGAACTCCATCATGCTGCTTCGAAATCCTGGGGGAACGCAGCAAACTTCTCAAGGGTTAATGAGATACACAAGGGTGTTAGAATTCCAGAAAGCATGGCAACTACCCTCTTGGCATCTATACATAGAATAGTCTTACGTTGAAAAACAAATAAACGTGGTCCTGTAGGCATTTCACAAATATGAATTGAGGGCCTCCTGTGTGCGAGGCACTGAGCTCTATGCTCTAGGTGTATTCACCCACTTCATCATCACAACAACACCACTGTTCCCAGTTTACAGGCAGACGGGTACACAAGCTTGCCCACAGACCCAGAGCTAGGAAGTGGCAGAGTCAACATGAAGAGAATAGATTTGGTTAATCAAGTGGGACACTCGGCAAACGGTGTCACCATTCATCTTGGCACTCAGGGTAGAAACTTCAGGATCTCTCCCCTACTTGCCTCCCCGAGACTGGCCAATTCTCTTGAGGGTCTTCTTAGACCTCTCCCTCTTTCCCCTCCATTCCCCCAATCCTTGCCTTGGCCCAGGTCCACAGAGGCTTTCTTATTTTGTTTTGTTTCTTATTGAGGTGAAATTCACCTAACATAAAATCAGTCATTTGTACTGGCATTCAGGACACGCACCATATTGTGCAAGCATCTGCTCTGTCTAGCTCCAAAACACTTTTACTATCCCTAAAGGAAAGCCAGGGGCCACTAAGTAGTGCCTCCCCAATCTCCCTCCTTCAATCCCTGAAAATCACTCATGTATCTTTTTGTCTCTATGGATTTGCCTGTTCTCAATGGTTTCTATAAATGGAACCATACATTACGTGACCTAACGTTTTGGGGATTCACCCCTTCTATAGCATGAATCAGTGCTTCTTTCCTTTTTATGGCCAAACAATAATCCATGGCGAAGACAGACTGCATTTGTTTGCCCACTTTACCCATTCATCTGTTGATGGATACCTGGGTTGTTTTCACTTTCTGGCTACTGTGGATAGAGCTGCAATGAACACTCGCATACGAGTATTTTTTTTTTTTTTTGAATACCTGTTTTCAATTCCTTTGAAACACATACCTAGGAGTAGAATTGCTTCTCTGGAGTGTGCACCTAGGAGTTGGATTGTTGGGTTGTGTGGTGCTTCTATTTAAATGTTCGATGAACCCCTCATATGCTTCTGCTTGGACTCACGTGGCAGGATGATCTCCCCTCCCAAAGCCTCTCCTCCTCTAATCCCTCCTGTTCACTGCCGGCAGAAGTCTGCTGAGGGCACTCCACTGCCTCGCCACTTTCAACAGCTTCCCATACTGTAAAAGGATAACGGGCGACTCCTCAGGGCTTCGGACAGCCCACATGGGCTGGTCCAACCATGCTGGCCTCTACCTACCCCTCGGTGTGGTCCCCAGTTTCCTGAGACTTCCCTATCCTCTCTTCCCCTCCCCTCTAACAATACAGAGTCTCCAGTCCTAGGGCTTTCACTCCCTTTCAGGAACACCTCCCTAGTAGACCAGCTGGCTGAAGTAGTCTCCCGCATATCAACACGCTGCCTCTTCCGGAGATCGGCTCAAATGCTATCTCTTCCAGGCCAGGTTCCATGATATTCCCTTCCTTCCCCAGCTGGAGACAATCTTTGCTTTATCTGCTCCCAGCTAGACATTTTATCCGGGCCATTGTCAGAACATTTGCCCCCGAAGGCCTTTCATCCAAAAAAAAAAACTTGTGTAACAAGTCTCATCTCCCACACAGCATGTAATTTCTATGAGAACCAAAATCATACTTTTATCTACGTTGCCCATCATAATGCTTTGACCATGGCTGGCATTTGAAAAACCCTTGAGGAAGAACCAAATTAAGGAATGAAGGGATGAAGCTGAACAAGGGAATGGTCAGACACGGCTTATCAGGTGGAAGCATCCTCTCTGCTTTCTGAATCAGCTTCATCAATTAGGCCCACCCAGGACTCTAGCCGAACACATACTAATGGCTTGATCATAGAGATTGATGTCAAGAGGGGAATCCCAAAGGAAATCATACTGCACTGGCTGTGTGACTGTGGGCAACTTTCTTAGCCTTTCTGTGCCTTGGCTTCCTCATTTGCAAATTGCAAATAAACTAGCTTTGCTTTGACTATTAAAATGCACTACTATTTATGAAGCTCTTAGAATGGTTCCTGGCACATGGTCTGCATTTTAGAAGAGTTTATTAAATAAAATTAAGTAAAAGAATAAGCCAACTGCTTATGCTCTAAATGACAAAACTGTGATGAAGACAGACAGGCAGAGAGAATACAAGGTTCTTTGAGCTGCAAAGTGAAGCTATTTAATCAGGCACACTAACCAAACCATCCATGTGAATTCAAATGCTATGTATCTCTAATTGATTTACCACGCGTTTTTCTTCTGCTTTATTGGTTTGAAGGTCTGAGGCCATCACAGAGAAGCACTTTTGGTCTAATCCTGGTATGTCACCTCACCCAAGGCTGTCATGGGTAAAGTAACTGATAACTCTTTGTTGATTAGACTTCCCTGGGCAAACAGAACTGATTATAGAGAAATCAGAGCCATATCTGGCTATGGCTTACTTTAGGACTAACTGTGAAGCTTCGTATAACAACAAACAAAACTGAGCATATTGATCAATCAATGAGAACAAAGTACCCAAGTGTATTTGCCAGTGATGTGTCCACTTCCCATTCTAGTCTATTCATTTTAGTCCCTAAAGGTTTAGCAAATGTGTTCTCCTAAGAACCATTGCTTAAACTTCCTGACCCTTTCCACTACCACGATTTTCATTAGCAAGCTCCTCTTAGATCTGTCCCCTAGAAATATGCCCTGTCTGAATAAATTCCAGCTATCCAGTTGTTTCCTGTACTTCCCATTACAAAGCCACCCCATGACATCTGGTCTATTCCTATATTTGAGTGCTGATAAATCGTACAGATCTACACCTTCATTTGCAAATTTTAATGATGCAAACGCAAAGCCAACTAAAACGTTCTACACGGTGCATGCATTCCCTTGTCCACAGCACAGAAACCCCACCCACTGGTATACGTGTGGTTTGGCTTGCTGGTGATATCAGAGGGTCCTCCATCTGCTATCTAGTGGACTGAATACATAAAGGAGCCTCTCTTCCAACACTAAGACCCAGAGTCTGACCCAATTTAAACAATTTTGAGAAAATGCATTTTTTAAAACTTTTTATTTTGAGATAATTGTAGATTCCTATTCAGCTGTAAGAAATATTACGGAGCACTCTCCTGTACCTGTCACCCAGCTGCCCCCAGAGAGACCTCCTTGTGTAACTGTAGTACAATGTCACAGCCAGGAAACTGATATTGATACCATCCAAACACTCTACTGGGATTTCACCCATCTTGCAAGCACTCATTTGTGTGTGTGAATGTGTGTGTATCTAATTCTATGCAATTCTATCACATGGGCAGATTTATGGGACTATCACAACAGTCAACACAGAACATTCCATTGTCACAAGGAGCCCTCATGCTACCCCTTTATAACTACTCTCACCTCCCTCTCAACCTAACACCTTCTTAAATCTGGCAACCACTAAACTGTTTTCCACTTCTATAATTTTGTCATTTCAAGAATGTTATATAAATGGAATCATATGGCATGTAGCCTTTTTTGACCAGCTTTATTCACTCAGCATAATGTCTTTGAGATCCATCCAAGTTGCTGAGTGCATCAATAGTTCATTTCTTTTTATGATCAAACTGTGTTCTGTGGTATGACCACACCATGGTTTGTTTTGCCAGAAATGCATTTTTGATTCAATGCAATTTTCTTATCTGCACCCATGCTATATAATGTAATATGAGTTTGTGGGGAATTACATAAACCACCTTGTTTTTTATTACAATACCCCCACAGTGAAGTGAAAATGCAATTTTCTGCATATTTTAAATTAAAGCTTGCACAGGTGTTTCAGTCAGCTAAATATTTTAGCTGGGACTATTTTAGCTCCGAATTATCCAAATGATTATCTCAAAAAATATTTCATTTAATTTAGTTTGCATAGAATGCCTCTGTGTGAAGTAAGTGGTGTTAATTTCAAGTAACTAATGACCATAATTATTGGGATTTAGTCTCCTGGCCATTCTCTCCTTTGGAATTTACAGGGAGCTTATGAAAGTTCAATCACTGTATTTTTGGCAAAGGACCCTCATGCTTTGTCTGCATTTTACTGCTTCCTTTGCACCTGGGAGCAGCTATTTTAGGACTGTCTAGACAATCACTCCAGCTTTAAAGGTCTTTTCCTTTCTTTTCAAATAATCTGAGCATGGAAGGTAATAAATAGATGATGTTGGCATTCTCTCATCCAAGATGCTATTCAAATAGAGTTGGGAACAAAAATGCCTTGGCTCTGGCTCACAGAATTGAGAGGCCTTAATATCTGGTTCCAGGCTTCTACCCGCTGATCCAACTTTAAACCAACAAGGTCTCCCTCCATCCATACCTCTTCCCTTACGGTATCAGGATCATACTTTTTGGAAGAACTTCATGAAATGGTTAACAGTTGACAATTTTGGACCTATAAAGATGGCAGTTTCAAGTGACCCAACCCAAGAGATTTGGGAAGGAATCTGGGGGTGGTCTGGCTCCATTTCCCTTCTCTAGTTCCCAGGCAACACTCACACAGACCATAGAGATGGCCCAGAAAGCAGAAACTTCTACAGATCACTCTTGCCACTGCAGGGGAATAATGGAACCAAGTACTGGGTCCAATGTCACTGGACTTTCTCCACATGCTTGTTCTAGGCTGTTCCTCTGAGCCCGTAAGTAAGATCCCAGGGAGACATGCACAGAGTAAGTCTACTTTCCTTAAGTCTTCTCTTTCAATAGGTAATAGACACCTTTCAAGCTTTCTGCGAGACTCCTAGAGCCCACCGTCTTTAGGCTCCTTAATGAGTCCTGAGAATGCTTCCTGATCTCTGGCCCTCTGGGTAATCTTCCTACTGGTACTTTCTACTGATAATCACAGTATTTCTACTGGAGGGAAAAAATACACCAGGATGGAATATATTTGAGATATATATATATATATATATATGACACCTAACAATAATTGGTGAATTTCATTTGCTTCCTTGTGTTTTATTATTAGTGTGTTTATTTTTCAATAAAATAAACCTCACTACTGCCATAAGACTCTTTCCTACAGGACAATGATGAAGCCCCAAGCTGTAGGCAAATTTTTTGAGACTCATCAGCATGTTTTTATTTTCTAATAGTCCATGTCTTCTCACTTTACAATTTTTCACTTCCCAGTTGCTCTTTAATACAATTCAGTCTGTTTTCTGCTTCCACTATTCAGATAAAACTGGTTTGGTGAAGATCGCCTATGATACCATGTTGTAAATTTCAGGGCAGGGGTGAGGGGAGAAATTGTTCTGCCTTCGTTCCACCTGATTCCACAGCAGCATTAGGCTGAGCTGGCCACTCACCCAGTCATCTTGCACCTGTTTCCTCTCCTAGCTTTTGCTAAATACATCACTTTCCTCACTTCTGCCTTCACTAGCCACTTGGTTTTGTTTCTTTGCTGCTGCTCTTCCTTTTTTCAAGCTTTAAATGATGGCGCACCTCATCGCTCTGTTCTAGGCTGGTATCTCTTCAGTCCAACCTTCTCAAGAGGTGCTCAGTACCTATGGATCTCTGAATCAGGCTCACCAGAAATAAGCTCCATCAGAGAAGGAAACCTTTAACATCAATTGCTGAATTCCCAGAATCTGAAAGAGTCCCAGGCATTCCTTGGTGCTCAAGAAATATTTGTTGAAGAAATGAATTGCCTGAGGTGCTTGTGAAAATCTGGAATACATCCCTGGACTTCTAAATTGGAATCACAGTCAATCTGACATCTGAGAACCAAAATCTCTGGCCTTTGTCACATGACCTTTCATCCATGCTCTTTCTTTGACCCAATACCCTCCCCTCTTCCTCATCCTCCATGCTGGGAGATATCTTTCCTGAACCCCAATACCACCCAAAGTAAGTCAGATCTCTCTATTGGGCCCCCTCACAGAATCCTCTCCTTTGTGGAATTTATTGTCACTTTAATTTTATACACACGTGTGCAACTATTTAACGAAGTCCTCTCTCCTGCCAGCCTGCCTCAGCTTATGTAGGATTCTCTTTATCATCGTATTCCCATTTCTTCATCTAAGCCTTATTCATAGTAAGCCCTCAAGGAATATCAGTGACTAAATTAACATGTATGATATGGATTAATATTGTGTTAATATTAATACATCAAAAGTGTGTCAATAATACATACATGAAATATATTTAAATGTTATATTAATGATATAATAAATAATTATTAAATGATGGCATAAATTTCTCTCTCCAGCTCCAAGCTCTCCTCTGAATTCTAAAGGTATATATCCATTTAGAGGCCTCAAGTCTCCATGTGGATATCTAGTGGGTTTCTCTCCTTAAAACTGTCCAGAGACCAAACTTAACTCCCCCACCCCAAGTCTTGTTTCTCTCTCAGTATCTCCTTCATGTGGGTAGACAGCATCACCAACCCGGCTGCTCAAGCAAGAACTTGGAAGTTGCATTTGGTTCCTTCTTCTCCTTCATCAGTCTCCTATCCCATAGCCAATTAAACACCTAGTCTTGTTTTCTTCTGCCTCTAAAATACATTGCAAATCCATCCCTTCTCCATCACCACAGCTGCTACACAAGCCCAATCGCCCCTCAACAGTCAAGTGGATGGTTGTCGTGGCCCAACGACCACCACACATCCATTCTTGCTCTCTAATAATAATCCATGTTCTACACAGAACTCAAAACATCAATCAAATCATCCCTAAAAAAAGATACATCCCAATTCAATGGCTTCCATCTGCAATGGAATAAAGTACATACCCTTTAGCTAGGCCCTGCCTATCTGTCCACAGTCCCTCATCTTCTTCTCTTCTCTTACCAGACCCTGCTTTGCACATGCCGTTCCTTCTGCCTGGAATGACTGCCCCGTGTGCCTTCACCCCCTGCCCATTTCGCAAAGCTTGCTCCTTCTCTTTTTGGCCCTCAGATTAAATGTCACCTTCTCAGAGCAACATTCTCTAGCACTCTATCTAAAATTAGAGTCCATCTTCTGATATCTGTTATCACAGAAATCTATTTTCTACACGGCATCTACCACAACTTGGAATTACTGATGTACCATTGTTCATTGTCTTGTTTTTGCACTGAAAAGCTCCATGTCAGTCTTGTTGGCCATTTAACCCCCCACACCTCAGAGCCCAGTACATAGTTCTCGAAATAAATGGTTGCTGCATGAATGAACAAAGAAGAGAAGAACAGTCAAAATAGAATGACTTCAACAGATTTGTGGTTGCCAGGACCTGGGGGTACGGGAAGGGGTTGACAATAAAGAGGCAGCATGAAGGAAGGTGTGGGGGGCTGGGGGAGTGTGACAGAACTCTTCTACATCCTGGTTGTGGTGGTGGTTATGCAACATCATGCATTTATTGAAACTCATAGCCCTGCCCCTCGACAAGATGCATTTTACTGTATATAAATTAAAAAACAAATGAATAAAATTGTGGTGTTTCCAAAACCCAGGTCAACTCAGAGCAAATCAAAGAATCCAAGCTTCATAGGCTTGGGGCTCTTTTAGGAAGGGGGGGGGTCAATTAACTCTCCGTGTTCGTGGTCAAGTACTGACTCAAAACATACTTCCTCATTTCCCATTTATCAGTTTAAAGAAAGGAAACCGGAAACAAACTCAAGATGTGGAGGATAAACAATACAAGAAAAGACAGTGGTTAAAATAATATTTAAAATAATCATGTGATAAAATGTCAGCATTTGGGACACTTGGCTCTGTTTGTATTGGCTCACCCCATGGGTGCAGTGGCTGTGGGCTGATTTCACAATGGTGCCTCCCACATACACACCCACGGCTGACCTCTGCTTTGTGCAGCAGATAATGACTAAACTTCACATATTACCCTGGCAAAATCTACCCCTTCCCTGGAGGGCTGTTACACACAGAGAATTATAGTCTCACAGCTGAACAATGTTTCTTTCTCAAAATATTATCATGATCAACTTTCATTAAAACAAAGTTATATGGGCTGAAAAATTGCTCTCTTTTGCCAAATTATTACTCATCATGGTATAGTCACCCAACATATGCCACTGAGAAACTCCATTCTATTGGGAGAAAGCAGGATTCATAGATATTAATAGATTCTTTAGGCATGAGTTGAGTTCTGTAAAGTAAGCCCATGGCATATGAATTTCATCTTGTGACCTTTCCCTGCAGCCCCACTATTGACTTTTATACATTAGAACACGTTGATGGATATACCATTTCAAAATGAAATATTTGGATATCTGACTCTGATTTGGGGAAAGGGAAATAGTGAGCTAATTTCCTCTTTTATCGAGCTGAATCACTGAGCTCGCTCTGTTGCTATGCACGCATGAGTCGATGTCATAGCAACCTCCCAATTTGCTCTTAAACACACAACAGCAGAATGATGCTAATAGGTATGGGTTTTTTTTTAATCCTTAGATTTTATATGTTCTCTGAGCAGTTTTAACTTGATACTGTATTTTATAGTACAGCGTTATTTAGTTCTCCTTTGGGAGTCTTATCACTGCTGACCGCCATAGATATCATCATAGATATCATCAAGACCAGCACAAGAGAAGTGTTTACTTCTTGGAAAATTCACTCATGGTTGCCCTTTATTCATCTTAATCCTTTGCTCCCCATTAAAAGTTTGCACTTTGGACAGTATAGGCTGGATCCACTTTAGGATTTTCTTTATGTGGATCCTAAGTTTAAATGGGACTGAAATATATTCTTTGAAATTCATGAAATAGAGGACTACACAGACTTCTCATATACCTATTTAAGTAAATTCAATGAACGTGTAATTACCACTTGGTATGAACTAGGAAGTGTGCCAGGCTCTAGAAAGAAGTAACAAAATCTTCACTATTAAGGGATTCGGAAAACAACCAAGAGGGAGAGATAAGGGGATATTCTAGTTTCTTTGAGCTCTTGCTGTAGAAAATAAGGTATGGGTACTCTTGAATTCTGCCACTTTGGGGTTTCGATTTTTCACCTACAAAATATGCTGTAACATCTCACTTCAGGCTAGCATAGGACAATCACAGAACACACCATCTCAATCACTGTCTGTAAAGTGTCACTGGCCGATGGACTGAAAGAATAAACGGCTTGTTCCTGAAACACCCGAAACAGGTTTCCAATTCCCTACTTCAAAATTATTTGGCCACCTGGGCTGATGTTCTAATTAGTGCAGGAATTGTGTGTGTTATCTTATACATAGGGGATACATTTTGCTGAAACTTTAGGTATCTAACCACCCTTCCACGATCATATATTAACGTACCCAGAGTGAGGAAACAATCTGGCTCCATCCGAGCATCTACTTCTAATTTGAAGAACGTGTATCAGGTACCGGAGGACACATCGACTCTCTCACGGACCATATGCCTTTTTTTTTTTTTTATTTGACAGAGAGAAATCACAACTAGGCAGAGAGGCAGGCAGAGAGAGAGGAAGAAGCAGGCTCCCCGCGGAGCAGAGAGCCCGATGCGGGGCTCGATCCCAGGACCCTGAGATCATGACCTGAGCCGAAGGCAGAGGCTTAACCCACTGAGCCACCCAGGCGCCCCCCCCCCCATATGCCTTTTTAAATGTCTCAGCAAACTGGTGACTTTTCATTTCTGATCAGGTGGAGAACGCGCTTTCTTCACACTACACGTGTTCTTTCCATAAGGCCCACTGTAGCTAGCCCCGGCTGCTCTCGGAGGAGGGAGCAAAAGCCTCCATTCCATAGGTCTGTCTGGATCATAATGCTAGAGGTAGAGGGCCCTTGTCGTTCCTAATGAATCATACTTCTAAGTTATTTGTACATTATGCAGAAGTGAGTTTGGCATTTTTAGAAGTATTAACTTGTGACTTCAACAGAGACCCCCAAGGTTAATATTCCTTTGAAAAGCTACTGTGGAAACATATTTCCCATCAGTAAGCCACAAGGAGTTGGTCCCCAGGGCCAGCCTCAGAAGAGAACTTCTTGGAAATGCAAGTGCCTGCCCCGCACCCCAGACCTACAGAATCGGACACTCTGGGTGGGGTCTGGCAGTCTGTGATCCCACACACCCTCCCGTGAGCTTCAGTGTGTGCTCAGCTGTGAGAACCACAACTTTACACAATCCATGTTTCTCATTTAGGATTAGACATATATATACACTGAAGCTGAGAAATAGCTCCTTTCTTCTTTCTGATGCTATGAGGTTTGGGGGGTTTTTTGTTTGTTTGTTCTTGCCTATTCGCTTGTTTTGTGTTCTTCTGGTATTCTGACAAAAGTGAGATTTCTGCCTATCCTAGTGTGACGCAAGTTCACCTAGTTCCTGATGAGCTAAAAAGTCATTGTAGACATTTCAGCTTCAAAGAATTACCTATTTATTTTTTTTTAAGATTTTATTTATTTATTTGACAGAGACATAGTGAGAGAGGAAACACAAGCCGGGGGAGCGGGAGAGGGAGCAGGCTTCCCGCCGAGCAGAGAGCCTGACATGGGGCTCGATCCCAGGACCCAGGGGATCATGACCTGAGCCGAAGGCAGACGCTTTACGACTGAGCCACCCAGGCGCCCCAGAATTACCTATTTAAAATATAAGCTATTAGCAGCAATAATAAGAGGATGACTAATTTGAATCACCTAGCAGCTTGGGTCTGAAGAAACAATGGCTTAGAGTCAGAGAGACTTTAGTCCAGCATTGTACGGGTTAAGTGGGGGTTTCTCGACCTCAGTGCTATTTGCATGTGGGGCCAGATAATTCTCTGTGGGAGGGAAGCTGCAGGATGTTTTAGTAGCCTCCCAGGTCTCCATCCACTAGGTGCCAGGAGCAATGCCCCCCGCCCCCAAGCTGTGGCAATAATAACATGTCCCATTTCTACTGGTCCACCAGGAATTCTCAACTTTGGCTGCACAGTGGAATCCATTAAAAATGCTGATGCCCACAGTCCATCCCAGCCTGGTTGCAGCAGATCTTGGGGTAGGCTCAGGAATCCACGGGTACTCTCTCAAAGCTCGCCAGGTGTTGCTGAGGTGCGGCCAAGATCTCCAAACATCGTATTGACATCCCTGTGCCTTATTTCCTTACCTGGGAGATGGGTGCAACTCTATCTGTTCTGGCTATCACATAGAATGTCCCAAGGATCGAATGAGAGATCATCTGTAAAAGCACATGTTCCACCAAATACAATGCTAAGGGTGGCAGGGAGAAATAATGTATTTGAGAAAAATGCCGTGCAAATGAAAAGCTGTATCCAGCCCTCTGTAATGAACTAGGACGATTTATATTTACTGTCTCTTGGACGCACACCTCATTTACAACAGGCAAGAGATGTGGGGAATTTGCAAAGTGTTTCTTAGGAGTAAACCGGCAGTGTTATTTAGTCCTAGATGGACAGAAAGCCATATTAGATCAGATCAAACTGTCATACTGTTCACCAACAATAATGTGCACATCCAAAATCAAATCCCTAATCTTTCTACCCTCTTGGCTCTCAATAACTCACCTGAGTAAGTAGGAGAGGATTCAAATTAATCTGAAGGTAAATTACCTCTTTAAAAATTGTTACAAAGTAGAAAAATCATATATATTAGAAGTCTGGTATAGGCTTCAACTGTGTCCATATGTATGATTTCTTTAGAAAAACAAAAAGATCATGGGGTGCCTGGGTGGCTCGGTCAGTTAAGCGTCCGACTCTTGATTTTGGTTCAGGTCGTGATCTCAGGCTCGTGAGATAGAGCCCTGAGTCAGGCTCCATGCTCATTACTGCTTGAGATCCTCTCTCCCTCTCCCTCTGCCCCTCCTCCTGCTCATGGTCTCTTTCTAATAAATAAATCCTTAAAATAAATAATAAAAATAAAAGATCAAAGTATCTGAAGCAAGCAATATCAAATATTAACGGTTATTAAATTTGAACAACAGATACATAGGGTGTTTATTTTTTAAAACTTTCCTATATGTTTGAAATATTTGATTAAAACTAAAAGAATATGTTAAGCTCAGTTTGAACAGATCATCCGAGAATACTCTGAAGGAACACTAAAGAAGACATGTTTTAGTTGGTGTCAGGTGACCAAGGAGCCCCCCAGAGGGACAGGATGCCAACTGGAGGCAAAGGGGCTCCAGCTCAGACTGCCTGGCTCTGTTTCCACTGCGGCATATGCAGGCAGCAGACACCAGGCCTTTGACGTTCAAGATCCGTGTTGAACTTGCCCTGCATGGAAGGAGTTTATTTTTGTCACATGTTCTACCGGCTTTTACACTAAGCAACATATTATGAAATATCTGCTTCTCCCCTCCCCCGTACTCATCTCTATTTCTAGAAAGCAATAGGGTGGTAATTGTGACATTTTACAAAAAAAGGGAGAAAGAGGACAGCCCTTTAGGTGCATCTTTTAAAAGAACTAATTTTGGGGGCACCTGGGTGACTCAGTCAGTGAAGCATCTGATTCTTGATCTCAGCTCAGGTCTTGATCTCAGGGTCCTGAATTCAAGCCCTGCACTGAGCTCCACGCCGGGTGTGGAGCATACTTTAAAAATTAATTAATTCATTAAAAGAACCAATTTGCTGGAAGCACTATACTCAGAGTGTGGGCTGTGATCAGATAAGTAAGCAGAACAGTGTTTCTCCTGGAGTAGGAGTTGGCAAACTACAACCCGCAGGCCAAATCCAGTCTGCTGTCTGTTTCTGTAAATACAGTAGTAATTTTACACGGCCTGCTCTGTTCCTTTACATATTATCTCTGGATGTCTTCAGCTACAACATCGGAGTTGAGTAGCTATAACAAAACCCGGCCAAAAGCCTAAAATATTTACCATCTGGCCCTTTATAAAAAAAACTTTCTGAACCCCTTAACATATCAAATCTTTCCATAGAAACTTAATAATAAGAGATTAGACAAAAGGAAAAATTTAATGACTTCTTGTACTGTCGTCATGTGATAATACACATTTCTTGCTCTATTTTTCTTTTAATACCCACAGACCAATTATAAAAGATTCAAATACTAACTACCATTTTTTCTCCTTAAAAAAAATTGGTGTAGCCTACAAAGGAAACCTAACGGAGGATGTGTGTTGATGATTAATAATTTAACATGTTGACAATCTCTCAAACTGGCCCTTTCCGAGCGTAAAACTATTTTAATTGCACAGTTATTTGGAGCTGAATAACTGCATTACATGTAAAACTACTCCTGAAAATTTATTAACCAAGAATTCTTCCCTTTTTAAAGAAATACAGAAGTCATAGTTGTATGCTAGAGAGAAATAGAAAGATGATCTCCTTTCCAGCCCTTTAAAAATAATTACCTTTATAAAGAGTAAAGATGACATTTATGTTTCAACATAACAGGCCTGGCCTTTCCAGTGTTTGGGGAAATTTTAAGAAAAGGAGCTTTTGCAGTTACAAAAAGTTGTATCATTCCCAGCAGCCTCATAAATTGAAAATAAGACCCTACTGATATCCCTTCATTTCTCCTCAAAATGATCACAGAATAGGAAAATAGGAAGAAATAAAACAGAGTGCAGAGCTATGGTTGCCAAGGCAACCGTAATCATATTTCCTTTGAACTTCGGTGGAGCATCCACTGTAGTTCAATCCAAGTTCATGTTTCCTTAGGAAGCTTATATAAATTCAAAGTCCTTATTATCTACAGCAGTATCATTCTCATCAAGCAGGTGATGACAAGAGTAAAGAACAGAAACTGAAATGCCCATGGCACTCCTCTCATGGGGAAGAGCCGGGGAAAACAACACTTGCTACTTGCTAGCATACCCAATGGCCAAGAGAACATTTGCCCCACTCAACTCCATTCGACAAGCATGTGCAGTACTCGCTGGCTACCGCCATGGATGGGGACGTAGACAATGCAGTAAGCAGAGACTAAAATGAGCTGCAATTGCCTCGTAGATCCCCATGGCCCTAGAGAACTATGACAAAGTACAGAATGGCTAGTAGGCACACGCCATAGATTAGCATTTGGGGACCTTTCTCTTAAAGGAAAATATTTATAAACATCCGTTTGCCTTCATAGTGGAGAGAGGGAAAATGTTTCCGTACAATTGTCAGGAAGTCATTACTACTCATTTGTATCTCATTTGATGCTGCCTTCAGGACTGAAGAGGAAGTTGTTTACTCCAGGAGATGGTCAGTATCTTGGAGGCTGGGGAGCCCTAAACAATCTTTGTTCATATTTTCCAACTTAGGCACTTGGCAATTTGAAGGTCTGTAAAGATGGTTGGTGTTTTCCCATAGAAACAATCATGTGCATAGTGATTTGGGTTCTCAGGCCACCTGACGTGGTCTCATTTAACCCATAACAAACCTGAAGTGCAGAGTCGGAAGTATAAAAATAAATGGGAACACAATTCTCATTCATCTCAGACCCTGGTAAGAAGAGGCATCCTCCATCACGGTATAGGAGAAAGAGCACTGGGTTGGGGTCAGAGGTCCCTTTCGGTGGCTTTAGACCAGAGACCATCTCCTGTGAATCCTGTGGAATCTCCTGGGTCCATGTCAGTAGCCTGGCCCACCCGCTGCAGGATCTCCATCCAGAACTTACTGGTTAAATGAAATAATGAGCACAGTATGATTCTGGGCTAGTCACTTGACCATCTTTGAGATTTAGTCTCCTTCCCTGTGAATCTGAATTAGATGCTTGAGTAGACCAGGCGCTATGCTCGTCTTGCTCTCTATTCATCTCCCCTCAGATTGGTGGGCAACCCATTTTATTCCTGTTTTTTCCACCACAGGGATAACAATGGTTGCCAAAAGTGGTGGCTGGAAAGACGTATCACTAGGATGGAGACAGAGACCAGTGGTGGGGATAGGAGAGTCATGGTTTTGGAAAGGAATTTCCTGAAAATAGAGACACCCAGTAGCATTTTTCTCTGAACCAATACTATGATAACAAACAGTTCACAAATTCACCCTCTCTGAGAAGCCCTTTTTGAATAACACCCACCTCACCTTTCTGGTGTCTCCTTTCCCTGATGTTTTACCTTATTTCTTTAGTTTTTGTTTCTGGGACAGTGATCCCTTCTCACTTAGTCTATTTTCTGCCATTTAGTGGCTATCCCCTGACATGGTAGGGGTGTGCATCTGTTTCATTCAGAGCTGTATCTCCAAAACCCAGAGCAGTGTCTGCTCATAGTAGGCATTCGACACATATTTACTGAACATATGAATCATTGAATGAGAGAAAGGAGTATACTCTGCTTTAGATCCAAATAGAGGAGCTAGATATCTTAAAGTACAGACTTTCCAAAAAAGGAAAGGGAAGCATTCATGGAAGGCAAATCTTGGGATCTTATTAAATCTAGGAGGAGAAGGACAATCATTTTTGGTCAGAAAAATTAAGGTAAGGAGACCCAGTATCCCAAACTACTACCCAGCAAATTCAGTAACTGGAGTGGTTGCTTAAGTACAGATGCTCTTGCTTATCTATAAACATGTATAAAGAAGGGCTGCTCTTGGACTTTAGGCTACCCTGAGGCCTGGGAGCTAGCCCGATACAACGGAGAAACAAGACCATCAGCAGGGGTAGGTGTGCCTTCGAGTTCCTGCTCTGCCTCTTAATGCCTTAATGTCTTAATGACTTTGAACAGTTAGAGAACCTTCCATCTTTCAGTTTTCTCCTTTCTAAAACCAGAAGATGGCCCACTGCCTTTCGAAGCTGTCGTGAGGGTGAAATGAAAAGACGTAAGTAAACCCGGGAGACAGAGAACTTTGAACAGGCGATGACTTTCTCACCATTGCTTCCCATCACCCTCCCAGCTTTGCCTCCAATAGCAACAGGTTGCCCAAGTCACTGAACCCCTTGATCTCCACTTCCTGTTCCTACAAGATGAACAATTGGGTTAGAATGATTCCAAATAGAGCTTCCCCTCTGAAAATCCTGTGCACTCACTTTTACCTCCCCAAGTATGTAATTATGGGGCTGGATGAATTAAAGAGATCTTGTAGAGATAATCTAGACGTATCTACAGAGGATTATTAAGTATTGTGAATTGTGTGTGTTGTAATTCTAGACTCATAACCCTAAAATATAATTTTTCCTGAACAAGTCTTCGGGAAGAAGAGCTACAGTCCATGTCTCAGCAGTTCAAACTCCAGAGACTCTTTCAATGTTTGGGAGGGGCTGAAGAGGCCCAATATTTTAAAGATGAAAATTTGGTGCTGAAATCTTCCTTTTGCATTTATGACTGTGTCCCAAAGAGAATCCTAGAAAAGAGAAGTGTGGTTCAGAAATACCAAGAGACCTCTTAAGAATCCAGCAAGGTTTCATATGCATTTCAGTTGATTTATGCTTCAAAATTGTTCCTCATTTACAAGTTCCCACATTTATACTACCCAAACAGGATGAATCTGACAACCTGTGAATAACGAAAAAAGGAAGAAAATCAAGTTACCACACAAATTATTTTCCCTTTGGGTCGCGTGCACCCCGTAAGATACCTTGAATACAGCACTGACATCACAGAAAAATTTACTTAGGATTAGTGGAAAATAATTTACTGGTTGTCATCCAGTCTTTAAAAGTCCTTTTTAAAAAGTAACCTATTCAAAGAGTTCCCAGGGGAGAAAAAGTCTTTTAATTCTAATACCTTTGCCCAAAGGAAAAAAAAAAATGGTCTGAAATATATCCAAATACGCTAGTGAAAAAGAGCTCCCTTGAGTACAACCACAATTTTTAATTCCTTAAAGCACGTCTTGCTTTGAACAACATACTTTCAGGTCATATTCAAATCACACACCTTTGGGACATATTCCGATCGTACACACACATACACACACACTCTGCCCCAGCCACCTCCCCCGTTTCCTCCTGTAACCAGAAAATGGAACGGTTTACAGCAACCATGCACATCCTTCAATTTGCATAAAAAATAATGGTTTTAACCCAAGAAAGAAGCACAAAGAACATAATCAGGGCTGAAATTAGTCAAAATGAATAAAGGTTTTTAAGACAAAAATAAACCTTAAATTCTAATATAACTTCACCTGGATCAACAGCTACCATGATAAAATAAAATATCTATATCACATAACTACACACAGGTGACCTCGAAACACCCAACTTACAAATATCCTGTATGTGGCAACAGCCAACCCAAGTGAGTTGGACCAGGACTAGGGCAGGCTCTCCACAGGTCTGAAGGCGGGAGAAGGATTCCCCTTGGTCTTGTCCTGCTGGACACCGGTGTTGGCAGTGATTAGAGTAGAAGGGAGGAATGGGAAGCCATGGTTCTCATGCCACCACAGTATTCCCTTCCCACCATGCTCACCAAGGAATCCATTTCCCATAAATGTTACAAAGAGCGCCTTGGTTCCCAGGCGGGTCCATCAGAAGTCCGCTGGGCCCACAGTACAGCTGGAACTGTGCTATTAATACTAGGCTGACTTCCCACTTGGAAGCCAACTCCAGCCCTGACAGTGTTCATCAGCTCTGTTATGGTTAAATGGATTTGTGGGCGGTCCTGGGAGCCTGCCAGTTAGAACATCCTTTCTGTGGGAAAATTCCTGCCGAGGCCCAAACAACTCACTCACAAACATGGTTGTAGACCACACGTTGGGAGACCCTTAGGCATTGACAAATCAATCCTCACCCTTCCTTTCTGGAAGTGCTTGGGTGATCACTAGAGTAAAACGTTGCAAAGATAAACACACGGCAGGTTCAACACTGGGCACCTGACCATGGTAACTAATAGGCATATTTTGCTGCCTCATTAATACAGTAACAGATCTGCCTCTCCCCTGACACACATACACATGTATACACTCATTAGGACACTTGAGACCCATCACATGCATGCACACACTCCACCATGCCCTGTTCCACGTGAACATGTTTTCGTCTACACAGAAGTATCTTTGTCTTTTCTTGGGTAAAGAATAAACCATGATACAGGCTTGAACTATGAGTACTCTAGCTGTTGTTTTCTTGCTCTAGGGATTGATTTGTACTTGTCCATCTACATCAACTGGCTCCTCTCCAGGCCAAAAAGACAACTGTAGGACAACCAGCCAAAGCATGGAGATGCTCAGCCATAGGACAGAAAGTGAAAGAGCTGTAATCAAGATTAGACCTGGGATCTGAATAACATCGTGTTCAAATCAACTGAGAGACTCTCTCTTACATAACAGTCCTCTTGGATTAGTGAAACTTACACATGCAAAGGATCCCGTTCTCATCAATGGCAAAGAGACTTTGGTAAAAGTTGAT
Source organism: Meles meles (assembly GCF_922984935.1). Taxonomy (NCBI): domain Eukaryota; kingdom Metazoa; phylum Chordata; class Mammalia; order Carnivora; family Mustelidae; genus Meles; species Meles meles. The sequence goes on from NC_060087.1 coordinate 7,836,906, forward strand.
GAATTGCAAATCCAAAAAGAGAAGTGTTCACCTAGTTCACTCGTTTCAACACATACACAGGGCTAACAGTGCGAGAGAGGAGATGTTGGATGATTTTATCAGCAGATTATATTCTGCTAGGAGATGAAAAATATTCACTGCCTAGGAGCCTTAAAAATGCACACTCTTAACCTGTCCAAGGGAGACAATGGTGATGCTGAAGTAAGTACATTCAACATACCTTCAGTCTTTGCAGCCCACGAAAGCCAAAGCTGTGTTATTTACCTAAAGACAGCACAGGAACCACTGAAGACCACAGTGGTCCATGGAGCAGCCGAGGTTTTCCCAAATCTGCTATCTTCTTAAGTCAGTTGATCAGCCTTTCATGAAAGGGCAAGGGCAGAGACAAGGACCAAGTTCAGTGTGGTGGCCTGTCCTCCAGGGAGGGGACCAGAAGAGATTTCAGCACACATGAATGATCTCCAGTACAGAGCCAGTAATGATATTTCAGCTTTGCTGTTATATCTCTTTTTAAATTTTATGGTATTTTAAAAAAGATTTTATTTATTTATTTGAGAGAGGGGGGGGGGTCAGCAGGAGATGCAGACTCCCTGCTGAGCAGGGAGCCTAATGTGGGACTCGATCCTGGGACTCCAGGATCATGACCTGAGTCAAAGGCAGTTGCTTAATGAACTGAGCTACCAGGTGCCCAATTTTATGGTATTTTAATTGTATCTCAATTTATTTTATTTTTTATTATGCTATGTTAGTTACCATACAGTATGTCATTAGTTTTTGATGTAGTGTTACAAGTGTTATAAGTGTTACATATAACACTGAGTGCCCTATGCAATCCGTGCCCTCCTTCATACCCACCACCATCTTTCTTACTTAATTATCCCCAAGGATAAAATATTCTCACATCTACAGGGAATCAGAAATGAAGAAAGAGCAGATTGGGGCTTATTCTTAAAATAAATGCCTGAGAATGATCTTTTAGTTGGCACAGAATATATATAAACATAAATAAATATTTTATATTATGGACATATACTGTGTTCACCTAGACTGATCTATATATACTGTTCGTATGTGTATATATACATATTGCTTTTTCATACAATATGGATGCTAAGTGACCTTTAAAAATGCTTTCAGGGGCACCTGGGTGGCTCAGTGGGTTAAAGCCTCTGCCTTCGGCTCAGGTCATGATCCCAGGGTCCTGGGATCAAGCCCCGCATCAGGCTCTCTGCTCGGCGGGAAGCCTGCTTCCCTTCCTCTCTCTCTGGCTGCCTCTCTGCCTACCTGTGATCTTTGTCTGTCAAGTAAATAAATAAAATAAAAAAAATGCTTTCAAAGTGTGCTCTTGAATTCGAGCATACTTAGGACCACATCCATCTGTGGGTTGCTAATTAGAAATTACTGTCTCACTAACAGGTTTCCAAACCGAAAGTAAGATGCAAGTTTGTACATCTGCATTGGTTGTTACAAGTATTATCCTTTATACTATTGTAGAAGCGTCAACACGAGTCCAGCCTCTGGAGCAGCCATAGTTCCTTGGACGGCTCAATCTGATTGAGGCACAGAGGTAAGCCCCAGAAAGAAAGTGTTCCTTCATGGGCATTTGGAAAGACAAAAAAATAACTTCCCCATCCACATTAGGTAGACCTGGATGGTGCTGTGGAACCAGAAAAAGGTATTAATTCCACATAGGGCTTTCTCCCAGGCAAAAGCATTTTAAAAGGAAAATAGCTTTTTTGAAAAAGTCCCAATTTCCAGTCACCCTGAGAACTAAACTTCTTCCTTTCAGGGAGTTGACCAGTCTTGACCAGTGTTTACGAGTCTTGGGTGCTGATACACTTGCTGGGGTACAGTTGCCTGACCAGAAGCCATCTGTCTTGCTCAACAGGAAGGCTATACTATACTCAAAACGAAACAAAACAAAATAAAACACCAGAAAAAGAATAATAAAAAAAAAAGGATGGCAGACATGTTAATCTGGGCTAAGCTGTCCCAAGGGCCACACCTATTTCTTGGTAGTTGATCAAATCCAGCTTAGGATAAGGAGTTAGAATGCATGGCAAGTGGCCCAACTGAGTTTTTGCCAGGTCCCTCCTTGTCTCAATTCCTTTTTCCCTAATTGCTCCGCTTCCTCTGAGCACTTTCTGGTCACTCTCCCTGACCCCATCATTGGACAGGGTGTGTCTGTAAAGTGGGTGCAGTCATATTCTAGACAAGTCACTGCCCGGGATTTGTAATGAGCCAACAGTCTTCTGTGACTACAGCAGGCAAACTTTTCATGCAAAGAGATGCTCAGAATACCTGAAAGGATAGAGAAGCTAACTTTTTGTTGTTGCCAGGCTAACAAGATTTTGGGTGCCCGATGGCTAATAAATGGTTATATGTATGGAAGAATTTCGTCTTTCATAAAACCTGATAGGGGTACGGTAGAGCAGTAGTTAAAGGTTAACTACCACCCTGCACTTCCTTAATGGTTTCCATTACAAGAGAACCTAATAGTTGTGAATGTCCAAACTCGTCCTGGTCCAGGGTCAGTGTGCAACATCTATCCTACAAGCTCATTGTCATGATCAAATGAAATGCATACACATACGTTTGCACCGTCATCATCAGGATCATCATCACCATCGCCATCATCGTCACCACCACGACCGTCGCCATCGTTATTACCATCATCCTTCCGTGTGAAAAGAAGGACTATTCATTACAGAATTTTAGTTAGGAAGGGAACGTGATCTACAATAGAGTAAACTCAAAGGTAAACATGGTAATCTACAGTTCTTTTATATAGAAGAATGTCCCAACAGTTCATCAGCCTCAATATACTTTGCCTCAACAGACCGCCTATCTCCACTTTTCTCACATTACCCAGAAGCCTGAAGGTTTACATAAGTGATCAATTTCAGTGAAGTACTGGACAAATCTTTCTGGAACATTTGTGGACCAGACAGTAAAATGTAGCAGAAATGGTTATACATTCATGTGAACTTAAGAACTAATTAACCCGGGCACCAGGGTTCAGCCTGTTAAGCTTAGCCAGTTAAGCGTCTGACTCTTGATTTCGGCTCAGGTCATGATCTCAGGGTTGTGAGATTGAGCCCCGAGTTAGGCCCCGCACTGAGCGTGGAGACTGCTTAAGATTCTCTCTCCTTCTCCCTCTGCCCCTCCCTGCACCCCCCCTTCTCTGTCTAAAAAAAATAGGAAAGAACTAATTAACAAAGAGGGCAAAACTACAATGGTAGACACTTGGCCCCACCTTGCTCAACAACTTCCTCAAAAACTTACATAGAAAAAAAAAAACAACTTACATAGAAGTATAAATCCTGCTTATCAAATTTGCGGGTGGCACTAAGCTAGAAAAATAGCTAATAAGAGAGAATTAGGGTTTTACAATATAGTTTAAATTTACATATAATGATTTAATTCGATCCAAATGTTTAGAATGAGGCTAAAACAAAAAGATTCAAAAAATAAGAGAGAAGTTTGCATTTAAATTATTAAAAAAATTAATCAGAGATAGAGAAGTGACTTGAAGAATAGGTAAAGCTCTGTGAATGTCCACTAAACGCAAAGGAAAGCTGACAAAAGGGCGAAACTAGGTAAAGGAAACTTAGGCTGCATGAAAAGAACTTGAGAATCCAACTCAAGGAAAGTGGTAATGCCCTGGGATCGACCCAGACTACAAAACTCCAGGAGCAGCAAACTGTGCTGGAGGGGCACAGCTTTGATAGACATTGATGCAATCCAGCAAGCCCTGAATAAGGCAGTGCGGCTAGGAGGGGAAGTTTCTGGAAAGCCATTTAACAAAACTTTGAAGTCCATGAAAGGCATTAAGACTGTGTATTCTGCCTGGGGTTGGGATAATAGAAATGAGGGACAACAGAAATGCTGACTGGCCAGCAGGTAAATTCAGTAGTAGATCAGGCCTATCTTTCCAGAGAGAAGATTTCAAATGGCTGGAATTCCAGGGAGTAGTTCTGGCCTTTCCCAAGGAGATCCTTTCTAAAGAAAACATTTACCCAAGAAGTGACTTTAAGGGTAAGGGGACTCAACACTCAAGAGGTTTGTGCAGGTAACCACGGGCTCTCCCGTTCTCAACGTGGAGAAAATGATTTCTGCTTTGGGGGAAAGGCCAAACATATGACCTTAGAGGTCCCACCACTGTCATTCAGTTCTCCTATGTGACTTTTGCCGACAGCCAGGAAGAAGATGCAGTGGGTTCGTTAAGGGAGAAGGAGATGCTTAGAAATCGGAGACACAAAGTCTACCGATGGCTCTGGGTGGCTAAGGGGTGTGGCCGGCGGCACAGCCTCCGTCATGGATCCCCGCTAATTAAATAATAAAGGCCTGTACCAAACTTCAGAAGTTCACTTAAGGTTGATCCCATCCTGAAGACAACGTGGGGAAGACAGTCTGCCAGCACCCTATATGCCATCCATGCCCTGGGAAGGATGGGATGTTGCCTCAGGCTTTTTCACGTCCTCCAGCTCCGGGGCACGCAGCCAGAGCTCCCCAGCCCCTTGCTGCTCAGTTACCTTTGGCTTTTTCTCCAGAGGATTCGGGTTAAAGAATGAGGAATGATTCACCCACGGTGGCAAGTCTAGTTAGGCCAAGGGGCTCTCTGCTTGACTGCTTTCACTAGGGTAAACGATCTTAACCTAATTGGAAGTGTTTGGACATCGGAGTGATAAAAACATGGTTTGGGCTGTTTTGTGGCAAAATATCATAGTGATCTGTCAACACGGGATCTTTTTGTTCTTAAATTTTCTGATGGCTGGTCATTGCTTTTTTTAACTTGTCTTTTCAAAAATATACTTTTTTTGTGTCTGATGGGACACTAATAATTTTGTTAGTCTGCACTTCAGTACTCTAACGGTTCAATATCATAGCATACACTGTATTTTAATATAATATAGGTACCTTTTAAGAACTAACAAAACTCTCTAGAAGATTTACGACCATCTAATCGCTATACAGTTAAATTACACCAAAGCAACTTGAGAATCTACCACGTCATTAAATAACACAAAACGTCCACATTGCCTTGACCCAGAAACGAGGACAATGATGCTACAGAGTTAAAGCAAGGCTAGAACATGATTGTAGCGCACACTTGCCCTTGGAGTACATTGTCAAGTATCTGCTTTACCTCTTCATTGCTCTTGGCCATGCACTTAGTCCTAATTGAGTCTGTGGCTCCCGTTAATTCATTTTCACCTTGTATTGCTGGGGAATTTCACCACAGCCCTATGACCTGCCTGCCAGTAGATGACTCTCTGGGGCAACTGAGAATGCCATGGCTTTCGCTCCTGCAGTCTCGAGCATTTCATTGTGGATTTTGATTACCATGGTGTTGTGCTTATGAACCACCCCCAAACTGCGTTGGACTGGGAAGTCATTTTCTTCTGGTTACCTTTTTAATTAATATCAAAATGACAGACACATACACAATGCGTCATTCTTTACAGACACTGGTTCATCATTGGACTTAATCACTTCCAGAGCAATGCAGATGGATGAAATCCAAGGGGCTCTGATTCACAGGATTCCTGGCTTTTCTCCCATTCAGTTGGTGGGAAATTCTTTCTCTTTTTAAGTTAGGGGTGGAGTTGGAGAATTCTGTATCCTACACTCTCATGATTGGGCTCCTGCATTTGCTGGTCTCCAAAGGTGATATGTTTCTTGGTCAATTGATCAGACTCCTAATTCTAGCCATTGCATTCAAACAGCTGCATTATTTTTTTTTCCTTTCTCCCCCCAATGTCACAGCACTTTTCAGATAGGAGGCCTCTCTAGCTGGCTGCACAGATCTGCCTGAGTGACACACGGCGTCTTTCCTCTGTGCTAAGAAGTCACCTGCAGCCCAGGGATCATCTTGGGTAGCCTGTAAGTCATGACCAGTGGTGTGCTAGGGACATAGCAATTTTCTTAATAAATCTCTGCTGTGTAGAGGGAGGAGCTAGGATTACCAACCAGGCCTGCTTTTGCTCAAACTTGTATCTTAACTATCACTTTAAAAAAACCCGAGATATAATTCACATACCATTAAATTCACCATCTTTAAGTCTGCAGTCCAGAGGATTTTCATATATTCAGAGAGCTGTGCAACCATCACCACAATCAATTTTACAACAGTTTCATCATGCCAAAAAGAAACCCGTACCCAATAACAGTTGCTCCCCATTCTGCTTTCCCCCAGTCCCTGTAGTCATGAATTTCCTTTCTGTCCCTACGTATTAGCTCGTTCTGGGTACTTCATATAAAAGCAATCGTACAGCATGGGCCTCTTGTGTCTGCATGCTGTACTTAGTATAATGTTGTCAAGGCTTGTCCATGTTGTAGCACTTACCATTGCTTTTTATAGCTGAAGAATATTGCATTGTATACCTATATCCTGTTTGCTTATCTATTCATCAGTTGATGGACATTTTGATTGTTTCCACTTTTTGGCTACTACAAATAATGTTGCCATAAACATTCCTGGGCATGAATCTGTGTGGATATAGGTTTTCATTTCTATAGGAAGACATCTAGGAATGGAATTTCTAGGTCGTAGAATTCTGTTCTAAAGGCCATCCATTTGTGTCTATGAATAATTTAATGCAAAGACCTAGAGAAAGTCAAAATTAAATTTGAGGCTTTTATCTTCTTAAAAATAAATAACATCTTATTTAGAAGAATGCTATAGATAATAGAATGGGTAAATTCTCCACTGATTAATAATACTTTCTTACAATAGTATCTGCCATAGCATTTCCTTAAAAGAACAAATATTACTGATACGCTGTATGCTCCATTTCTTCCTTCTATGAGGGTCGAGTCTTTCAAGGGGTAATGACATCCATCTAAAGAGAAATCTCATAGGGTCACATCCATCTTCCATGAGACAACCGACCCAACCTGAACTAGTGATGCCAGAAAAACCTCACTTTTTATATGCAACTTTTTTTTTTAACATCCAGGAACACTTAATTACTCAGAAGAATAAATGTCATTCGGTAATAAGAGGAACTTACTTAAAATTAACAAATTAATTCTGTAAAGAGCCCCTAAAATAAGATTAAATATAATCAGTCTTGCCCACAGGTCCTGTCAATAAAACCTCCGAATCATATTTAAACCTATAATAAAAGATTAGTCCAATCAGTACCAAACCTCCTACCACCAGATTCCAGTGTATTCAAAATTCCTAATCATCTTGGCACAAACATCATTAAACACTATAATTTTATACCGTATTGCTTCACACTTAGAAAAATATCCCTTCCCTTGTCTTCTGAGAAGATACTTCTCCAGGGATCTTGCAGACTTCAGATTTGCATTCTTTCTCCTGTCGGTAACAGTGAGCTCATTTTGTAAAATCCACTGGGACAGAAGGTGATTCACAACATACCCATCAGTCACATAGATCAAATTTGCCTTTGGATCTTAGGCAAACACTGTCCACAAACACAAAATGTTTTTCTCACCTTTTCAGTTGAATAAGAGAAATCGATCTGGATATAGACATACAGTAACAAAGGCACTATTGCCCTCGGCTACTTCACTTTGAAGGCCTTCTTAAAACAAGAAGGAAAAGATAAAACCATACACAAGAAAGCTGAGTTATAGGATTTTCCAGCAGTATCATTCTTACGGTTTTGCTTGTTTGAGATGGCTACTGAGTTCTACAAATTGCTAACGAGGCCCCCACCCTTGAAATTCACGCCACACGCCGTATCCCTAAACGGAGTTACAGTATGGGAAGGGAAGTGAAACTTCTAGGGTCAGCACCAGGATAAGTACTGACAAAGAAACCCATGTGCACGATGCAGTGAAGACTGTTTTCCAAATGACCTCAATCTTTAAAAAGCCCACAAACATACAACTGGGTTGGCTTCCTCCTACCACTTGAAACAATCCCAGGTCACCCCACCCCCGACCCCACTGCCTCCCTGCTCACGTGCTAGGCAAATACATGCCATTTCAACATTTGGCTCAGGCACACAACATGAGCAAGGCAAGTTTTTCTTACATTACTACCCACGGCCTAGTGTCTAACTCCAAAGCGGCCTGCCCGCCTGCTATTTTTCCATGTGCGCGTAACATCATCTATAGGCCTACGATCCCCACCAGTGCAGAAGGAACTGCTAACCATTTGTATCTTAGTAGGAGGGAATACAGGAAGCAAGAGATGTTTAAGAGCTGGGGTGCCATCTCCCAGATTTGTATGAATTTCCTTTGTAATATCAACGACAAAGTGTCAACTAAACTCAGCTGGTCAAGGTAAGTCCACCGAACTTGCTCGTAGACAACCTGAGCCCGAATTCCTCTTCTACCAATAATTAACCATGTGACCTTGGGAAAGCTAGTTAACTTGGTGAGCAGCTTCTGTTAGTTGTCTCTCCAGCAGTCAATTCCCCTCCCCTCCTCCTTCCGGAGGTCTGACGTTTGTAAGCCTTTCAACCTTCCCCCGGGTGACGAAGGGTACGTGACCCATCCCTGGTTCCAGTGCTAGAGCCGCATTATTTTTAGTCAGTTGTGGTTATGCCCTTACATTTGCCAGGGCTGTTTTCAGGAGGGAAATGGACATCAGATTAAGTTCAGTTGCATAACAACCACAAAAAGAGCGAGAAATAAAAATAACAGTGGCTTCAAATAAGATGCAAGGAGAACTCCCTGGTGGAGAGAGAAGCCGGGTGTCGGGCATCCTGGATCACCCAATGCTCCCACAAGCTTACTTGCCTATCAGTTTGCTGTGCTACTTCGGGCCCAACATGGCTGCTCGAGCTCCGGAAAACATATCTGTCCTCCAGCCAACAGGAAGTCCTCATTGGTCACATGGCCACAATTAGCTGTATGGGAGGCAGTGCAGGGCAGCCAGGGAGAGGGGCAGTGACTGATAGTTATTGGCACAGCACGCAACCCAATCCCAGCCAATGAGCTATGAAGGAGATTCCAGGAAAGTCCCCTGCTAAGGAGGAGAAAGGAAGACGTGGCCTGTACTTCTCTCCCTGGTCCCTGTCAGATAGCAACGTGATGTTTGGAACCGATGCGGCCATCTCGTTACCAATCAGCCATCCTGAAAGTCAACAAAGAGAGCAGGAGAGAGTCTGCACAGAGCAAGACCTGCCACCCTAATATTATGCACATGGATCTTATGCCACTCTGGATTTCTTATGATGTTAGACTGCAATTTCATTGCTCTTTAATTCTGTTGGAGGGGGAGTAGTCTGGTACTCGTAGCTGAATGCTTCCTTATCCATCCCACCCATCCAACAGGACTTCCAAAGTCGAAGACAGTTATTTCTCCTCTTGGTTTGTATTTTCACAAGCTAAGAATTCTAGAGACATAAGAGACCAACCAGTTATTGTTTTATTCACTATTATCAAACTATACCTTGGTTAATATTGGTTTTATTTAAAAAGGAATGCAAAAAAAAAACAGAACAAAACCATATTGCACAATCATTTACTCAGGTATTCAAGTAGTTACTGAAAAGCATAATGGTTTTAAAATCCTGGATACACCACTTCTGGTACTGTGATCTAGTACAAGTATCTTAATCTGTGAGAGCCATGGTTTCCTTATATGAAAAGAAAGGAAAAATAACATCCCTTTTTAGAAGTGTGTGAAGTTCAGAAATGTATGTAAATGATATAATGTCAGATATATACTAGGTGCTCAGTAACTGGAAAATATCAATGTCACGGGCAGCCACAGAAGACACAAAGATGAAAAATCGGATCTGGTTCAAAGTTGCATTCCTTCCTTTCTTTCTTTCCTTCATTCACTTATACATGTATAAGTACATATTCCATCTACTTCCAGAAGGCACTGAAAGCAGCCAGAAGGCAAATGGAAACACCATAGCAATATTTTAAGTTCTAGAATAAAGTGTATATACCAAGGAATTATGAGTAGTCAGAGAAAAAGCAGAAACCAGAAGGCAAAAGACAACACAAAGAGCAGAAGCCATGTGGGAAAGAGAAGGTATTTAAGACTAGAGAGAAGGAATGGATAAAGAAGGGAGGCAGGATTAAGGGAGGAAGGTATGATGGGGGCCACGGGTGGAGAGGAGAGAGACTGAAAGACAGTGAGCCAAGTTGAGTCTCTAGTCTGGTAAATGTCTACCATTGCTGAAGACTCATATTTTGCACAGTGATGAGTTCTTTCTGAGTCTTGCCTGGAGTAGGGTGCCAGTTCTTCCAAGGACTAAGATGCTTCTGTCCTCTTCACATTCCTTCCCTTGTAACTTTATAATGAATTCTTCCTATTTGAAATAATTAAGCATGTCTCTGTTCCTTGCAACACAAAAGAGATGAACCATGAGAGGCTGTGGACTCTGAGAAACAGATTGAGGGTTTTCAAAGGGAGGGGTGTGGGAGGATGGGTTGGCCCGGTGGTAGGTATTAAGGAGAGCACGGATTGCATGGGGGCACTGGGTATTACACACAAACAATGACTCTTGGAACACTACATCAAAAACTAATGATGTACTCTGTGGTGACTAACATAACATAATAAAAAATAGCTTAAAAAAGATCTTAAAAGCAAGTAAATGGTAGCTAAAGCCATGGAATTGGAAACAGGGTGAAAAGAATGTGTCTACAGTGATAAGGGAAGAAAGCTGAGATAGAAATGTGTTTAAAGAGTAGAAAAGGAAAAGATGCCTGCAGAGGAGAACAAGGGATATTACTCAGAGAAAGTCAGAGAAATAAAGGAGTTATAGGGAATGGAGGAAAAGAGGTTGCCAGGAAGAAACAGAGTTGGATTCAAAGGCCTCCAAATTTAAATGCAATAAGGGTTCATCTTTCTGAACTTGGTGATGAGGTCTTCTATAACCTTAAATAAAGGAGATTCAAGAGTCATGGTGTGAAAGTCAGCTGGCCGAAGGTTGACCAGTGAATAGAGATGAGAATGTAATGTAGCTTTGAGCATTAATTACCCTTATGTGACATATAGCTGAAAAAGAGGAGAGGACTTTCAGGAGGGGTTTGCTCAAGGAGGATTTTTGACATGAGGAGATAACTGAGGATGTAGAGAAGTTGAAGCTGGAGGAGAGTGAGATGATACTATTTGGAGTGGACCCTGAGGAAGCACAACCACATGGGATTTGGTTAGAAAGACAGATGTGATTACCTCACAGATGGGAAGAAGAGGGGTCTGTGCTGCCTATTTGACTTTCATCTGGACAGATCTTTTACCACAGAACAAACTGACACAGTACTTTCACAGGGAACTACCTACAAGAAAGGAATATTGCAAGGTTTTTCTTAAAGATTTCATGTTTATTTTTATTTTTTAAAAAGATCCTATTTATTTGGGAGAAAGAGCATGCATGCATGCAGGAGAGTACAGGCAGGGGGAAGGGCAGAGGGAGAGAGAGAAGCAGGCTCCCCACTGAGCAGGGAGCCCCACACGGGACTCCATCCCAGGACCCTGGGATCATGACCTGAGCTGAAGGCAGATGCTTAACCAACTGAGCCATCCAGGCACCCGGAATATATCAAGTTTTAAGTTTGTTTGCTTTAAGCTCACAAAGTAGTATGTGTAAACAACAGAGCTGTCTGTAATTTGCCAGTTATTGTTACTTGCTCTGGATATAAGCCCATCTCACAAGAGCACCGATGGGGTTGGGTTTCTGGAAGTGACGAATCTTATAGTTGTGGCCGGCCAATGAATCACCCAGGAAGTCTGAGAGACCAGGACGTTGTTACCTCCAGATCCTGGGGCTTCCAGGCTTCCGCCCTATCGGGCAGGCACATCTACTTCTCCCAATGAAGGAAACAAAACCAGAATAGAAGAGACAGTTGGCGAAGCCACAAGGTCAATCCTTGCCCTCTCCTACCCGGTTTCCTGTGCTGAGCTAGGACGATCTGCGTGAGCTGCCTTGGAGCAATACAGCACTCTGAGGAAAGAACTGAAATAGGAACCAGGAACACTGCTCTCCTCTCTCACCGTCTCTGAAATGCCATCGGATTCATCTACTTGTCCCACACATTTTAAATGATTTCCTACTACGTGCTAGAATCTGTTGTAGGCACTGGAGAGGAGGGGTGGTCATGAACTAATTTTCCCATGTAGTATACATGGCCATGGGTCTTGCATAAGGTCTAATTATTAATAAGGATTCTTACTGTTTATCTAAACGGATGCATCTGTAAATCTCACTAAGCATATTGCATTACTGTTTACGAAAGATGAGGTTGCTGTTTATTTTTCAGCATGGGAGACGCACATGCCGTACTCTGCATTTATGAGGTATGGCTCAGGGCAGACAAACCCTTAAGATAAATACTCCATTCTAGGACCCACAAAAGAGGATGAACTCCAAAACTTATATGTGTTCAAGTTTCATCATGGCACATTTGGCCCCGGGTTCCGTATGTGTCAGAAGACCCATGTGACGTATTAGAGAGGGCAAGTTCATTTTGTTATCATCTCAAATGGCATTCTTATCCCTCCTCCAATACTAACGTCCTAACTTGCCTTGATGATCACTGTTGGATTCATCTTCCATGATTTCATCTAAACTTGTTTTAGAATTTCTGCATTTAAAAATGTTAGGCTATATCACTTTCTTAAAATACAGGTTTAAAAATAGAACAAACATGTTTTCCATTTACAACTCCCACAAGCTTAACTCTTATTCTATAACCATGTTTCTTCATGTTGCGTAAAGGGTATAATCTAGTCCTGTTAGGTTCTACTAACTACTGTATTACGTCCACCTCTGTTATCCCCGCAGCCTATAAAATACCTGACAAAGAAGGAGAGGGCTTAATAAATATTTGGGATGAAATAAAATAGTTTAATAAACAAGTACTTGACACCCCCTTTCAATCTGCAGGTTTTAAACTTCCCATCTTTCCACCCTCATTTTTTACAGACTAGAGAATCCTAATATTCTCATGGATTCTCACCAAATAAGGCTTAGGTGCTGTAATAGAGTTGGCCGTATGTCCCAGTTTCCTCAAGGAAGTGTTAGTTTATGCCTAATGTCCCAGTGTCTTTATTACTAGTAACCCTTTCCCTTTCAGAAGTATCCTGTCTGAATGAACCTGTGTCCATTACTCCCTTGGACTCACTTGAGCCCCTCTACAATATTCTATATGTGGACTTCAGGGGCCTCCAGTGAACACTTTCATGTACATTGCAGTAGTTTCTGTTTGTTTTGTTCCCCAGTCCCCTTCCTGATGATAAAGCATTTCTGTGGACCTTTAGACCATTGGGTATTGGGTAGTAGATGTCTAAGAAAAATCTAGGCCAGCGCTTTTCAAATTTTAATATGCGTATCACCTAGGGCTGCTGTGAAAATTCCAATTGTGCTCAGCAGGTCTGGAATGGGAACACAGACTGTGTATTGTTTTTTAAAGATTTTATTTATTTATTTGACAGAAAGAGACACAGTGAGAGAGGGAACGCAAGTGGCGGGGGGTGGGGGGTGGGAGAGGGAGAAGCAGGCTTCCTGCTGAGCAGGGAGCCCGAGGTGCGATGCGGGGCTCAATCCCAGGACTCTGGGATCATGACTGGAGCCGAAGGCAGACGCTTAACGACTCAACCACCCAGGTGCCCCCAGATTTTGCATTTTTAACTGGCTCCTGGATGCTACTGGTACTGTTGGGCTGAAGGCCACACTTGGGGAGTCAAGGGTCTGCAAGTGTTCCTAATTAGCCACAAACGTAAAGAGCAGCCATTTGGAGACAGTTCCACTTAGTACTTATGAGTGTGCGCTTTAGACGCCATAGCACTGAGGTCAAGTCCTGCCTCTATCACTTACTACCTGTATGACTTCAAGCTCTAATAAAGTATTTGATCTCTCTAAGGCTCAATTTTCTTATATATGAGATAGAAAGCATATCTATCCCAGGGCAGTAATGTGATGATGAAAGGAGACAATAACTATGAAACAATACTGTCTCTCACCCATTGTGAATGTTCAAAAGTGGTGGTAGTTAGGGGCGCCTGGGTGGCTCAGTGGGTTAAAGCCTCTGCCTTTCGCTCAGGTCATGATCCCAGGGTCCTGGGATCGAGCCCCGCATCGGGCTCTCTGCTTGGCAGGGAGCCTGCTTCCTCCTCTCTCTCTCTCTGTCTGCCTCTCTCCCTACTTGTGATCTCTGTCTGTCAAATAAATAAATAAAAAATCTTAAAAAAAATGGTGGTAGTTAAAACTGTCACTATCGTAGTCATTAAACTACAGCTCACATTCTTCTCCCGTCCACTCTGTGCAGCACTTCCTGCTATTTCTCCCATTCTATTCAAAGATTAACATCATAGGGTACTCGTTCAAGGAAACATCAGAGGGTAACGAGCCATATTTTGAACAATGCCGTAAAAAAGGACACTTGGGCATGTCAGATTATCCAGTGGTCAGCACATGCAAGACTGCAATCAGGGTTTGAACAGAGCCACAGGAAAAGCAGGAACAAACATTTGGTTGAAAGATGGTGATTAACCCCAGTTCACAGATGTTCCATTGTCACTCGGGCAAATTGAGTTATCCGGGCTCTGGCTGCATCCCCGAGTTCGCTTGCGTCTATAACAGCAGCCAGGAGCAGGTACTGTTCAACTGCATGTACTCTTCTAAAACCCAGTACTACCGGCTGAAGAACCAGCGGAGGGACTATTAGAAAAACAGGCAGTTTGAACAAAAGCACTCTTCAAACTGGGTCTCATTTTAAGCTTTGTCTCCTCTTTTTCCTAACTGGGCACCAGGAGGCAAAATTTCAAGTCTTTCAGTTTTACTTTCTTTCCTTTCAAAAGCCACATAAGCAGAACGCTTGTTTTAACTATCATGAACGGATAGGACTGAAATAGCAATCAGCAAATAAGACTTGCTATTTAAATCTATGGGGTCACCATCATTGTTGTGGTCATCAAAATTATTCTCCTCTTCCTCATCTGAAGCTATAATCATTTCTCTTTTCTCTTTCCTCTGATGTCAGTCCTAATGCAGGACCAGAGTTCTCCCTCTGGGCAGAGTCAACAATGGAAGGGGAAAAATGAGAACAGAAACTTGGATAATTTTCTCACTGGAAAATTAATCTCTAATGTAGACATCGTAAAATGAGACGTTGAGTTTAGAGTCACAACATGCTCTATTTTCACCTCCTGCAATTCAAAGCTCACTATAGATTATAACTTTCCAACAATTCACTTAATAACTCGTCAATTTCACATCTGATTTGACCACAGTACCTATAGCACGAAGACTATAAGAAGATCGCTCTTGGGCACCTGGGTGGCTCAGTTGGTTAAGCAACTGCCTTCAGCTCAGGTCATTATACCAGAGTCCCAGGATCGAGTCCCACATCAGGCTTCCAGCTTCATGCGGAGTCTGCTTCACCCTCTGAACTTCTCCCCTCTCGTGCTCTCTCTTCCTCACTCTTACTCGCTCTCTCTCAAATAAATAAATAAAATCTTTAAAAAAGAAGAAGAAGAAGATGGCTCTTACACTGAGCGCTCACAGAACTATCAGAACATGCTGCCTGAGGCCCACCACTGTCTACAGGCTAACCCAGCTCCCTCCTGCAACAGCTACCCTGGCACCTGGATGGCAGGTGGATGACATCCATTTTCAGAGTACATCTAAGTACACTCAAAGTACAATAGAAAATATGTTCATAACAGAAGATTAGCCCAACTATCAGGCTGTAAAAGAGGGCCTGCTTATTGAGAAAATAAGTAGATACAATTCATATTTTCCCCCTTGGCACTGACAGATCTCATTTGGTGCATAAATCTCAAAAATTCCTTAAGATGATCTCCATGAAGACAGGGAGAGAAATCTCCAGCACATTTCCATTATGTCATTGGAGAGAAGGCTCTTTCCTAGACAACAGGCAGCCAGGACATGGGCAGCAGCAACATGAACATGGCCGCTCAAGTGTTTCTCTCACCAGACTGGTTCTATAGGCACACAGCTGTTTCTCCTCTAAGCCAGAAATTGGCAAACTATGACCCACAGACCAAATCCAGCCCATTGCCCGTTAGTGGAAATAAAGTTTTATTGGAACCAACCATGCATATTCATTGATGCATTGTTTATGTCTATTTTCATGCTAAGACAGCAGAGTTGTAACACAGACCATACCGCCAGCAAGACATAAAATATTTACAATCTGGCCCTAACTAAAATACTATGTACTTCTCACACACACACACACACACACACACACACACACACGCACACGCACACACACGCAATCAAAAACCAAAAAACCAAGCTCTCCCTCATAAATAATGGATGTACTGATTTAGTTTGAAGAATTCATATATCTCTTTAATAATTTAAAATAATTATAAGCCTTCCTAAAGATATTAAAAAGCTACCATGAAGAAGTTTTTACTAAAAATTTCTATACCAACATCTCTTTGGTATATAGTTAGTCACTAACAAATGAACCAAATATTATTGGTGAGAAAAATATGCCTTTCTCTTTAATAATAATTATTACTATAATATCTTTATTAAAGATAATAAAGTTTTACATATTAGAATTCAAGTGGGAAAAGGCAGGTAATAACATAGAGAGATATGTTACATATATATGAATAACATATTCAATAACTTTGACTTCTACAAATACATGGTCACTAAAAACTAGTATTTGAGGTTATGCTCATATCCTAAGCCTAACTTAGAATATGCTAACTGGGAATAGACAAGTTCATCCAAAAGACTCCTCTGTGAGTTATATCAGAAATGTCCCTATAAAAGTATAGTATCATCTTAATTTATATTTAATGCACCTCAAAGCAAACATGTAATTATTTGAGAACCTAGAGCCAATGAGGAGAAATTATATTTAAATGAAGAAGAGGGTTATCCCTGCATCCTGCTTTAGTTAATTATAAGGCATGAATACTTATATTCCACAAGAAAAAAAAAAGGGAGACAAAACCATCTGACATGAATAATTTGCAACTCAGGTCTAGGCTACGTTTTGTTTGTTTTTTAGAAATAGCCAATGTATTTTCTTTTTCATTAATTTTCTTGTTTTTACCTAAGTTCCAGTTAGTTAACATACAGTGTAATAATAGTTTCAGGTGTAGAACTCAGTGATTCATCAACTTAGTGATTCATCACTTACATACAACACCCAGTGCTCATCACAACAAATACGCTCCTTAACCCCCATCACCCATTTAACCCATCCCCCCTACCTCCCCTCTGGTAACCATAAGTTTGTTCTGTATAGCTGAGTCTGTTTTACAGTTTGCCTCTCTCTTTTCCCCTCCTATGTTCATTTGTTTTCTTTCTTAAATTCCACATATGAGTGAAATCATAGGGTGTATTTCTTTCTCTGACAGACTTATTTCGCTTAGCATAATACTCTCTAGCTCCATCCATGCCATTGCAAATGGCAAGATTTCCTTCTTATTTATGGCTGAGTAATAGCCCGTTGCATATGTACTTCACATTGTCTTTATCCGTTCATCTGTTAATGGACATTTAGGTTACTTTTGAAATAGAGTCTATCTCTCCTTTCAAAGACCCTCAAGTATCTGCTGTGGTTTTATTTTCACAGTATCTAGATGTGTCATGATAATCAGATAGAAAATTCAACAAAATTATTTTTCTCAGGAAATGAAGTACATAATTAATATCTATATTTATTACCAGCTTTTTATTACTTGAAGTCAATATGTGAAATTATATATTTTTCGTATTGCAAATACTCTCTGATCAGTGAATCAGTGATTAACGACGTGAGTAGTGATAAAGAATGATTTTATTTTTAAAAATCTCCACCTTCACTTTAGAGTACTGACCTCCTAGTCTTCACTTCATGTGCATCATAAATAATAATTAAGAAGTTATTAATAACTGGAACAATGGCTTACAATTCCGATTATTCTGAAAGGCTAAGGAAAGACTTTGGAAATTCAAACGCCAAGACAATTCATGTTGCTTTATTCCTTCCTTCCTTATCAGGTACAAAGAAATTGCTCAAGAAATGCTTACTATATGGAGATATTAAAATAAAAATTATTTTAAAAAATTCATACAAATTCCTAAACCCGAAACTAATATGTTCAAATAATGCCAAATTTTTACATGAATGCTTTATAATTTGTCAGTACTATATACTTTTATTTAAATTCCATTACTTAACATGTAGTGTATTATTGACTTCATTAATGCTTCTCTATATTTCTTGTAATTAGAATACTAAATCTCTGGGGTGCCTGGGTGGCTCAGTCGGTTAAGCATCTGCTTTCAGCTCAGGTCATGATCTCAGGGTCCTGGGATGGAACCTCAAATCAGGCTTAGTGCTCAGCTGAGAGCCTGCTTCTCCCTCTCCCTCTGCCCCTCCTGCATCTCATGCTCTCTTTCTCATTCTCTTTCAAATAAATAAACAAATAAATATCTTTTTTTAAAAAAGACAAGAACGGAGCACCTGGGTGGCTCAGTGGGTTAAGCCTCTGCATTCAGCTCCGGTCATGATCTCAGCGTCCTGGGATCAAGCCCCGCATCGGGCTCTCTGCTCTGCAGGGAGCCTGCTCCCTCCTCTCTTTCTGCCTGCCTCTCTGTCTGCTTGTGATCTCTGTCTGTCAAATTAATAAATAAAATCTTTAAAATAAAAAAGACAAGAATACTAAATCTCTGCCCTTCAGTACCAGCCTTTCAAAGAGCACGCCATAGCCAGCCCTCAACCCCAGGACACACAGATGTTAGATGTCAGTAGGTAAGAAACCAACCCAACACAACGGAAGCAAGGGCAAAAATGAACTATTGGGATTTCATCAAGATCAAAAGCTTTTGCACAGCAAAGGAAACAGTTAACAAAACCAAAAGACAACTGACAGAATGGGAGAAGATATTTGCAAACGACATATCAGACAAAGGGCTAGTATCCAAAATCTATAAGGAACTTAGCAAACTCAACACCCAAAGAACAAAGAATCCAATCAAGAAACGGGCAGAGGACATGAACAGACATTTCTGCAAAGAAGACATCCAGATGGCCAACAGACACATGAAAAAGTGCTCCACGTCACTCGGCATCAGGGAAATACAAATCAAAACCACAATGAGCTATCACCTCACACCAGTCAGAATGGCTAAAATTAACAAGTCAGGAAATGACAGATGCTGGCGAGGATGCGGAGAAAGGGGAACCCTCCTCCACTGTTGGTGGGAATGCAAGCTGGTGCAACCACTCTGGAAAACAGCATGGAGGTTCCTCAAAATGTTGAAAATAGAACTACCCTATGACCCAGCCATTGCACTACTGGGTATTTACCCTAAAGATACAAACATAGTGATCCGAAGGGGCACGTGTACCCGAATGTTTATAGCAGCAATGTCTACAATAGCCAGACTATGGAAAGAACCTAGATGTCCATCAACAGATGAATGGATAAAGAAGATGTGGTATATATACACAATGGAATACTATGCAGCCATCAAAAGAAATGAAATCTTGCCATTTGCGACGACGTGGATGGAACTAGAGCGTATCATGCTTAGTGAAATAAGTCAATCAGAGAAAGACAACTATCATATGATCTCCCTGATACGAGGACATGGAAAAGCAACATGGGGGGTTAGGGGGATAGGAGAAGAATAAATGAAACAAGATGGGATTGGGAGGGAGACAAACCATAAATGACTCTTAATCTCACAAAACAAACTGGGGGTTGCTGGGGGGAGGTGGGATTGGGAGAGGGGGAGGGGGCTATGGACATTGGGGAGGGGAGGCGAACCATAAGAGACTATGGACTCTGAAAAACAACCTGAGGGTTTTGAAGGGTCGGGGGTGGGAGGTTGGGGGAACAGGTGGTGGGGAATAGGGAGGGCACGTTTTGCATGGAGCACTGGGTGTTGTGCAAAAACAATGAATACTGTTACGCTGAAAAAAATAAATAAAATGGAAAAAAAAAAAGAAACCAACCCAACAAATTTCTGCTTGGTAAGTCAAATAGAAAGTAAAATGTAAAACAAAGAATTTTGTTTTACTTTGGGAGTAAAAAAAAAAATCACTATTCCTCTCATGTTTATAACACACACACACACACACAAAGCAAGGAAGCAAGCAAGAAACAAAGAGAAAGAAAAGAAAATGATAATGTTTACCCAAATCTCTAAAGCACGAGGGCTAAAATCTGACCTGAACTTCCTAACTTTTGAAAATTCAATTATTGCATCTGTGCATTTGGAAAATAGGATGTGTGCATTTCGAGCATATAAAAAACAAAGGAATTGTGCCTTCACTTTGAAAAGTTATTGACACACACACCAACGCAGTGACATCCTGAAGGGCACATTTGAGGATGAAATTGAAGCAAAGGGCACAGATTCAACTTCACCAGCTTTTCTCGGCTGGGCCGCCCTGGACCAGGACCACGGAACGGTGGCGAACAGGCCTCAGGAACGTGGGCACGAGTGGTGCCCATGAGGTGCACTGGATTTGTGACTTCTTTCTCTTGGAGTGGGGCTCCGAAGGATGACAAATAAAGCCCAGTCTTTGCACCCAAACTTCCCCTTCCTCGAGGAGCCACATTTGTGTAGACTGGCATCCTACAGAGGCAGCACCCATCCTTTTGATGACTATCCCAGTGTGGAAGCCATGTCTTGTTGTTGCCCGAGACTGAGCAATTACCTGCCTCTCAGAAGATGGAAAAGAAAGAAAAGAAAAGAACCGAATCAAGCCCCACCACCCATGGAAATGATCCAAAGATAGAAACACAAGCCTGAGGAGCTATCTCTACAGTTTGGCCTGCTGAGGCCCAGAAGCGGGGTCGCACCGGGGCCCTCCCTCCTTCACAGGATCACCACAGCCTACGTGTCTGTGGTACCAGGCAGGGAGCGACCGAAGACGGAGCAGTCTGAAAACTCCAAACCGGCTCCAGGAGGACCGTAGCTTAGTTGACCAGGCGACTGGGAGCCACTGTTCAGACCTTAAGGAGGTCAGGCTCCAGGCGGAGAGGCCCTCGGGGCATTCCACAGGGGCTTGGGGGCGGGAAAAGAACACCTATAAAATATTTCCAGCGTCACAGAAATGGATCACGCTGCCTATCTAGACACTATAGAAATGGAAAGTGTCAGCTTTTTAAAGATTTTATTTATTTATTTAAAGATCTTATTTATTTATTTGACAGAGATCACAAGTAGGCAGAGAAGCAGGCAGAGAGAGAGGAGGAAGCAGGCTCCCCGCTGAACAGAGAGTCGGATGCGGGGCTCGATCCCAGGACCCTGAGATCATGACCTGAGCCGAAGGCAGAGGCTTTAACCCACTGAGCCACCCAGGCGCCCCGAAAGTGTCAGCTTTTTAAAATTTCCTTTTCAAAACTGATCTGCAATGATCTCTCAATTCCCCAGAAGTGGGCAACCTAATCCTAGCTTTGGAGCTACGGTTTCAATGGATAATCACATGTTTGCTTAGTCAAGTTGCAAAACCAAACAAATTTGAAAAAGCACGTCTTCCCTGGAATGTGTTCATTTCTACCTACTCATGGCTATGTGTAGGAATTTAAACTAAAACCTGTTTTTCACATTAAAAGACAAAAGGGGCTTTGTCTGACTATCTCAATTGCCTTCCCACACAGGAACCTAAGTGATAGCAAGCTGTTACAATGGTTGACTCATCCTCTAAATACCAGCTCCCCCATTCTGTCATATCTCTGCTTAAAGATCACCTTGCGAGAGAGAGAGAGAGAGAGAGAGAGAGAGAGAGAGCGTCCCTTACCCTCTGAGCAGCTGCAGCCTGTGGCCCTCTGATCTTACTTATTCAGACCTGGCATGCTTAAAACTTACTGACCCATGGCCACTCCCCATTCCACAAGGTCATCTCCAGAGAAAGAAGTCTTCTATTTTACTAACTGATGTATCCATCGTGCCCCAAACAGTCTTTCTGTTTTGTTTACTTTGTATATGCTCAGTAAATACTTTTAGAACAAATTTATCAATGGAACCTTCTGAAAATGGATATCAAATTTTGTATGTGTGCCATTCTCTGGAGACAAAAGGCACAGTTCGGATCTTATTCCATATGGATTCCGTCTGGGGCCTGATAAGACTACGGACTTCAGTTGCATGTGTGTGTGTAAAGCCATTCCATTATCTGTAACACTTTTACTGGCAACATCTATAACTGAAAGTTCTGCGCCTGATAAAATGCTCACTGTACTAGAATCGTATAAAATAGATAAGCACAAACTGAGAAAGCAATGACATGGGGAATGTTTGTATTTTAAAGGCTTGCTGTTGTAAATGTAGTAAGATTTGCAACCCAAAAGAATTGAACCCACACTTAAATCATTTAGGTCATTCTAAATTCTATCCTGACCCTTCTTACTGGGCATATGTTTATATTTACATATGTGTCATCAATGACTATGTACATTTTGTCCATCAAGGTTTTCCCAAGAGATCTGAGCAAGAGTTCCAGAAGGTCAAGTTTGGACGCAGCACTTGGGGCATTCCAAGGAAGACATGTACAAGCCTATGTTGTACTTAACGGCACAGATGACTTTGCCCTGTTCTGTCTGCTTCCTCTCTTCCCTTGTTTTCCAAGATAGGAACTGCACGGCCAGGGCTGAAGGAGCCACAAAAGTGAAACCATGTGTACGCATGGAGATAAGAATTCTGGAGGAGAGCAAGGGTTAGGAGAGGAAGTTGAAGAAGGACGGAAAGAGAGATTGGGTCAATGCGTCTAAAACTGGAGACCAAGTGGGCTCAAAGGAAAGCAAGTGATAAGAAAATTAAATTAGAAAGGAATAGGAAGATAAAACAAGCTCAAAACAGCCATAAATAGTTGAATGACTAAGAAACACAAGCAAAATGGTAAGGAGGGGGGGAGCAAGAACTGTAATAATGAAGGAAAAAAGAAACCCGTAGCAAAGGTCACAGAGAATGTATAAAAGGGATAAACAAGGATATATCATGAAAAGAGAAACAAAACGAGGATATAAGTAGAGATGGGAGAAAATAAAGAGACAATTGGGCACACACACTCGCGAACACGGTAGAGTGGAGTCAGGGGGGAGCCATACCCAAAACTCACTGATGGACTGCCATGGTGTGGTGAACACAGTAATAGCCTGCAAAAGGGCCCACCCACTAAACCTTGGAGCCTGTGACCAAGTCACCCTCCCTACACAATGAAGGGGACTTTACAAATGTGATTATGCAGGTGGCCAGAGGGTATCTGGGATTATCCAAGTGAGCGTACTCTCATCCCATGGGTCTTTAGAGCGAGAACCTTCCCCAGCCGGGGTCTGTCAGAGAGGGAGAGAGATGTAACAGTGTCGCCTGACTGACTCTGAACCCCAAATTCCTGTTACCTTCTCCCACTTCCTGCCTTGCCTCCAACCTTGATCCCTGCCTCACCCGAAGCTCCCACCTCCAGCACTAAAATCATGTGAAGACCATCTTCATTTAAGAGGGAAAAGAAGGAAACAAATATTAGAAACACCCAAAATCTCAGAAACAAAAACAAAACCAAAACCAGTTGATCAGAGAATTGAAGGTATGCTGAAGCATGCCTTTTGTTGCGAAGGATCCCGAAAGTGAGCATAAAAAGGAATCAAAGGTCTCCCTTCTTATTTTGGCCTTGTCACTTGCTAGGTGGTGTGATCTTGGTAAATCCTTCCATCTCTTTCTTCTATAAACCAATGCTAATAATGCTTTCTTGCCCTCCCCACCTCACAGGGCAGGAATAGCTAATATGATTATTACATAACAGAGTCTATAAACTCTACAGCCCTGGAAAAATGTAAAATCTTGCTACTAATCAGTGGGTCTCAATTATTCACTGTCCTATTGTCTTAAATTATAATAGTCAGAGCCGTTATACCTTTGCTGGAAATCACAAAGCATGGCTAATATTCCTGCCTTCCAAACTCGACACAAACAAGTTGTTCATCTCCAGCGAATTACTTAAGGATGGAAGCGGAAAAGTGTCTTTGATTAAAAAAAAAAAAAAAAGTCAGTGATTCTTTTTAGTCAAACGAGAAAACATCCATCTATCTTCCTAATACATTTGGGATTCCATGAATTATCTTTCTTAAAACAGGTCCCATCTGAATACAAGTGACTTAAAACAATGTCTCCTATCCTGGTGCTCATGACAAATTTCATTTTTCATGTTGGAGAACCTTTGAATGTATAAGACACTAAAAACCTTGTGGAGAAGACCTGTTTCATTCACACGATATACCTCCCACCCAATGTGCTGTTTTGACATCGGAGCCAGGACATACGCAGACAAGAGCTCTTAACAATATTCTGTGTTTGGGGTGCCTGGGTGGCTCAGTGGGTTAAGCCTCTGCCTTCGGCTCATGTCGTGATCTCAGGGTCCTGGGATCGAGCCCCACATCAGGCTCAGCAGGGAGCCTGCTTCCCTGACCCCCACCTCTCTCTGCCTGCCTCTCTGCCTACTTGTGATCTCTCTCTCTCTGTCAAATAAATAAATAAAATCTTTAAAAAAAAACAATATTCCGTGTTTTTCTTTATTCTATCCCTTGTGCTCCCTGGCACTGTCCCTTAGCGGCCGTTGCATTTGACATAGGAAAAGATAAATTATCCCAGAATCCAAAGGCTACTGGAAGCCTTCAAAGATGACAAGGAGGAACCTGCAAACTAATTACCTTCTTGAAGAGCATACAATTCTCTGAATTCTCACCAGAATTAAGGAAAAAATGAAACAAGATGGGATCGGGAGGGAGACAAACCATAAGAGACTCTTAATCTCACAAACAAACAGAGGGTTGCCGTGGGGAGAGGGGTAGGGAGAGGGTGGCTGGGTGATGGACATTGGGGAGGGTGTGTGCTATGGTGAGTGCTGTGAAGCGTGTAAGCCTGACGATTCACAGACCTGTACCCCTGGGGCACAGAATACATTCTATGTTGGTAAAAATTTTCAAAATTTAAAAATTAAAAAAAATACATGCCATGAGATGTACCAAATCAAATCCTTTAACAACAAATGGCACTATTTATTCCTCCAGGTCCTTGAGAGCAACACAACAGAAATGCCTCCACTTACTTGTCTGTCATTTAGGGGCCGGAACTATCCAGAATATACTCTTAAATATGGAAGTAGACCCGAGGCTTTCCAATGAACTTTCCTCTCAAGACAGGGAAGTTCTGAGACCCTTCCCCCCTCTGGCCAGGGTTGACGAGTTTCAGACTGTGTTTACCACGACGGTTCTTTTAACGAGCGCCGTTATCTGGTTTCCTGTGACGGCCTTAAATTCAGCCCTCGGAGCCAAGAGGTTGGAGGACAGTGATGGATGAAGGGAAAGAAGAAAACCAGTTAGAGGAGCCGGAGCGTCCGGAGTCACTGGAACTAGGCAAACGTTCCGACACGTCTCGAGGCTCCCCGAAGGCCTCCCCATTTCAGCAGAGTTGCTGGGCAGGTAACACCCACGGTGGAGACAAGAAACGCCACCTCCAGAGGCCACCCGTGCTGACTCCTTGGCCTTCACGCTTTCCCGCGGCCGGCGCCATCCCACAGGCTGGGGCTCGGCCGTGAGCGGCTCCCGGCCCACTCTCCTCCTCAGGGGCCGGACCTCTTGAGGGGTCAAAGTGTGTGTCTACAGCCGTGGCTCTACCCAGCTTGGGGCACACGGCGAATGTGCAATTCATACTTTTTTTTTTTAATTTTATTTATTTATTTGACAGAGAGAGAGAGAGATCACAACTAGGCAGAGAGGCAGGCAGAGGGAGGGGGAAGCAGGCTCCCCACTGAGCAGAGAGCCTGATGCGGGACTCGATCCCAGGACCCTGAGATCATGACCTGAGCTGAAGGCAGAGGCTTTAACCCACTGAGCCACCCAGGCGCCCCTGCAATTCATACTTCTTAAGCAGACATTCCTCGGTTTTAGGTTTTCACGCTAGTAATTTTGAGGAAAACGAAAGGGTAAAACTTCAATTATCTGGAAGACTCCTGCAAGCTATTTCGCAGGCCTCTCTCGGCAATGCCCCGTCGATGGAGGATCATTCTAGATTCAGTTCATCAGTGATGCTGCTATCCCTGATTCCTCAGCCTGCAACAAGGTTGGGCCTTGCCCCCTCCCTAACAAAGTCATAGCAACTTTACACGGAGGGGATACAAACGGCTTCGTGAATTATTTGTTTAAATTATTACTGAATTTCTAGATCTCTGTTAGCAGGTGGGGTCACTACTTTATATTTCTGACTACTTAATAACAGAATAAAATATTTACAGTAAGCACTCTGCCACCAAAATCATGAAAGCATACCTAAGACGCATCAGTATGATTCCCATCCGTTAGGAAATTATTGATGCTGGAAACTCACGCTAGGGTGCTAATTGCTAAATTTGGCTGTTTTTTAAAAAATATTGTTTCTGAGCATCTCAGCTACTGAATCTGGATCCCAGCAGAAGGAAGATCAGGGAATTTGTCTATCACCCCAGGTGATTTTAATGCAGTCATCCTTGCATAGAATACTTTAGAAAAAGACTCTTTTTTTCCCCTGGCCATAATATAGATGGCAAAAACAAAACAAACAAAACAAAACAAAACAAAAAAAAAAACCAGACAGGTTAGAAAACCTTCTTTAGGTTTTATAAAAAGTTTAACCTCCCAAAATCAAAGGAGTCAATGAGTAAAATGGCTCTAAATTAAGGGATGTTGGTTTTTTTTTCAGATTTCAAAAATATTTTAATTTTTCAGGTTCCAGCAGCATTAAGGAGTGAGGCAGAGACTGGTACGGCATCACCGCACACCTGTGTCTGACAGCTCTCTTCTTTACAGTTCATCCTCGCCCATAATGTACTTCCCACAACAATCACATAAAGTACCAAGTGATAGCAGTTTTTGAAGAGAGGCCTGGATCAAAATGATTATCCCATTGGTTCTCCAAAAGACAATTCATGATTCAAAACAAAAATGCACATACAGAGAGGAAGATTTATTTGAGGACTGTCAGTAAAGCAGAAACTCAAAGTCATTTGCCATTCCGAATTCTGTGGCTCTTACTCTCTCCAAAAGTGGTTTTATTAAATTGAGGTAAGTTTAATTTTAGATAATCAAACCTCAAACCAAGCCAGCATACATGTTGACTTTTTTTTTTTTTTTTAACCTGGGCTGAGTCTCCAAGACTTCTCTCCTTAGGCAGAGAGAAAAAGAAAAGAAAAAAAAAAAAGAGCCCCTTTAGATTTTCAGCTGGGCACGGTTCCTGAATTTGCAATTGCGCTGATTTCCCCATGAGTCACACTTGTTCCTGTGTATGCCAGACTTTCCCCTTTTGGATGCCTCAAGAGAAACTTCTATTCGACAATGGAACGCTGGAAAGTGATGAGGAAACCATACAACTGTGTCCAGCTCAATAAGACACAGAATGGCCTGGTGTTTGAAAGCACAGCTTCTCCCAGTTGAGTGTGCAAGAAGGACCCAGGGGGCTTGTTAAAACACACATTCCTGGACCCCACCCTCCAGCCCCAAAGCTTCCAGTACACTAGGTCTGGGATGGGAGCCACGAGTCTGCATTTTAACAAGCTTCCAGGTGATGTGGATGCCGCTGGTCCACGGACACCTTTCGAGTAGCACCGGTTTAGAGCAAATTTTCTCCACCTCACCACTACTGATATTTAAAGCCGGTAACTCTTTGCGGTAGGGGTTGCTGTATGCACTGTAGGACGTCAAGCAGCATCCCTGGTCTATGCTTACTTGATTCCAGCAGCACCTCCCCAGGAGTGAGAGGCAAAAATGTCTCCACGCGTTGCTAACTGTCCTTGGGTTGCTAACCTGTCTCCCATGAGAACCACTGGCTTGGAGGGTATGTTCTGAATAGAAAAGATCAGAGTTGGAGTCTGGGTGTACCCTTTTACTACCTACGTGATTCAGGGTAGCAGGGTCCAAACCATTAATCAAGAGGATGGTTTCGCCTCTCCCATACGGCTGTGATGAAGGACCAACTGAAGGAGAATGTATTTGATCTTGTAGCCTGGGGCTGGCCCAGAAGCAGGCCTCAAGAAGGGGTAGTGAGTGGCTTTGTTTGTTTCTATGTTCCACCCCCCTCCAAACTCTGTTGATCACAGAAGGCTCAGTTTCTGTCTACCGAGTTCGAGAAATCAGAGCGTTTGGAGGCAGTAACCAGAAAAGAAGTCCAAGATCTATTTCTGTGGTCACGAGTCTCAAAACCTGGTTCTGTGACTAATATGCTGAACATACTGTTGTAACTCTGAAATAATCCTGATTGAAGACATAGCTATGTTTCTCAAGTCGATTCTAGAATGCTCTGCCGGCTTGTCAAGTCCCTCGCATCTCAGTGACCTTAGAAGATAAAAATCAGCTGTTGTCCAAAGAACAAAAGCAACCAAAGGAGGTGAGATAAGAATTGCACAAGAGACTGGCCCACAGGGTAAGCAACATTTACATATCGCAGATCCTAACCAAAGTCCCCGGAAGGAGCGCTGTCCTTACTTTTACTCTTTCGCCACCAGGAGGAGTACCACACTTCCTCACCACTCACAAGCGTTCGTCAGATGCGCGGGGCAGAGGCTGGAGGGCCAGAGTTGAATAAATTCAGTTACTTCCTAATGGGATAAAAATACCTACTGGCACGAATTCAGCAGAGAAGTCTGTATGAACCACTTCTGTATATAAGGTTCTTTGAAGCTTTTCTATTCCAAACACCATAGCAATAACTATTTTTGTGTCCAGGAGGCAAGAGTTGACAAAGTTTACTGTCTCTCGGGGCTCTTTCTTCTCTACAGTTAAGATAAAGCATTAGGAATAAGACATGTAAAAATTAATGCTACTGAAGAGAAGGTTCTGTGCCTTGGAGATGAGAAAGTGCATGGCCAGCGGCCGGCAAAGTTATTATGCGGAAGGAGTTGTTGAAAGAATGTGGAGAGAACTGGCCGTCCTTTAGCATCCCTGAATCAAGTATTAAAAGGCGATGCCATTCACATCCCTACCCACTTGTTTGCACTTTCATCTATTCCATCAGCAAGCAGTGAATACGCTATCCCTGTCTTGATCATTCTGCGTGTGCAATTCTTCTTTTTTTTTAAGCAGGGGGAGTGGGAGAGGGAGAAGCAGGCTTCCCGCTGAGCAGGGAGCCAGACATGGGGCTCGATCCCAGGAGCCAGACATGGGGCTCGATCCCAGGACCCTGGGATCACGATCTGAGCTGAAGGCAGACGCTTAATGACTGAGCCACCCAGGTGCCCCTGTGTGTGCAATTTTTAAGACCTTTCTTTTTATAGTATGTCTGAGTGTAACTGGTGTGGCTTTTCAACTGATAATGAAGTCCTCCAAGATATAAGAAGAAACTTGCAAACAGAGTAACCCAGATAGTTTTCAGATTGTTCCCATGTCCATAGGGTAATTTGAAATGGCTTGTGTTGTCTCTGCCTGCTAAAGATAACGTAGTAAGTTTGGTGGCGCTGCGGATGGTGGCGCTGGGGGGGGGGGGGCTTGCAGTAGTAGTGATGGCGGCCGCGGGGAAGCTGTGAACAGTGGCAAAGGTGATGGAGATTTTAGCTAAATTTCGTGAAAGCCTGCCCCCGCAGGACAAACACTGGACTAAGCAATGTGTATGAGTAGCTAATTAAAGCCTCTCCCCAACCCTCGCTTTTTCATTTACTTGTTTTATTATTTTTTAAGATTTTATATATTATTTGAGAGAGAGACAGAGAGAGAGACAGAGCAGGAGCTGGGGCAGAGGCAGAGGGAGAAGCAGGCTCCCTGCTGAGCAAGGAGCACGAGGGACTCGATCCCAGGACCCTGAGATCATGACTTGAGCCAAAGGCAGATGCTTAACCGACTGAGCTACCCAGGTGCCCTTTCATTTACTTGTTTTAAAGTTAGGGCATCCGTATCCTTCTGGAAAACCTCTCAAGGCCCCCAAACACGAAGATTAATAAGCAAAGAGATATAAAGGTTATTGTTAAATAAATGCTAAATTAATGATTATTCCATAGAGAATGCTTTTGTGTTCAGATAAAACCACACAGAGCTGTATTTGTAAAAGGCTGTGGCTCTTCATCTGATGACTTTTTGGTCCATTTTCAATTACGTCCATATAAAAGCAAAAATACACATACTATGTGGAGTCTGCCATATACACAGAACTTTTTTCTTACTGCAATCTGCTCTTTAAAATTTTCCCTACAGTTGTGACATCTGTACAAGGAGGACGTGTTACACGTACAACCAAAATCAATACAGCTATGCCATCTCAGAACAATCAGAAGGAGTTTCTGAGGATATTCTCAGAATAATCGCTTGCATTTATGAGTCGGAAACATGCGTGTGCATATTTATTAAACTGTTTCCTAAGTCACTAAAAAGTCACCAAGTTTTTGCCCAAAACAAGTCAAAGTACAGATGAAACCACCACCAACAAAACATAATTGAAAATGTGCCTGTAACAAAATTAAAAAATAATTAAGCCCAAACAAGCTTATGTGTATGTCAAATTTCACTGGAATTCATCTACTAGGAACTAAATGGAGAGATGGGTGTGGTGCCTGTAGTCCTATTATTTGCAACCGTAACTGTTATTTTGTGTTACGTATATATAGCATTTACATATATATGCAAACTTTACATCATTTGTTCAATACTCTATTTCCTCTTGGCTATAATCATCCTGGGTCTTGTACCAAAGCCACTCCTACATAGAGGACATCAGTCAGAATGGCATTTACCAGAACATTCCAAAATCAATAAGGCATGTATTTTTAAGTGCCTCTTTTTTTTTTTTTTTCTTTGCTGGTTATCTTTAGGTCAGCAGAGAAAGGAGTTCTAAAGAACCAGAACTGGGAGTTCCACAAATAAACAGCCTGCTTCACGGTTCCTTGTGGAGAAAAATCTGGAAACTCTCAACGGGATTTTATTGCTGATCTAAAGTGACATGACGAAACTCAGGATCCCAAATGAGGGCAGTCCTTTGGATAGTGAGGGTTTGCCTACTGTCGTCTCAGAGTGAATTCTTAAGTTAAGACTTATTCTAAGATCAAGTCAGGACGATTGCTTTCGGGCCTTGCTGGAAAAGTTACCTCATTCTTCTTTCACCTTCCTTACAAAACAACCCCGATGGAGTATACATGACACCAAAAATCACACTTAGGCGAATTTTATTATTAATCGTTTGCCTGTGGTCCCTGCCATTTCTGCCTGTGCTGTTCTAATCCCAAATTTCTGACCCATATCCTGAATCTACAACCTCAGATACAAATTACCAGCCAGCGTGATGACTGGAAGAGTAGTTCTGCTCACACATCTCCACTTCTTAAAATAGTATCAAAATAGTGACTTCCTCTCACTGCAGAGGAAAATCCACTTTCCAGTTTGTGCATAAAACTTACTCGGTTATGGCTTATGAACAAACCAGCTAACGAGTGACGAAACTTCAGGAAATATGAAGACTGGAGAAGGGAGAAATTATCAAACTATAAAAGGAAATAGAATTTGGGCCTGGAAAAGAGAACAGTGTGTTTCCCCTGGCCTCTGAACATAAACCAGAAAATACACAAGGACCGCTCACATATTTTTCCTGATTCAAACACAATAGAAATTTGAAAGAGAGTAAATTAAGAAGTGAGAGCATTTTCATGTTCAAAAATGTACAGAGACCACTGTAATACCAGTTTGCAGAGGGGAAAAGTAGGTAAGATAGAAATACAAAAATTATAGGATGATCAACGGGATGCACAGAAACCACATTGAGAGAATCAAGGATTTCAGCTGGAGATGTGGCCATGGGTCCAAGACCCACCTGCTATTAGTACTATACGCAAAACACCCCGACGTGCACCCCAATAGCCAAGACTTTGTCTCTACAACTCTCCCCACTAAAAGGAGCCAGGGATCCCTAGAGAGTAATCAAATCCACATCGTGTAGCAGAAGAATCAGAAGTGAGCTGGCACACTGCGCCACCACCAGGAACATGAGCGCTCTCCAAGATGGTGTGACATGGACAAATGAGCCAGCTTAAAGGATTTCATATCGATGAAGCGATGCCAAGTTAAACGTCAAAAAAGGGAAAAAAGAATTCTGCAGAAAACCACGAGAACACAATGATACTCCAAAACAACAAACAACATGATCTACACAAGAAAGGTGTACTTTATTTCCCTTGGGAATATTTCCTGGCAATGTTACCCACGCCTGTCCAATTTGGATCTGCTGAATTTCCCTGAGGTCAAAGTGAGCAGTAAAATGTTGCACAAGGTGTTTTAGGTGAGGTAAGGAGTACAGAAAAGTGGTTCGCAACCCTGGCTACACGTGAAAATCACTTGGAGAGGTGGTTTTTTTGTTGTTTGTTTATTGTTGTTGTTGTTGTTTACATATCAGTGCCTACACACTACTCCAGATCAATGAAGTCAGGATCTCTGAAGCTGGAACTCAGGCCTGGGATATTCGAAAGTTTCCCAGACCATTCTAGAGAGAGCTTAGAACCAGTGCTCCAGACTGGAGGGGGCCCTGCCATCCCGGGTCCTTTTCTGCTTTCAGCACTAGGAGAATCGGACATATTAAATTTATCATTTTCATTAACATACTTGGGACTTAGTGATTTACATTTGTAACTGCTTTTCAAATACTTGAAGAAATCTGATGTACATAACCTGGAAATTTCGGGGCGCCTGGCTGGCTCAGTCAGTGGTGCATGCGACTCTTGATCTTGGGGTTGAGTGAGGGTTTGAGGCCCACATGGGGTGTAGAGATTATATAAAAATAAAATCTCTAAAAAAAAACCTGGAAATTTAGACCTCTCAGGAATATTTAGACGCTCAATGAAGTTTTAAGGGTTAGAATTGGGGGGGGGGGAATCTAATTGGCTGGTATTTGAAAGCTCAACAGAAAAGTGTGTTCGTGTCTGTCTGTGTGTTTAACATTAATGCAAGCATGTTAAAGATTTACAAGTAAAAGATCTGTAAGTTGAGTTTGAAAGTTTATGAAAGGTGCTTTTTAAAAGTGTAACTTGATGTGGATATACTGAGAAATTATACAAAGCAGGCTCAACGTTACTAGTCTTGTCCCTGTGTAGACACAAACAGAAGCGCAGGCAAAAAACCTCAGGTGGAGTGATGTTTCCGGAACTGGTATGTTACTGGGGTCTTAAAGGAGATAAGAAAACAAAGACAATTCCTCGAAAATTAGAAAAGGGAACAGGACAGACCAGGCACCATGAATCTGTTCCTATGCTTAAACAAGAAGGCCAAAAGGGGCCCCCACATTCACCGTACCTTGGCAGCCTCCACTGCAAAACTACTGAGATGAATCCAAGAGGCCTTTGTGGAGTGATTCAGCTACCAGAGTTGAGAGCACGTGACATACGTTTTAGCGATGAGGCCACAGCTGATTTATTTTGGAAAAACTAGCCGAAGAAACAAGAGGAAAGCTGCTGGTGGGGCTGAGCAGAAGTACTTCCGGGCAAGCCAAGGATAAAGACTGTTTTGATCCCATTTAGAAGTGCAACAGCCTCGACAGACAACAGGGTTGGGGGAGATGCCGGCCACATGCTCCCTAAAGGCAGGTGAGCCGGTCCTGCGGGAAGGGGAGAGGTGGATCTAGACGTGACGTGATGCCTGAGGCCTGGGAGAGTTGGCCTGGCCCTGAGCCAGCAGCCATAATAGGAACCTGAGAGCCCTGCAGACATGAGGTGTCACATTTAAGAGCTCAGGTGGGGCAGACGGGGACATAAAAGCATACATTTTAAATAACCAATGTGCAGACAAAACACACTGGTCTTGAGCTAAAAATAACAGGCAGGTGAAGATCAAAACAGCCAAGGGAGGACACTCTCCCGGCATCTTGAAACTCACTGAAGAATTTGCAAAATGTGGGCATGTCATGTAAGGATGAGAAAAGGAGTATGAGGGACCACAAAGGAAAGAAAGAAATGTTAAGCTACGGAGGGCAGAAAGGAGAAACAAAATCAATGCAGGTGATGATGGAAAAGATACCACGGGAACTGGGATCATGAACTGCTAGCAGAAGCAGGAACACACGTTTAAAACCCAAAACGGGGGGCGCCTGGGTGGCTCAGAGGGTTAAGCTGCTGCCTTCGGCTCAGGTCATGATCCCAGGGTCCTGGGATCGAGCCCAGGATTGGGCTCTCTGCTCAGCAGGGAGCCTGTTTCACCGTCTCTCTCTGCCTGCCTCTGATCTCTGTCAAACAAATAAATAAAATCATTTAAAAAAAAGGTTTTGGGGCACCTGGGTGGCTCAGTGGGTTGGGCCGCTGCTTTTGGCTCGGGTCATGATCTCGGGGTCCTGGGATCGAGTCCCGCATCCGGCTCTCTGCTTAGCAGGGAGCCTGCTTCCCTCTCTCTCTCTCTGCCTGCCTCTCTGTCTACTTGTGATCTCTCTCTGTCAAACAAATAAATAAAATCTTTAAAAAAAAAAAAAGGTTTTTCAGGTGCCATGAGGTGCACAGTTGAAGCGAAGGCAGCAGTCAGAGGAAGCTCATAGATTTAAGTGGACTAGGTTGAGCCAGCGGTTTCCTTGCAAGTCTGAGCAAAGGAAAAGTACTTGCAACAGACCATTTGGTCACAAAAGAATACTACTACATGGGCAACAGAGTTGGGCTGGCACTTGGCAGAGAGGAAGAAAGCCAGGCCCAGGCGAATGTGGGAAAGTGCCTGATGAAGGAGAAAGACACCCCCCCCCACCACCGCTGTGGCTGTCAACCTTGGCCGCACCCTAGATTCACCTGGGCGGCTTGAAGTCGTACATATGCCCCACCCTCAAAAACAGAGCTGGAATCTCTCTGGGGCTTGGGGCCTGAAATTTCTACAACTGCCACGTGATTCCAGTGTGCAACCCGGGTTGAGACCCACTGTTCTGCACATACCGAGCAAAAGCGTGGCGTCCCCGTGTCTCTTGATCACCAGGCCAGAATAGCCACTTGCACCTGAAGCCCTCCAGTAATTGTGTCCAAAGTCATTTCCTTCTTTGACCTTGGCAGATAAATGACTTGATTTTCCACTTGGCTTAAGGAGCTTTAAAATCCAGAGGGAGGAAAGTAAGAAAGTTTTCTCAACTAATCATCTTGAATATTTGCAATCATCTCGAGCTAGAAATCCAATACACCAGCGCTCTTCACGCTGGTAACAATTCACCCAAACACATGAGTGGAAACTTAGCAACACTGAGAAAGAGTCTTATTTAAATCAGAAAGTGTCTACAAATTCTCAACTTTGGGGCAGTTTGGTCTCCTTAGGGGACATCTGGCAATGTCTCAGACATTTCTGATTGTCCTAACTGGGGACCATGCTACTGGCATCCACTGAGCGGGCTGCAGGGAGGCTCAGAAGCAGCCTGCAGTGAGCAGGACAGCCCCCAGGGCAACACAGAACCATCTGGCCCCAAATCTGGCCCAATAGTGCCAAGCTGGAGAAGTCCTGCTCTAAACAACACAGTTCAGGTTTCCACAAATAATGGGTAATATTCGGTGTCTTCCCATCTCAACGCAAATAAAATAAGTTTCAGTGTGTACACATTATATGCCAAGTTAAAGGAAAAGCAAAAAGGCCAACCACAGAAAACTGAACCGCAAACAAAATTATTCCGTGGCTTATCACAATGAGAGATTAAGGACTGGAGGACAGAACCTTGGCCAACCAGTACACTGAAGTGAAAACTGAATGTCAAATTGAATCTGATTGTTGGAGTTGACTTTACATTCAGACAAGCTGAGACTTTTTTCAAATTGATGACTTCTAAAGAGCCTGCTTTATCATCAATATTTAGTAAGTGATGCCTAAAATGAAACATTCATGTGGAATATTATACCTTAAACTCCCCAAATTATGGATTTGTAGAAAAATAAAGGGTTTGGAAGCAATGCCCTTATCTTCATTTCTCCCAAACCATTTAGTAAATTTATTCATTTTATGGATAAATGGATAATGAAAGTGGCATATTAAGATGTTTTATAGGATTGCAAAGCATGTGGACAGTGAGAAATGATATGACCCTCAAATATGAGAACGCAGGTGTGGTTAAAGCTGGAGAAAAAGTCTTATTTGGCTTAAAGACAAAGATAACTAACCCTTCATCTCCAGCCTCGGATCTGTGATAAGAGTAATGTTAAAAGGAAACTAGAAGACTACTTTAGGGGAAGATTTACAAATCATTAAGATTATTTATTAGAGGCCCAAACACATTAAAACATGACCGGGAGTTCTAAAACAGGCAATTTAAATCAGTGATGAAACCTACTTCCAAGTGCTTGCTAGATAGTGAGCCGGTTATCAAGGGCCTGTGAGCGAGAAGGACCGTGCCAGGGGCTAACTTGGCTGTACATTTTCCTCTGATCAACTGGGGGTTGGGGGCTTTTATTTAATGATGCTTAGGCTCCTCCCCAGACCAAATAAATCAGAATCTCCAGGGGAGGGGCCTGGCCTCTGGTATGATACTGTATAGCACATCTGAAACGAATGCACACACAGATTCCCCCGTGTTCTAAAATGCAGATTCCCATCAAGTTGGTCTGGGCCTGTGATTTTGCATTTCGTGATACCAACGGTGCTGGCCTAAGAGTCACACTTTGAAGAGTGAGTGTCAAAAGCTTCCTGGACGATTCTAATTTGTAGCTGGCATTGGGAACCATCAACGGTTGAGCCCCTGGCTTTGTGCTGGGTGCTAGGTGGGCACAGAAATGAAATACAAAAGTGTGAAAAAGCATTCCTCAAATAAGGAATTACTCGATCCTAAATCAGAGCTTTCAGGTCATGCAATCTACATATCTTTGTCTTAACTTTGAAAAGCAAAAGAAAAGGCCAGATTTTTCCAAAGGGAACAAATTCCAACGTGGACCCAAACAATGCCAGGTACCGCTTTGGAAGAGTGGTGGGTAACTTCACGGGACAAACACAACCATCACGCCCATCAGCCTCGCAGGTAACATGCAATGAATATTGACTGTGCCAAGCACTATGTTCGAGGCGAGACGTGGCTTCCTGAATTCTCGCGACAATTCTCGGAGGTAGGGTCTAACGTTATTTCATAACCTAGTTGTAGGAAACTGAATCTTGGAGAGCTACAGTAACCTATTTTTAAGGTAGCAGCTTTGAGGGCTAGAGCTAGGATTTCAACCGAGGGCTGCCTGAGTCCTGAGCTTGAATTTGAATCCACGGGATTTTTACTGTATTTGCTTTTATGCTGTGAAAAAAATGGGTTTTTAATGAGCATCGACTCTGAAAAGCTTCTTTGCAACTGTCAGAATATCGCTGTAATTGAGTGGTAATTCTAGAAAGCATAGAAAGTATACTTGGTAATAACTGAATTCAAATACCAAGCTTGCGTAGACCTTCAGAAACAGCACCTAAGTTTTCTCCGGATGTGGGGGTACATGGTTGATCTGGAAGGTGCCAAAATGGTATACCGGCAGATGCTGTTCCTTTAGAACACACTGGTTTAGCTTTTCAATCTAAACGGAAATTTGAGGTACAACGAGTGTGCACTCACAGATAAGGGGATGATTGTTATTCGTCCTGTACAAATGTCACCCACGCTGTGAATCTTTGCCTAAAAGTGTGCATTTACCTGCCACACCGCGGATGAACCTCAAAAACGTGATGCTGAGTGAAGGAAGCAAGTCGTGAAAGGTCCCGCACTGTGTAGTTCCATTTATACAAAATGTCCATAAAAGGCAAAAGGCTTGAGAAACAAAGGAGATGGGCGGTTGCCAGGGGCTAGGGATGGGAACAGGGAGTAACTGCAAACGGGCATAAGTAACCCCGTTGGATGACCGAAATGTTCTAAGATGGATTGTGGGGAGGTCTGTACCGCTGTGTAAATTCATGAAGAAGCACTGAATCGTGTACTTCAGCTGGATGAATCTTGTGACGGTAATAAATACATCAGTAACATTATTTCAAAAGTACGCATTAAGAAAAAAAATTAAAACTAGTTACTTGCAAATGAAGGACTGAAACCAATCTCATACACTCAAACTGGGCCACCGCCTTAGAAAAATCAAAATAAAGGAGAACAAACACCATTTTTTTCAAACTAC
Organism: Meles meles; assembly: GCF_922984935.1. NCBI lineage: Eukaryota > Metazoa > Chordata > Mammalia > Carnivora > Mustelidae > Meles > Meles meles. Next base: position 7,874,844 of record NC_060087.1, read on the forward strand.
TTACTCGGGATTCATGAGGGATCTGACCAAGCATCCATCTGTGGTTAATATAGAAACATCCCACTGATCTAGACACCAGACTTCTAAGAAATTTGACTTTCTAAAATCAGAAGCAAAGAAGACATCTGAGCAACTCTCAGGATCGCCTACATAATTTATGGGGCCCTGAGCAAAATGAAAATGCAAGACCTCTTGTTCGAAAAGAATTCAGAATTTCAAGATATGTGACAGCAGAACAGGAGACCATGCGTGCAGCCCTTCTGAGCCCGGGGCCAGGAGTGACTGGCCACAGCTAATGCCCAGAAAGTCAATCCTGGCACCCAAACCGGCTGCCGCAAAAGCCCTGGGCCAAGGTTATGCACTCTATTCGAGAACTTTCTTCTGTCATAGGACTCCTCAAACTCTCGTTTGTTTTTCTTTTATATGCACACCTAGATGCCTTGGCTCTCTAAATCCTGGACCGCGTGGGCAATCACAGTGAGCTAATGAGAAGTGAGCAAAGGTTTTCAGAAGGAAGATGCCTCCTTCTGATTGAAATGTGGAGAAAGGGACACTAGAAAAGCAGACCAAGGTATATGAATTACTACAACGAGCAAAGAAAGAGTGACCTTTTCCATTACACCCGCTGTTTGCAAGGAGGGCGGCCTACCATCTATTTTAGAGGGTACATATTAAGAGGAGTAAAGACTGAATGGGGCAGCCGTGTGCTGGGGAAATGCTTAACAGTTGACCCACTGGAGAAAAGCCCCGATTTGCAGCCTTTGCCAATTTCTATGGTGTAAATGCTCCCCCTGTGGCTGGTTTCAAGGGACCAAGGTGCGGAATGGAACATGGGGCTGGAAAGAGAGGCACCCAATCAGTCCTCTCAGCCCGCGGCTGAGATGGGGAAAACATTCGGTAGCACAGGCAGTGAAAACAGGACAGGCCCAGGGCTTGGGAGGAGAAATAAAATTCAGTCCTGTTTCCTAATAAAACATTCTGTTCCAGGAGTGAGTAAAGACAGAAGGTAACTGTTGCTATTTGTTCAAATGCAATTTTAATTCCAGTGGCAAAATCCTCCTGGATAATCAAAAATCGACTACATAACTATTTCCCTTGTCATTTTCCTTCCCAAAGTAATTATCTCCGAATGATTTCATAGTTAAAGATCGTATGCTTAAAGAGTAACCGATTGTGAAAGGAACTGAAAGCCATGCCAGTGATATGGTTTTTTTTTAAAAGAGCAATATTTGTTTTTAAAAAGGAGGGCTTAGCCAAGTAAAAATATTTCCTCCTTTCTGTTATGATGATTTAACCTATGAATCACCCTGTAGGAGTACTATCACACCAGAGACATGCAACTCGTACTCTTCAGAGCGAAAGCATGAAGACTTCACTATCGGTTTTAGTTGTTTCCAGTAGGAATGAGGGTCGATGGCATGGCAGGTTGAAACGTAAGCACTTCAAATCACCACAGGCTACGTGGAGGATCGCTAGCCCACCCCAGAGCGCCCACCTCAGGAGAACTCCAAAAAACCTCTTAAAAGTCGGACGGTCACCCAAATTCTGGCTCTGGGCATGATACCCCAGGAGACACTTCGCAGACGGCGTGTAAGGTAGGAGCCATCTTGCTATCCAGCAGGCCCGAATTTCCCCACCCCTCCTCCGCTGCCCTTCTCGTGCCCAGAGGTGACCTGTACCCAGAGAGGGCTGGGGCGGTTGCCCCTCTTCGAGTAGCTGCTCCCTCCTCCCAGGCGGTCAGGAGTTAAAGTTACCTTCTTCTGTTACCTGCTCCAACGGTCACCAACCCACTTTTTCTGCCCAAGTATTTATCAAATGCTTATTATAGGTAGGCACTGCTCTGGGACTCATAATTTCATTATCCTTGGTGGGTACCGGTCCAAATTGTGACACAGTACGTGGAAGGCAAGGCAATATGCTGTGCACCCAGCGGCCCATTTAAAAATAAGTTCTGCAACAAATTCCAAGACGAGAAACACTGACTTAAGTTAAAGAGGCCTATGTAACTATGACTCTCCTCATTATATCTGTTCAATGTAAGCTCTATTTAAAAAAAAAAAAAAGAAATCTCAGAGCCTATATGGAGATTATTGGTTTTAATTGAGAGTCTTCCCGGCCTTTACAATGAACTTGCTGTTATGAGCACCTGCAAAGTTCTACTTAATTTGAGATCCTCTTGGCCTGGAATAATAGGTTTGTTAACATTCATTACTTTGGCCCTTTTTTAAAAGATTTTATTTATTTATTTATTTGACAGAGAGAGAGAGAGAGAGAGAGAGGTCACAAGTAGGCAGAGAGGCAGGCAGAGAGAGAGGGGGAAGCAGGCTCCCCGCTGAGCAGAGAGCCTGATGTGGGCCTTGATCCCAGGACCCCAAGATCATGACCCGAGCCAAAGGCAGAGGCTTAACCCACTGAGCCACCCAGGCGCCCTACTTTGGCCTTTTAAAACACGTCCATACACACACACACATAGACACACACACACACACACCCTAAATGATTAGACACGAGAGAGTTACTGCCAGTAGGAGTTGCTGGTAAATGGGGCCCATCTTTGAGAAGCCACGGCCCAGAAGATGAACGCAGGTTTGTCATTCTTGGAAGTGGCTGATATCACAAGCAACTGCCACGAGATGTTCCCGTATGAAGGAATGGTGACAAGAAACTCATTGTTGTGAAAACTTCCCCACACCAGAAAAACTCGTGTCAGGCCACCAAGCTGTAGACAGGCCCCAAGTCTTCAGACCTCTCTTCCATGATCTAACCTTGGTGTCCGAAGACAGATGGACATTGTCGATTCTCACTATACTCCTCACCAAGAAGGAAGAGTAATAACTTTCAAGAAATCTAGCAGTCCATGGTTCTTGGAAGTCTGAGAAGGGAGAGCAATGATGGAGAACCCACATGGTTATGTAGGCCATGGAGGCACATACACGTGCATGTAGGTACAACATATGACATTCATATATGTGATAGGGAAATGCAATGTAATCCGTCGAATCTGTAATGTATAATACATGGCATGAATAACGCATCATCTAGACCATAGGAAATACAGGTTACAATGTATGATATATTTTCTCTCCCACACTTAGCTCAGTGCTCTCCTGGGCTTTTGAAAAAACCTGCAGCCAACTGCCCTCTGAAACCTGCAATGCTGTGAAGCCAACAGAATCCGCACATTGGTATTAACTCAGCGATTGCGGTCTTTGAGAGACAGGCCAGAGCAGACAATCTGGTGCCGGATTGCATGGGGTTACACTAACTACTTGGGTGGCCTTATGCAGGTCACTGAATTTCTCAGTTCCCTTATCTGCAAAATGGGGATAATAATCGTACACATTCTCCAGGATTATTATGAAGATTAAAGAAATTAGTATTTGTAAAACTCCTAACCCAGTGCTTGGTAAATACTGAGTGCTGTGTAAGTGCTTATAAAATATTGAACCCACGGGAGAACCTTATTGTTCTTCTATGTGCAAGGAGTCAGTACGGATTTCACTCATCTATATTCAATATGAATGCACAATTCACTCTTAATGTCTTAGTTTTTCTTTACCACAAACAAACTTCTTTTCAGAGTTCGAATAAATCACAGAAGAATTTGTTAGTCACTGTTCAAATCAATGTGATTTACAAACTGGACTAAAAGTGCCATTCTCTTTGCTTGAATGCACCGGGCGATCAGTAACTTTTTCCTAAATTGAAGAAATGCCTTTATGTCACTGCTCCGGCACTGCGAACATTGACATTTTTACATTAGGTAATTAACAACTCAGACGAAAACCATTTGATGCTATTGTGAAGTCACCAAAAGGCACAATATAAAATGCACTTTAACGATCGTATCTCTGTAGTTGGACAATTGTACCTTTCTATAGCCTAACACATCTTTCATTTCAACAGTTTGTCATTTGATGCCCTTCATTCTTGACACCATTTATCTTGACACCAATATCTTAACATCTCTTGACCCCTGACTTGTAGTTGAAGGAAGACAAACACAAAACCAGACTGGCTGCACGTGAAAGCAACATATGGACAGTCTATTTTTGAGTCGCAAGGAATTAAAATTTTAGAAGGTTCCTTTTCTCTCTTTAACCTAGAGTCTCAAGCAGCTTTTATACTTACAAGTCAACAGATTAACATTCTTGATGATTCACTGTTTCAAAATAACTCACATTGTACTTCCAAAGTGACTGCTAGAAATATTGCTGGCATTTACTTCCTTAAGCATATTTGTTAAGTGGTACTGAAATGCAAATGCCCAAGGGAAAGATCAGAGCTCCTACATTTGGACTAAAAGGAGGACACACACAGAGATCTGTTCCTTCTCTGAAATAGAATGTATGAAATGGTAGGTTTAACTGGTGTTTGTTATAAGTATGACATTGTGGGAGGGAGACAATCAACATGAATTCTGGGAAGCAAAGGCTGTTCCTTGAATAGGTGCTCATTACTGCACCTGTCACCCAGAAATGGGCTGCCATGATTGTGGGTACCTCCCCTACTCAAGAGAACTTTTTCATCCTCATAGCCTCACTCCTTAGTTCCTGGCACACAGGAGGCAATCGAGAAACACTTGTTGAACCATAAAGACTGAACCGATGGACTGCTGCCTGCAGTAACTTGCCCTTGAATTGGGGAAGTGAGACTAACACATGTGAGATCATACATCCTGAAGACAAATAATCATAGCAACAGACTTGGGCCATTCAAAACGTCAAAGAGGATGGGGGAAAAGGAGAACCCTGCTACGCTGCTGGTGGAAAGGCACAGATCAACACAGAGTTACCACTGGATCCAGCAACTCCACTCCTAGTCATGTTTCTTTTCAAGAGAAATGAAAACATGTGTCTATAAAAACCTTGCACGTGAACGTTCATGGCAGCATTCTTCATGACAGCCAAAAAGTGGAAACAACCCAAATGTCCACCGACAGATAAATGGATAAACAAAATGTGGTCTATCTGTGCAATGGAAGGTTATTCGGCCCTAAAAAGGAGTGAAGCTCTGACGCATGATACAATGGGGATGACCCTTGAAAACACACTAAGGGGAAAAAGGCAAAAACGGCAAGGCTGAAAGGTGATTACTGGATGTCAGGGGAGCGGGTGTTGAAGGCAAATGGTAGAGGGGCCATGGCTGTGGATGCAGCATCTCCTCTTGCGGTGCTGAAAACTATTCTAAACCATGTCACAGAGGCACAACTCGGTGAATGTACTGAAACCCACTGAACTGTACACTTTTGAGAATGGTGAATTGTATGTTCTATGAGTTCTATCTCGACGTTTAAAAAAAGACGCCCAAGAGGCATGGGTGCAGGAATTCAGCCGAGAGGGAAGTATGACTGACGTTCAAAGACCTTCCAAGGCTTCGAGAAGGGCATGAGGACCAAGCCAGGTCTTCAGGAACACACACTGGATCTGGGTGAGGAGAGAAGGCACTTCAGGTGAGAGGAAGAAGAGGACAGAGTGAGGCTGCTTGCTGTTCCAGGCACAAAAAGAAAGGCTAACGCCTGCTGTGGCGGTACCATCCACAAACGTGTGCCCTCCCCTGCTACAAAGCACGTCTGCCTCTGCTTCCAGAGGAAGTCACCAAAAGAACGGGAGTCAAAACGCAAACCATCTAAGCCTCTATGTTCGCTCCTGTGGGTCACCATTTGCCCTTCAAAACATTAACTTGTAGGTTTCTATCCCAGCAGATCTTATCAAAAGGAGTCCCAGACATCCTATCATTTCATCCAGAAATACTTCAGTATCAGACTCCTGATTAACCTTCACCTAACTTGACCTTCCACTGTATCATGACACACATCCTAGGACTGGGCAGTCTTCTGTTTCTTTCCCAATATCTGAGGTCCTGAATTTCAAGGGCAGGGTTGTCTATGTGTCTAGGGGGATGGATGACAGCGGCAGCAGCTGGTCATGTGAATAGATTTGGAAACCCCTAGGGCTGTTTGACTTCATAGGTTTTCGATCGTTTACTATTAGACATTAGAGGTCATGCCTCCACTTGGAATCAGTTCCATTCAAGAGACTGTATCATGGTGCTGCATAGCAGAATGCTATTTAAAAATAACATTCTCAGCACATTCATCAACATTCCAAAAATACTCTGCTTGGCTCTAATGGCGGGACCTGAGAACAGGCTGGTCATGATGACCACAAACTTTAGGAAGGATTCTCACTGAAACACAGCTCTGTGGGGCAAAAGAAGGGAACAGAGGATCTTGGGATCAGAAAGGCATCCAAGGGGAGCTAATCTAGGCCCCCACCTGATAAACAAATTCCCTCTGACAACCCTTATGGGTAGGTATCCCCTTGACCTTAACCCTCACGGCTTTATGTCCAGCCAGCCTAGGAGAGGCTGGTTTTTACCTCCACGGACTGAATAGCCTGGTCAAAACCTGGAATGAAGAGAGACGATATAAACTCTAGAAAAACACATAACCTCTAGGGAAGGTTCTCAGTCTTACCCTACTGACATTTAGGGCTGCGTTAATTCTTTGGGGTGGGAGCTGTCCTGTAAAATGTAGGTATTTGGGAGTATCACTGGTCTCTGCCCACTAGATGCCAGTAGTACGTACCTCCACCCTCTTCGTGAAACCCAAAACGGTCTCCAGACCTCACCAAATGTCCCCTGGGACCAAAGCTGCCTGGGTGAGACCTACAGTCTAGAGCGTAAATGACGTCCAGGGAGCAGATTCACCAGCGCCTAACTATTAGGCACGTATTACTGATACTCAACTGATGATTCTGACACTTTCCATTTTTTAGTGGTTGTTCAGGGCATTTCTTTACAAGATGACATGCTATGCAGTGCTCTCTCAGACCCCAACTCTCAGGTCGCCAAGGGGTGCTGCCCACTGGGCATCTGGAGTCTGTGACTGTGTACAACAGGAATGGGGGTAGATCAGGGCTCTCTTAACAAAACAAAAAACAAAAACAAAAACAAAAACCAAAAAACTGCCCCAGCTGCAAAAAAAGGCAAAGCAATGAACATTTAAACCTACACATGGTGAAGAAAAAAAAAAAACCTACACATGGTGAAACTGTTGTCATGTTGTTTTGTTCCCTCTGCACACATGAATGCTGGCATGACGGGCAGTCACTCTGAGTAAGATGACAACAAGCAGGCAACCCCCACTGATAGATGGATGATGTTTTAAAAATAAAATTGTCTTTTTCTAAATTAGTTTGTCAGCCAGTTCTTAAGAAACTCAGTAAACATTTTCTCTTAAAAACTGTGACATAAAAGATGACCGCTGTGCTAGGCTTAACTTAAAGAAATCTACTTAACCCACGTTTCCACGAGAATTTATACACAGGTAGTGAAGACCCACAGAAGGCAATAATGCTACTTAGTTACCTGAAACAGTAGAACAACACCAATTAAGACAACTGTGCCTACCCTGAAACCTGAATCCTCAGGACAAAGGGATTTAACAAGAGAAAGGCCAGAAAAGGCATCTAAAACTGGGGTGATACAGCTCCAAAAGCCACTTTTGGACAATTTCAAGGGCTTAAAAGCTGATGGAAATTGGTCTTAATATGGTATTTCACTAGCAGCATACCTTTGATGATAAACAAAGTCATTTTTTTTCTAAATATAAAACAGAAAGAGCAGGAGTCAAACAGCACAAATTTTTAAAATAAGTTCCCAACATTTGGAAGGGGAAGGCAGGAAGGAACAGGAGAGGCAGTGGGGCTTTACATGGGGTAGACATTTGCCCTCACTGGTCGCCAAGGGGTGCTGCCCACTGGGCATCTGGAGTGTGTGACTGTGTACAACAGGAATGGGGGTAGATCAGGGCAGGCCAAACCCAGGCCTTCTTAACCTTGGTATTACTGACCTTTAGAGCGGGACGATTCTTCATGGGAGCTCTCCCATGCATTGTCGGACGTTGGACAACATCCCTGGCTTCTACGCACTAGAGGCCGGTTGCCCCCTTCCCCCAGTCATGTCAACCAAAAATGTCTCCAGACATTGCCAAAAGTCCCTGGCGGAGGGGAGGGCAAAAGTGGCCCCCGGCTGAGGACCACAGGGCAACCCGTGTTACGTTCTTTTTTCTTTTCTTTTCTTTTCTTTTTTACAGAAAGAGAGAAGGGGAGAGAGCAAACACAAGCAGGGGGAATGGCAGGCAGGGGATAAGCAGGCTCCCTGCTCAGCAAGGAGCCTGATGTGGGCTTCGATCCCAGGACCCTGAGATCATGACCTGAGTGGAAGGCAGCAGCTTCACCAACTGAGCCACCCAGGCGCCCAACACGTGTTACATTCTAAGAGACCCAGGAAGGAAGCTGTGATCTAACAGCCATTCGCATGTACAGGATGTTCGGAGACTCAACACCTGACAATAATGGACACTCATCTCCCGACAGCAAATTCTTTGACGTAACCCAAACTCAGCAAATGTTTGTTGACTTTTGACTAAGTTGTTTGACTAATAAAAACACGATTGGACATATTTTCTGCTTTCGAATAAATATAAAATAATTAGGTTTAAAAGCCAGTACATTATATATTCTCATTTCATATAAATATATACACACACACATACACATATACACACATACACACATATAACTGAAAGACATCTGGTAACATGTTAACTTTTAAAACTGAGTAGTTACCATTTATTTTGGGGGTCACTTTGTCCTGATCCCTATCCAAGCACTTTACATACATCATTCTACTTAGTTCTGACTCCAGCCCTATGAGATAATTTTGCTGACCCGACTGTGAAATAACACTGAGGTTCACAAAGAACATGCTCAAGGTCACCCAATTAGTAAGTTCCAGACTCAGGATCTGAAGCCATGCCTGACTCCAAATACGAACCCAAAGGATGACACTGCCCTGAAATTTAGGGTCTGATTCCCAAGCTCCTGGCCACATGATTACACCATACCTAAATGACTTAAGACTGTCTCATTTTGAAGAAAAATGACAAATACTAACATACAAGAACAGCTCAAATGAGCGTATACATTTTCCATCCATTTTGGTTCCATCTTCTTTGAACGTTCTCCAAACATTAAAGACTATCAGTGAGTGATGCTTTGAGCCCATCCCCAATTTCAGCAAAGCTTTATACAGCAGCTTCATTAATAAATAGAAGAGTGTGCTCTCCATTTTGCATGAGGAAATGCATCGTAACGACTCGAGCTTTATCTCCTCTTCTGGGACAGCTTTGGCCATAATCGTGCTTGTATCAAGAGGTGCAGTAAATCGCGGGCTCTCTGTATGTATCAGCTCCAAGATGCCCTGGCAGCACCCAGCGTGCTCGCGATGGAACAACCCCTGAGATGGGAAGCAAAAGGAGTCTTGCACCAAAAATGCCAGATTGGAATGTTTCCCACATGGGCGATGTTTGAAATATCTATTCCACTTTTGCCTGCCACTTCCCTTCTTTCCAGGACCCTATTACATAAAGGCTTAGGTGTTCTGGGGAATAATTGGGCATCAATTGTGGCAGGGTGTGGGAGGATGCCTAGGTTACCTCCAGGATTACACACTCTATTTAGGAGGGGGGCAATTCCTATTTATATAACCCCGATGAAGATAACACCCCAGCAATTTGGGAGGGAGGATTGCCAAAACCAGTAGGTAATTTCACTTGAACACCTTGTACTAAGTGCAAATCTGATTACTGCCTTCATCTTCTTAGAAAGGAACAGGTATCATGGCAAACAATAGTTTGCGTTGGCTGCTCAGTGTGGGAAAGCCAAGGGGCTGAAATTCAAAGCTGAGTAGCACCCCAGCAGAGAACAGCTGCTAGATCTTAGCATGCAACAAGAAAACAGGGCTCTGTACCCAGATGGCCTACGGAGATGCCAAATACTATGTCGGTGGGAAGTGTGGTCCTGGGGTGCCTAGGGCTGGGGTACAGGCATGGGGGAGAGTGGAAATTCCCACCAATGGATTTAAAAACTTCCTCGGCAGGGAACCGCATCAGATCTGTTGTATTTCGTCTCCTGATCCAGTCCTCTAAAGCCCTGGTGTCAAAGATGGTAGCCACTAGCTGTTGCGGCTCTCCGGTGCTTGAAATGTGGCCAGTTGAAATTAAGATGTGTGAGAGTCACAGAAGCATAAAATACATGCCACGTTTCAAATACTTGGAATGAGAACGAGCCATGATAATACATCTCCTTACTGATGTTTCTGACTGTGTATCAAAATGTTACTATTTCAGATATATGGGGAAAAGAGATCACTGTTTCTACTTTTTGAACTTACTTAAACATGACTATTAGAACGTTGAAAATTATCTATATGGTTTGGACTGCATTTCTATTGGACAGTTTGAAGGCTGAAATGTTACTTTAAGTCATGATTTATGTCAAGCTCAAAGATGCTTTCGTAACAAAGTGTTGCTTGACTGAGCTTGGCTCTCTATCACAAAATGTTAACTTCAAACGTACTTGAAAACTGAAATTTCATTCACTGCCTTCTTGGCAAAATCTGTTGGATAAACAAATCTGCTGTTTTGAGACATGAAAAGGGGTGGTTAACAATGTAAGTAAATGTTCTTCCTTTGCAGACATACTTAAACCATGTTAAGGCGGAGATGAAACAGGCTCCAACACTGGAACACGCTCATAATTAGGTGCTGATGTTGAATATCCTGCAATGCTTCAAAAAGACACGGTGATGGAGAGAGGCCAGGCCTGCACCAGGCAAGAGAGAAGAGAAGGTTGAATACCATATTCGTGATCGGTACACGGAGAGAGCCGAGCTCCACTGCTCTATGCTTTGCTGGTACCACTGGCTTTTCCATGTTTCCTTTCTGTTCCTACCACCACCACCTGACTGAGTCACGCTGGCGTCAGAGGCAAAAGCCGTCTTCCTCATCACTCTCATGAGCCTCTCCACCCTTGGCATCTCCCACTGCTGATCTGTCTTGTACTTACTCTGCCATTGTAAGCCATTCTAACCTTTGGCTCCAGAGACTACCATAATGGCAAGGAGACTTCAGGTTGCAAATAATGTCAGCCATGCATCAAAGCCTTAAAATCCATATAACTCACTGGAGCAAGATTCCAAAGATGAGTGTTAGGCTCGGTAACTGTCAAGTCTTCCAATCTATTCAAGTCAACCTTCAGTCTCCTTAATTCAATATATAAATGCAAATATAAAAATAATCCTCTTGCTTTGCATTTAATTCACCTAGAAACTATTCCATGTAATTAGAACTCAATGAAAGTAACAGCACCTGCCAACGGGAACCAAATTTTCTTTTCAGTTCATAACTGTTATGCCCCTGAAAGCCTCATCTTAAGAAATTTTGTATTTGTGGGTGGTTATGGATTTTTTTTTCCCTCTAATCTAGAGCTCAAAGAAAATGTGGTCTAAGGATACTGCTGTGGGTAACCTCAGGAAGGAAAAATGTCTCCAGTTGTTTTTGTTGTTTTTTTGTTTTTTTTTTTTTAAACAGCAGGTTGCAGTTCTTCAGGGCCAGTACAGCAAATCCTCGGGCGACCCTGGATCATCTAGGAATGAGTCACTCTAGATAAGCACACATCCCAGAGAGCCCAAAGTTTATGCGCTAACCATCTTATTGTAAGTTTTTATTTTTCTAATGGAGACATTTCCTTGTCTTTTTGAACCACTGAACCACTTAGTCTTATAGGCCTAATTATAGGTGAAAATACAGCTCAAATTCAGAGCTGAACGAGCCCATCACAATAGAACCACGTGAAGCGAATGTTTCCAGACATCCCCAGAGACAATCCATTATGACTGATAATGTCTCTTTCATGTGGCCCTCAGCTCAGCCTCCTCCTGGGCCCCGTGTGAGGGACTGCTGGCTGCCTCTCCTCTGAATGTGGGCAGTTCTTGGTTCTACCTCTTCAATGCCCTCTCTCGTGCCCACTGGCAACAGTATGGGCAAATTGCTATCCCACTGTTGCTTTTCGTCTCTACCACCAAGGGACCATGGGTGCCCACCCAAGTCCCAGGTGACCAGCTGGCTGCTACCAGGCCAGCTCTACCCCTATATTTCTCTTTGCTTTTCCCTTCACTGTCTACAGTGGCTTCTCCAGGCTTTCCGGTTCTGAAGACGAGCTTCTCATGTACTTATCACCAATGGGCTGCCACATCTCTTTCCTTCTGTAAGACAGATCCACGAAGGATGACATCACTGGGTAAAAGCAGATGCTCTCTGGACCCCAGCTTTCCTTCTCAGGAGAGTTTATTTGTTTCTTTTTTTTTTCTTAAATCCTTAGTAATTTCTGCAGGCTGCTATCCTAAAAACTAAGGGTTTGCTCTATGATTTTATATTTTCCCAGGAAAAAATAAACAACAACTAATTTTAGAATTTGAATTGCTAAGGTCTGGCATGGAAATTGGGACTCCTTGGTTCCTGGTATAAAGACTAAATTGCTGTATAATTCATCTCTACTCAAATAATTAATTTCTGCTTCAGTTTTATTAATGAGTATAATTAAGTCAATAGCAAGAGAATAAAGGGTCTCATTTCTCCTTCGGAGATGGAAAACAGCTTACCATGAAGGAGGAGGAAGGTGGTCTTTCACATCAGCTAGCATGAGTTCAAAACCCAATCCCACCATTCAACATCTTTGTGACGTTGAGAAAATTAGTGAGCCTCTGCAAGCCCCGGTTTTCTCATCCAAAAAAAAAAAAATGGGATAAATAAACTTCACTAGAGAGGTGTTCCAAGGGTTAGAATGTACACATACAAGGCATCGAGTAAAATGACAGGGAGTGGATATTAGACGGAAACTTCTTTTTCCCATTCCTGACTCTCTGGCTGCAGAAGACTGACCTGGGCCTCAGCTGGGAAAAGCAATCCTTGAACAACAGAGAGAGTGCAAGAGTACATTTTCAAAGATACTGATCTTCCTTGCTTTTTAGAAGCCCACAGTACTGTTTGGCCTAGGGCATTCTGACTGAGCTTGCTGTAAACACACACGCATACACAATGTAAACACACACACCCACCACCACCACCACAACTACCGCACCAGGTTAAATAGATTACACTACATTTGCCTACAAATGTCCACATAAAACGCATCCTAGTTTCCTGTGGTCGGCAGTCATGGCTGCTCCCAGCATGTTGGCCCCGATTAATGTGTGGGGTATGTGGGTGGTTTGGGGCATTAAAATATATCCCAGTCTCCAGCAAAAGGCCAGACTGTGCTCACATAAACAGTCCTCTGCTCATTCTGTTTCTGTTTCCCATGACATAAAATAAACTGGCTGTCACATATATATTGTAAGTAAACTGAGAAGTTTCTTAAGTACATATATGGCAAAGTAACACATAAATAGAGAACCGAGGAGTCTTGTTTTGTGAGTAAATGGGCCTAGACAATTACCATACAGTGGAGTGTGCCATTCGTGGGGCGCATTGGTTGGCTTTCTTTGCTTATTTTTTTATACCCTCTTCATTGAGATATAATTCACACACTCTACAATTTATGCATTTAAGATGTTCAACTCAACGGCTTCTGGTATATTCACAGGGTTTCGTAGCCACCACCACAACCAATCTGAGAACATTTTAATCACTTCAGAGAGACACCCACGCCTAGTCGCAGTCACTCCCCCTCCCCCAGCACCAGGGAACCACCAATCCACTTTCTCTCCCTATGGGTTTGCCTATTCTGGACATTTCACCTACATAAAGTCACCTAATATGCGACCTTCAGTGGCGGGCTTCTTTCACTTAGCGCAGTGTTTTCAAGGTTCATCCATGCTGTAGCATGTAACAACACTTCATCCTTTTAAATGCCGAATCATATTCCACTGCATGGGTCTATCCCATTTCATTTACCCATTCATTGGTTCATGGACTATTTCTACCCCTGGGCTATTACAAATCAGGCTCCTATGAATGTTCACGTACAAGTTCGTATGCAGGCACATATTTCCTTTCTCTTAGGTGTATACCCAGACGTGGAATTGTTGAGTCATAGGAAAACTGTCTGTTTAACTCTTTGAGGAACTGCCAGATTTTTGCCAAAGTACCATTTTATGTTCCCACTAGCCGTGTATGAGGGTTCCAGTTTTCCTGTCTTCTTGCCAACAGTCGTTATTATCTGACGTGTTGATCGTTACCACCCTAGAGGGTATAAAGTGGTATGTCCTTGTAGTTTTGATTGGCATTTCTCTGATGGCTGCTGATTTGGGGCATTTTTCATCTCCTTATTGGTCAACTGTGACATACACATATACTCACTGGCCATTTGGAGGTGAACGGGGTGGACGCACGAGGTAGAACTTCCAACAGAGTTATGGAGGAATCAGATACAGGAATGTTATCCTACAGTTCCTTTTTTTTTTTTTTTTAACTTTCTGCTAGCACAATGAGCATCCTAAGGAATTTGTAAGTAACTGTAATCTTACGACTGGAATTTGTGAGCCAGCCATAAATCACTTAACCAAAACACGATGAAATGCTATTCAACAAAACGTTGGAAGAAGCAGTAAGATTAATAACTAAAAAAAAAAAAACAAAAAACAAATGACTTCAATACTGTAACTTTAAAAAAAAAGCTATGAAAATAGAACTATAAGTCATCCATCCATTGGTCAAAGGTGTTATCATTGGCTCCTGTGTCAAATACTAAGACCCCAGCCTGGCAGCCTGTCACGTGGTCCACTGAGGTGATGTGCGTACGTGGGAGGGGGTGGGTGGAATGGGATGGTCAGTAACAGAAAGGGCAACCAAGGTCTCAAGGTACACTATGTGACAAGCATTGTCGTCAAGAGTGTGGCAAGCGTTGTGTTTCACCTACAATATCTGTCATCCTTGCCCCAATCCTACAAGATTATTTTTTATTGTTGATCTTGGCAGTGGTTTGCTTGTTACAGAGAAGGGCAGCGAAGTCCTTTCCTGCCCACAGTTCCCTCCTCCTGAGGTGAGCAACCACTGGGGGCTCCTTAAGCATAAAAGTCCATCCAGGTCCTACGGACCAGCCCTGAGCCCTGGCTAATTGGCCCCAGGGTGGCGATCTAGCAGCCGCCCAATCTGCAGAAACCTGTGAGGAGGCGTAGTGAGAGAGCCTTCCCAGCGTGCATGCCACTGCCCTAACTGAACCAATGGGACTTTCTCTGGTGCTAGTTAGCTGACAGATGTGGTCACTGGTGCTCAGTGGGTGTCAGAGCAGAAGAAGCCGGGAACAGAGTGAAGCAGATTTTAACACAGGAGGCTCCCACGGCAGTCCTCCGTGAATTCTTCCTACCAGGGTTGACCAAAACCTGGGACGGGAGATCCTATGGGTGTCCTGGTGATAAAGGACCTCCTATCCTCAGCGTTCAAAAAGGCTGTAACACAATTTCATCATGTCCTTTTCACAGATGAGGAAATCAATCATAACACACACACACACACATACACACACACACACACACAAAATCCGCAACCCTCACAGTGCTTAAAATGTTTCAGTGGCTCTCTCTTGCTCCTGGGTTACAATCCAATACCCTTACTCTGTGGCCTACAAGACCCAGCAATTCTTCCTGCCCACCCCCACTCACTTCTCCAAATGCCTCTCATGCCATTCCTCCTCTCACTCACTTTGGACTTCCTTCATTCACGTCCTTGAACCTGCTCTGCCTCCTTATTCCCTGGGGTCTTTGCCCAAATGACTCCTTCTTTCTGGAGTGTTTTCTCCTTCTCTTTGCCACCGAATGCCTCTTCAGCCTGGACGTCTTGATGTTTAGGTCAAGGGATGTTTAGGTCAAGGCGTGACAGATACAACAAGTGCCACGGTCAGGTCGATCTGGTTCCACAGCCCTCCGAGAAGGGGGAGGGAGGTCTCTGGATTGTACCCCATGGTTGGCTGGATATCTATGTCAAGTTGTTCACTCAGGAGCACAGGCAGGAACCTGGGAACACACGCCCTCTGGTCTTCTCAGAGTCTTGCTGCCTACCGAGCGCCAGGGCTGGGGACTGCTGAGCTGGAGGCCCCCTGCCATGTCCTCCCAGGAGCACCGCAAAGGTACTGTATGGCCTCCACACTCAAGGAGACACATAGGCGGAGGCAAGGAGAGAAGGAGGGAGCCCTCTGTGTGCACTTTATGTTTTTGTAATGGATACTGCCAGAGTGTGCAGACTGCAGTGAGGACACTGTTTTAAACACATAGGCAATTTTAGAGCACTATAGCAAAGAGTATTGTAAAGCAAATAATCACCTTCTATCATGCCTTTGCTTAAAACTGAAAATCGTAACAAAACTGAGATAGCACTCCACACTGACTAGGATGGCAAAGATCAAAAAGACAGGCGATAGTAATGCTGACGAGGATGTGGAGAAATCGGAATCTTCATGCACTTCTGGTGGGACTGGGAAATGGCACGGTCACTTTGAAAGCAACCGGGACGTTCCTCCAGTGATTAAACTTAGAGTTATCATAGTGACCCATAAATTCCACTCCTACGAAATGAAAATACACAGCCATACAAAACTTCTACATGAATGCCCACAGCAGCATTATTCATAAGAGCAAAAAAGTGGAAACCATCCAAATGTCCATCAACTCACGAATGGATAAACAAAATGTGTTTCCATATGATGAAACATCATACGGCAATAAAAAGTAATGAAGTGTTGATACATCCCACAACAGGAGTGAACCCTGAACACATTAAGCGAAAGGAGATGGTCGCAAAGGACCACACAGCATATGATTCCATTCATATGAAATATCCAGGATAAGCAAATCCATGGTGACAGAAAGGAGATGGGTGGCAGTCAGGGGCCGGAGGGTGACAGAAGTAAATGGAATCTGACTGCCAGTGCGAATGGGCTTTTCTTTAGGGGGGACACAATATTCTAAAACTAGCTCTTGGCGATCATTATGAAATCCTGCAGATATACTTAAAACCTACCAAACTGTACACTCTCAGTGTATAAGCTGTTCTTTACAGCTGTGAAACAAAGTTATCCCTCGAGTTTAGAGAGGAGGGTATCCCTACCCAACCTCAGTGTGTCTGTGCTAGACTATGTAACACGCACATCTGTCGGGCTAATGCACACATCTCCAGCTATCACAGGACAGTCTTACCAACTGCTAGGAAAATGAAAGGCCATACCAATGGAACCACAGGGTCTGAATGACCTTGACCACAAGAGTAAGGGAATGATAAAGAGAAATTGGGGGGGGGGGGAGGAGGAGGAGAGGAAACAAGCTAATGTTGGAATGGGATCTTTCCACTGCACAAAACAATAAAGTAAAGGAAAAAAATAAGTGAAAAGTTGTTTCCTGTAGAATCTCTTTAAGCAAAGGGAATAATTTTAACAGCCCCAAACAAACTTCATGATCACGCGGTCATGGCCAAAATGCTGCAAATAAGATGAGGAAGACAAGACCATGGCCTGGAGGCAGCGACTTCATTATATGGAAGCAGGCATTGGGCCTGTATCACCAGGAAGTCTTCTATGTTCATTTCATCACAGTATGATTTATACATCATCAAAGTCACCTGCTTTAAATGTATAGATCCAAGATTTTCAGCCAATGCCCAAATTGTGCAACCATAACTAAAATCCGGTCTTAAAACGTTTTCAACAAATTACATAGACAATTCTGGTGGTAGTTCAGATCCTTTCTGGCTTTTGATTTGACAAAGTCCAATTTCTTACCAGGCTGGTGATTAGTTCAGTGTGATGTTCCTGCATTACCCAGAAACGTAAGCTTGGTCAGATTACTGTGACGCTTGAATAAGTAGTAAAAAATGATGCTTTTTCTCATTTATTACATTTGGTTTTTCTAAGAGGGTGGGCTAGAATTGAAAAAGAAAGGCTGTAATGCTAGTCGTGTATTTCAATTTCAGTTGTATAACATTGCTTTCAATTCATTTGCAAATAAACACTTTTTGAGTCTCTAATCAGTGCATCCTTTTCAAAAACAACTTTATTGAGATGCTATTTACATACCATGAAATTTACCTGTAAATTTACCAAGGTTTGCAACATCTTCGCAATCCAATATCAGAACATTTCCATCACCTTAATAACGTCCCTGGTGCCCATTTGCGGTCACACCCCTCTCCTACCCTCAAGCCCCAGACAACCACTCATCTACCCTCTGTTGCTACAGATTTGTGGAAATCATTATATTTTCATACACATACACAAAATACAGATTTTAAAAATATCTCTCCTTTAACAAAATCCTAATTCGAGACAAAGGATTTGGTGTCTGTAATATTTACAATTTTTAAGTAACAAATAAATTAAAGGTTGCAAAGAAATCTCTGAAAACCAGTCCTACAAACCTGTTTTCTCCACTGAAAGAGAAAAAGCCTGTGACAGCTGAGCGACAGACAGCACTTTTCCATCGTGCAGGATTTCCTCATTAGAATCAAAAGGGTCCATTTTGCCCCTTTCCAGCATCCTCTCCCACAAAAAAGCACCAAGTTAAACAGGTTAAAACTGTTTATGGCACATATTTTTTTATTTTATCTGCATTAGAAACCCTGAAGAGGTTTCATCTCCTCCAAATTTGGATCATAGGCTGAATCAAGCCAACAAAACTTTCTCAAATGACACCCAGTTCCACAGCTTCCTCAGGGCTTCGGTAAAGTTTCAAGACATTAAACTCTCTTTAAATATATTCTGGAAAGTTCTGACTAGTCAAAGAGCCACAAGCTTTCTTAGCAACCCCATAATGTGAGCAGTTCACAGTCGATCATAGATCTGTCATTTTAAGGAACTCTTATTGAGATATTTTAATTTAATTAACAAAATACCAAAATTCTTATCATGGGGAGTTAGAATTCCGCCCCCCACCATGTAATACGTACGCCATAGTCCTGAAGAGAATATTGTTCCCAAATTGCCTTTCTCTATTAATGAATTGACCATTGGTCAACATGTCAAATATAAGAAATTGAGTCATTTCCGCATAACTCTCCAGCCCAGCACAACTGTGCAAGTAGATAAATAATGTTTCGTTTTGGGTTTGTACCACCCAAATACTGCCCTGAAACACAATACCCTTCTTCAGGCCAATCCACGACCTTCTGACGGCAGCCTCCACAGGCCACAGGTGGCCAGTTTCAGAGTCTAGTACACTGGCTCTCACAAGGGTGCTGACCGGCTTTCTATTTTCAACTGGAATTTCCTCCTCTGGGGGTCACTTGATCCCCACCTAGTGTGGTATTTTCCTGGTTCCCTGTTTGATGCCATACCTTGCCCCTCGCTTTGGAACAGAAGAGAATTCCAGGCTCATCCTCTTGCAGAGTCTAATGAGAAGACGACTCACAGACGTTAGGCTTCATATCTGGTGGGAACCAGGTTTTGTGAGCCTCCCAAGCTCCTCTGAGGAGACACCAAGGTGACATTTACTCAGGAAGCTGCTGAGATCTAAGACAAGACCTGCAGGAAATGATAGCGGGAGGCCATGTTGTAGGGGCTAACGCTGTAAAGACATCTCCATTCAAAGGGTCACAAGAATGTGGAAGAGTCAGCCAAGAGAAACATCACAAAGCATAAGAGGGGGCCACATCCCTTGGCAAAACACAGGCTGCACTGGCAGGACTGAGAGCTCTCTCCCCACACACCTCTTGTGACTAAGCGCGCAGCGAGCGTTGCAGACTATGGTGTTTTAAGGGTCAGCCCTCCGAGGCCCTTTACATTCTTTCCTCTGAGGGAGTTCTGGACACACTAATGTCAAAATCTCCAATGCAAAACAAGAGGGGCCAGCATTTTAAACCAATGAGTAAATGACATTTTTTCAGAGTTCAGTCCTTAGCTTTGAACTGGTAAGAACAGTAGGGCTCATGAAAATGATTCTGCCGAGAATATTTACAAGATAAGCCATGAAAAAAAAAATACTATGTTCAACTTAAAAACTCCCAAGGGTTTTCTGATGACTTAGAGAATTAGACAAGGCAGAGAGGTTTCAGACTCTATGACCTGTAATGGGGACACATCGTGCTTTTTATTCAAGAGGAAGCCTGAGAGTAGAAACCAGATATTATTTTTTTGAAATTTTCTTTGAGCACTGGACACATACCCAGTTCTCCACACAAACTGGCAGATACGTGAATGTCTGATCTTATTTTGCCCTTATCCGAATGTTCCCAGAATTCCCTTCCACTCAAAGGATGTATGTCCCCTTTCTTGGCCTTTGTTCTTGTATCAACAGTAGACCTGTCTACCGTGTCTGCGGGAATGTGAGGCAGAGTTTTAGACCAGAGATTCACAAAGTGTGTCAATAAATGGCCAGCTAACACCCAGTGTAGGCTTTCCCGCCAACCGCTCTATTGTGACCACTCCACTCTGGTGTTAGCATGAAAGCAGCCATAGCCGACACGTAACGATGGGTGTGGCTGTTTGCAATAAAACTGGATTTATGGATGCTAAAATTCGTATTGCATATAATTTGCACATATCATAAAATCGTCTTCTTTTGACTTTTCCCCCCACTGTTTAAAAACCTAATGCTTATTCTGTGCTTTGTGGGCTATAAAAAAGCAGGTGGCTGTCTGGATTTGGTCCACGGGCCACGCTTTGCTGACCCCTGATTTAGACACCTGAGTGACTAAAATACAGCAGGTGCTCTGCTAGGTAAAATCAACTACAGAGCAAACTGGGGGGCAAAAACAGAAACCACCAGGATTTGGCAACTGTTCAACCAATTGATGTAATGAAAGAAGACAGGGCAAAGGTTTTAAACTTCAGAGAGGAGATTTTGTGTGTGTGTGCATTATTTTTAATTTAGCTTATCCATTTACATGTCAAAATTGATCAAATTAACCATCTAATTTCCAAAGATTGGCTCCGATTTGTTTGAACTAAAGGATTAAATGTATTTTTCTTCCAATTATACATGACCTCATCTACAATTCTTCTGGGTTTTAAAACAGGAGCTAAATTTACAAATCTTTTTAAAGTGACACCAGTAAATCAAAGCAGATTAAAAAAAAATCTCCCGGGAGGTGATTCCAAATGTTTTCCTTCTGACAGATTGTGGAACCAGAGCCGCTACACACAAGGAACCAGGGGAAGACTACAATAATTCTGTTTAAAGGTTAATATTATTCATCCCATTTCTAAATACTCCCTTGCTATCTGCTCAGTCTATATCCAATCAATGTGGATTTGTGGGGACTGGTGTCAGTGGGATGGCCCCATCATCTTGCCTTTGTCATCTAATTAGGTCATAAGGAAGGATACAGTCACACCCTTGGTAGAGACAGCCCATTGACCAAATGGAAAAAAATGAGACAGATCGGTGCCTTCTTCAAAACATCAGCATGTTCAAAAGAATCTGATTACATATCGAGGGAAGGTATATGATTTGCCCCCACTTCTCACCCCTTACTGCATTCACAAACTTGCCATGGCTCCATCATGGAGGGAGTGTTCTTTCCCTATCCTCTGACATTAGGTGTGGACACGTGACTCGCCTGGGCCAATGGCGGGTAGGTAGAGACGAGCGTGTTCCA
This sequence comes from Meles meles, assembly GCF_922984935.1. Taxonomy (NCBI): domain Eukaryota; kingdom Metazoa; phylum Chordata; class Mammalia; order Carnivora; family Mustelidae; genus Meles; species Meles meles. The sequence goes on from NC_060087.1 coordinate 7,896,271, forward strand.
GGGTCCCACCTATGCGTTAAGAATCCTCAGTCCATTCTGCTGGTCATACTATGCTTCTGCACTTCTCCAGGTGGGTGCTGCCCACAAACCCACACCCCCGAATAAACAGACATGGAGCACAACTAATCGAGGAACCAAGCCCTGCGGGACTAGCAGCCTGGCCTCAGGTCAGACAGCTGAGCTCTGCCCCAGTAAGCCAATCCCAGCTGACCCACAGACTCAGGAAAAGAAGTGATGGCTGTTTTAAGACACTGAATGTCAAAGTAGCTTTTCACAGGCAATAGTGTGGTACTAGCTAACCAACAGGAAGAGCCAGTTCTACATTTCAGTCACCAGAACTACACAGCCAAGCACCATTTTGGGTGTCTGTATGTATCTGCATGCCACAGGTTCTAGACTTTTCTTTTGAAAGATATATAAAATAAAAAAGTGTTCCCCAGTGCAGAAATCCCGTAGAAGGCCTTATACTTCTTTACATCCAGGTTCTCCTGAGACTCCCTACAAGGGTGATAGGAGGAACCACCATGGAAATGATGGCATGGCATGCCTACCTAATTAAAAGCCAGAGCTTGGTCTAAGAATGTCTAGATTTTAAAAAAAAAATAGTCTCCTTTTCCAATAAAGATCAAGGCAAATGACATAGTACAACTCTGCGGTAACTGAAGCATCCAAGAAGAGTATGCCTGTGTTTGCAGAATCACAGAGCATCAGCACTTTTTACACCTTTTGTTAAATAGTGGGAACCAAATAAGTGCAGGAAGTCTTTCTAACTGTTTATATCTATGTGTCCCGATGATAAGGTTTCACTCTGCAGCCATCCTGGATAAAAACAGCTATTAAGGGTTTTTGTTTTTTTTTTTTGAAACGGCTAATCTTGATAAGGTTCAAACTTTTCCCCAAGAGAGGTCTATGAACCACCACTCCCTCTGAAGTGAAAGAGTAAAAATGCATGTGTCTCCTGAATGCCAGGGTTTACATAACCCTTGGGCTGCCCAGAGCACAAGTGGGTCTTGGCTGCGGCAAGTACATGGGGGACGTGTGTTGCTCCTTGCTCATAGAGCCTTGTGGAGGGCAGAGTGCCAGGTCTCATGCACCTTTTCCAGGCTGCTGCAAGTTCACCCATGCGGCTGTCATTCCTGAAATGGAGGTTCCATCAGAACAGCCATGCAGAGAGGGGGCACGGGGCCTCCGTGCAGGAGCTAAAAAAGCCTGTGGTGTTTTGATCAAAAGCCCTTTGCGAGAGAAAACACAAGAGTTAGAATGACAAAATTACCACCACGCTCAGCTAAAAATACCAAACAGGATGTTCTTTATTTGCGGTTGTATATGTTACTAACAACAAGAATACAAAAATCCTCTCTGATCTCATTATCTAGTCATTTTACTTTCTTCTGTTACGTTTCTGGATGGTTTGGGCATAAACGATGAGTGAAGAGAGGCATGCTGCCATTGTGGGGCGCCTGGGTGGCTCAATCGTTTGAGCATCCCACTCTTGGTTTTCGCTCAGGTCATGATCTCAGGATCGTGAGATCGAGCCCTGCATCAGGCTCCTCACTGGGTATAGAGCCTGCTTGGGATTCTCTGTCTCCCTCTTGCTGGGCCCCTCCCCTCACCAGCCCCCTCTAAAAAAAAACAGAAGAAGAAGAAGAGGAAGAAAGGAATGTTGCCATTGTGCTAGAAGGTGAGATGGGGGTCACTTAAAAGGTGTCATTTGATGGAGAACAGGTGAGCGGTTGCCTGGATCAGAGACAGGGTACGACGTGGTTCGGCTGTCACTACAAAGGGGGAGCGTGAAGGAGGTCTTCTGTGGCAGTGGAACGGTTCCGTATCTTGAGTGGCGGATATGCCCCTCTATACACGGGAAACCATTGCATGGTACTATTCTCCCCCCCCCCTTTCTCTCTCTCACTCACATGTGTACAAAGGAATGCACATAAAAAATTGGCGGTGAGATATGAACGAGGTCTGCAGACAAGTTAATAGTAATGCGCCGGCGCTGATGTCCCGGGTTTGATACTGTATTCTAGTTATGTAGGAAGCTATCACTGACGGAAGCTGGGTCAAGGGGGCCCAGGGTATCTCGGTAGCATTTCTGCAATTTCCGTTGAGTCTACAATCATTACACAATGAGAGTTTTAAAACTATCATCTCAAAGATAAGCCCATCGCATTTTAACCATCGGCCACTATGTAGTGGTTCAAGCACTGAGGCTCGGCAGGCGGAGAGACAAGGATTTGAGTACCAGTCTCGCTACTCAACTTACTAGCTCTGTGACCCTGAAACATCTCAACTCAGTCCCTCAGTTTCCTCCTCTTTTAAACACATGATATTAGGACCTACCTCACAGGGTTCTTATAAGGATTAAATAATGTAGAATGTCAAGGGTTCATGGGAAGCATTCAATAAATATTGGCTGGTATTATCACTGTAAGTCTGCCTAATAGTTTCTTTTCTTTTTTTTTCTTAACATATCTGCCTAATTATTTCTAAGAGTCCTAAGTCATTTATTTTGCTGACATTCAAGCACATACCAAGCATCGGGTCCCTGCTACCTGTGGCCAAGGATGTGGAATCCAGATACGCCCCTGGTCCTGGCCTCTGGCCCTTTGGATTTTTTAGCTCTTAGTGAATAGGGCATTTAAAGAAGCAATTACAAGCAAGATGACTATTACAAAAGTGGATATACAGGGGTCTCGAGAGGGAACTAACTCAGGAATGAGAGGCACTTTCTGTAGTCAGGGTTGAAACGGTAGTTTTCTCTCTGCTAAGTTAACTGGAGTTAATAGGGTGATTAAATCGCAGACCTCACTTGCAACCACTCCTTACCCACCACAGAGAAATGAGAATAACTTTTCATGAAAGCACAGGTCAACCCATTTTGTGTCGACGTATAATGTCAAGGATTCAAACTCTGTAGCCATCAACCAGAAAAAGAGCCACACCAATTCTTCCTTTTTCATTGTTTGTAAACTAAATTATATTAGACTATTTCAATGGGCATATAGGGGAAAAATCAATTATAGTTTAAGCTTATATTAAAAATACCAAAGTATTTTTGAATGAAGTATGGAGCTTCTCAATATGAGATTCATTACAATACATATGTAAAATATATCATGGTGTGATAAGTGAAGAGTAAGTACTTTAATAGGCTTGTAATAGGACTATTTTTTAAAAGATTTTATTTATTTATTTGACAGAGGGAGAGATCATAAGCAGGCAGAGAGGCAGGCAGAGAGAGAGAGAGGAAGAAGCAGGCTCCCTGCTGAGCAGAGAGCCCGATGCAGGGCTCGATCCCAGGACCCTGGGATCATGGCCTGAGCCGAAGGCAGCGGCTTAACCCACTGAGCCACCCAGGCGCCCTCCACATCACTAGTTTAAATGTGGTCACTGAAACAACCCCCAGGGGAGAGAAAAGAGACATTCTAAGCAATCCAAAAATCCTGTACATGCTTGGGAATTTAGGGTCTTTCATAATGCAAGTAAACCCCAAAGAAAACTGAACATGAGTAGGGTGACTTATGTGTGCAAACTCTCCCATTACACTTCTGCCAAAAAAAAAGGAATACTTCTGCCCATCTCTGCGCTGGCCTGCACCCTGTGAGGCTGATCCCCATGGACTGCCTCTTGGTGGATGGTACTAGAAAGGGGAGAGGGGAGAGTAAGAAGCCCAAGAGGTCACGGTATTGCTCCTCCCACCCCTTCCCTGCTTCTCCATATTCTGCCCTTGCTGCAATCCTCCCTGGGCACATTTCCGGGGGCCCTTCAGCTGAGATTGGAAGTCACTGGCTTCTGGTGACCCCGGCCCCTCCCTGTGCCCATGTGGTAACAGCTTCCCCCTGTTGTTAATGCTCCGTGCGGCCCCATCCGTTTTGGGTTCCCTTAAAAGCACTGGCACATCAGGGAGAGTTCATTCCTGAAGCGAAGGCTTTTGGGGTGTGCCATCCTCCTGCTGCTGTGAGTCAGTAGCTAAGGTGGGGGGAATGCCTCATCTTTTGAGATCGGTGTTTTACATTTTGCCTAGACCATCAAAGTGACATCATAATGGGACTGTTGAAGGTCCTGTGCATAAATACTTATGAAAGTAATACTACACGTTACCGTCTGCAAAGTCTTCTGGCAAACTCGAGATTCCATTCTCTCGCTAAACTATTATTATCCCGTGGAGCTAATGAAAACGGTGCTGGCGCTGCCAAGTAAGGAATCTAGAGCGATGTCAGGGCACTCTGCCCATGCGGAGCGGCCCCCACCTGGCACAGGGGAGCTCCGCTGATGCACAGCTGAGGGGTTCCATGTGCTGGCGGGAGGCCTGTCGGCTCTTTATTTCACTTGGACTGTCTTATATGTTTCTTTACCAGATATTTCAGTCGGCTGCAGAAAGGGGTCATTCAAAAATATTTTTAAAGTTTATTCATCCGACCATCTTCTGCTGTTTCCATGGCGACTCTTCCCCAAAGCCACAACTCCAAATTCTTCTGAAAACTTCATTTCAGAAATTCAATTTAGCTGACACTCCAAACAATCAAATTGTACTATGAGAAATTTTTAAGTTAGAAGAGTCTGAAGAATGTGTCAAGTACCCAGAGAGAAGGAGAGAAAATCCTGACCTGTTTACATTTCAAACGGTCATGACATGTCTCAAGGAAAAAGCCTTTAGTAATGATGATCATATTTGAGGGAACAAATTAGTCTTACACTTTGTATACAACTCATCCAAATTGAGACATATCCCGTATTTGTGTCCAAGTCATTGCCATCAAGTCAGAGAAAGCCATACCCTAGAATGACTTGTAGGAGTCCATGCTGTTTTGTTTGATCTAAAAGAAATCAGAGAGGCAGGTCTCTTGAAAATAATGTTAGAACCAGAAAATCTGAGAAGCTATGTTAAAAGATATGAAATTAATTGCATTCAAAATGAAACAAGATGGGATCGGGAGGGAGACAAACCATAAGAGACTCTTAATCTCACAAAACAAACTGAGGGGGGTCGGGGAGAAGGGAGTAGGGAGAGGGTGGTGGGGTTATGGATATCGGGGAGGGTATGTGCTATGGTGAGTGCTGTGAAGTGTGTAAATCTGGCGATTCACAGACCTGTACCTCTGGGGCTAATAATACATTATATGTTTATAAAAAAAATTTGAAAAATTAATTGCATTCATTTGTAAACCCTGGTAGATCTTAGTCCAAAGTTTTACAAGCACCTAAGACCTTGAAATCCATTTACTCCCATCATTTCAGAGCTTACAATCTAAAACAGGTTGTGTAATTTCCACTCAGTCACAGGGCCAGGACTTAAGAAAGGGCCCTGCAGTCCTTGTTGATGGCAAGCTAGACAGACCACCGACATACCCACCAGGCTGGGCTGCCCAGGAGACCTCTAACGTGGATGGGACTGAGAGCAAAAAGCGAAGGGGGAGCTGTCTCCCTCCTCTTTCCTTTTACTCTTTGCTCCGTGCCTTTGCATTTCCTCTGGAGCAGGCCTGTCCGTATTACATCCTCGAGGGGCGCTTGCAGAAAGGAAGTGGACCTTAGCTCCTTACTCACAGAGTCACAGATCCCATGACTATGCACACAGGCCTTCTGGAATCACTCCTATGCGAGTTCAGAGATTATGATTCCTAATTTTAGAGCCGGGACTAACAGATTTAATAAACCGGTACCCCACCTCCATTGGAATAGAGGTAGCAAATTTAGACAAGGCTGTTAGACACTAATAAATCAAGAAGTCAGTTAAACTCTGACACAGAAGAGCAGACAGGAAATATTTAAAAACTAAGGCCTAAGATTACAAAGGACCTCTACTCCTTGCGATTTACTGGGTGCCTACCCTGGGCGGGGCACCCTAGAGGCGGCGGGGCTACCCTGGGAAAAGAGAGACTGGGTCGCTGCCCTGAGCACACTTCCCCATCAGCAGGGAGAGACAGACAAATGGCGAAATGTGTGACAGAAGACCAGGGAGTGAGGCAAACACGAAGACAGCAGCCGGCGCAACCTAATCACGGGCCGCTGAGTGAGAGCAGAAGCACTCTGTGATGAGTACTGAGTGAGATCAGAAGCACTCTGCGATGAGTACTGAGTGAGATCAGAAGCACTCTGCGATGAGTACTGAGTGAGATCAGAAGCACTCTGCGATGAGCACTCAGGGAAGATGACATTTCCCCTGCAGCTTGGAGGGACGCCTGCCGCCCAAGGAACATCTTAGATAGAAGGGAGAGCGAGTACAAAAGCCTCGGGCGGGAAAGAGCTGGTTGCACTCGAAGACCAGAAGTAACACTCAGGTGGCTGGGCAGTGGAAAGGTGAGGGAGGGTTTTAGGGAGCAGGGTGGGGTCACTGGGTAGGACTTGGAAGGCCACAGTCACAGACAAAGATATCGGTGTAAGCGTAGTGGAAGCCAAGTGGAGAGCATTAAGTGCTGAAATGTCACAAGTGCATTATCTTTTTCAAAGATCTCGCTGCTCCCACTATTGGGATGTAGGGTTACCCCATTGTCTTAGTGTGGACAGCTGGGTGCTGGGATCTAGGTGACAGCAATGGAGATGCAAAGAAGAGGATGCATTTGGAGAGCACTGCAAAACAGATCCGGCAGGGCTGCTCCCAAGGTGCTCGGGCCTGTGTGGCTCCCCCAGTGACCAGCCACCTCCTGAGACGGCAAAGACTGAGCGTGACATGGGCACGGGGCGAGTGAGAAATTGGCAAGCCAGCAAGGGCTGCCTGGGACGAGACAGTAACATCGCAGCCAAGCTGAGAATCAAGAGCATTTGGTCCAGGGTTACCACAGGGTGGGGAACGGGCGAAGTAAATCACAGGAGTTCATTACCAGAAAGGATGAGGCAAACAGTAGTATTTGTCTTCCCATGACTGGCAGAGATGCAGTGTAACACGCAACAGGAGTCAGGTTATTTATGCATCCACAGTGGTGCTTAAGAAGTGTCTTCTAGGAAGTTGCAAGATGGCGGAGGAGTAGGGGACTGAAATGACCTCAGGTCTCAGGAGTTCAGCTAGACAGTTATCAAACCATTCCGAACACCTACAAACTCAACAAGAGACATAAGAGAAGAAGAGCAGCAATTCTAGGAACAGAAGATCGACCACTTTCTCGAAGGTAGGACGTGCAGAGAAGTGAATCCGAAGCAACAGGAAGATAGATCGCGGGGGGAGGGCTTGGCTCCCGGCAATTGGCAGAGTGGCGGAGCACAAAATCTGAACTTCTGGAAGTCTGCTCCAGTGAGGGACGTCACTCCAGAAGCTAAGCAGGGGTGGAGCCCTTGTGGGGGACAGTGTGGTCTCAGGTCCCGCAGGGTCACAGAAAGATCGGGGGATCTGAGTGTGGCAGAGCTCCCAGGTATCAGAGTGGGGACGCCGGCTACAGAGACAGAGCTGAGGAATGAGCTCTCAGCTCGGGGTTACCTTACTTTTTTTTAATTTTTTTAAGATTTTATTTATTTATTTGACAGAGAGAGATCACAAGTAGGCAGAGGCAGGCACAGAGAGAGGAGGAAGCAGGCTCCCTGCTAAGCAGAGAGCCCGACGTGAGGCTCGATCCCAGGACCCTGGGATCATGACCTGAGCCGAAGGCAGAGGCTTTAACCCACTGAGCCACCCAGGAGCCCCTCGGGGTTACCTTAAACCATGATCCAAGGCATAGTCAGGCCAGTGCTCTTTGAGCAGGGACCCCACAAGTGGCAGATCTGGGGAGACTCACCTTCCTCCTCCAGGAGGAGCAGCGCAGCAGGAATCTGCTGGGTTTGGAGACTCCAAACAGGACTGTGTGCCAGAGACAGAAACACTAGGTCACAGGCAGGGTGAGCTTGGAGCATGGCTGGAAACCAGGGAGACGGGAGTGATTGAGTGCTTTTCTCTGAGGCTGTACTGAGGAGTGGGGCCCTGAGTTCTCCGCTCCTCCGGGCCAGAGACTGGGAGGCTGCCATTTTCATTCCTGTCCTCCAGAGCTCTACGGAAAGCGTTCAGGGAACAAAAGCTCCAGAGACCAAAACTGCACACAGAGTGACCTTGAGCAGATTTCTTAGCCTGGCCCCTGGTAAGGGCGGTGCAATTCTGCCTGGGGCAAAGACATTTGAGAATCACTGCAACAGGCCCCTCCCCCAGAAGACCAGCAAGAACATCCAGCTAAGACCAAGCTCACAGATCAAGAACAGCAGAACTCCAGAGGAGGGGAAAGCAACTCATAGAATTCATGGCTTCTTCCCCATGATCCGATAGTCTTTCAAAGTTAAGTTTTCTTAATTTTTTTCTTATTCTATTTTTTTTAACTTTTCCTCTTTCTGCTTTTAACATTTTTAAACTGGTTTATCTTAACAATACCTTTCTAAAAAAATCTTTTTAAACCTTCATTGTTATAGTCATATTTTATATCTTCATTGTATTTAACCTTATTTTTTATATACATATAGGTTTTTTTCTTTCTAAAAAATTTTGGAATACAATTTCTTCTAATAGATCAAAATATACCCTAAATCTAGCACATGGCTTTGTTTTAGTCTCCAGCCTGAACACATTCTCTCTTTTTTTTTCTTTTTCCAACCAACTTATCTTATCAATTCCCTTTTTAGAATTTGTTTTTAATATTCATCTTTACAGTCATAGTCCATCCCCTCATTGTGTTTACCCTTATTTTTGTATATATATAAGATTTTCTTTTTTTAAAATTTTGGGAGGTAGTTTCTTTTAAAAGACCAAAATACACCCAAAATCAAGTGGTTGGTGCTGTTCTATTTACCAGTATGTGTATACGTGTGTGTGTATATATATATATATATATATGTAAATATACATATATTTTTATATATTTATATATTTTATATATATATATTAAATATGTATATATATATATATTTAATTTCTCTTTCCCCCTTTATTCTCCCCCTGGTTTTGGGTCTCTTCTGATTTGGTTAGCATACATTTTTGGGGGGTCCTTGCCACCCTTTTAAGTATTTTATTTTCTTGTTCATATAGTCTTATCTGGATAAAATGACAAGGTAGAAAAAAATCACCACAAAAAAAAGAACAAGAAGGCTAGGGACCTAATCAATACGGACATTGGTAAAATGTCAGATCTAGAGTTCAGAATGATGATTCTCAAGGTGTTAGCTGGGCTCAAAAAAGGCATGGAAGATATTAGAGAAACCCCTTCTGGAGAAATAAAATACCTTTCTGGAGAAATTTTAAAAAAACTAAAATCTAAACGAGTTTAAATCAAAAAAGCTATTAATGAGGTACAATAAAAAAATGGAGGCTCTTACTGCTAGGATAAATGAGGCAGAAGAGAGAATTAGTGATTCAGAAGACCAAATGACAGAATAAAGAAGCTGAGCAAAAGAGAGACAAACAACTACCAGACCACGAGGGGAGAATTAGAGAGATAAGTGATCCCATAAGATGAAACAATATTAGAATAATTGGGATTCCAGAAGAAGAAGACAGAGAGAGAGGGTAGAAGATATATTGGAGCAAATTATACTGGAGAATTTCCCTACTATGGCAAAGGAAACAAACATCAAAATCCAGGAGGCACAGAGAAGCCCCCTCAAAATCAATAAAAATACGTCCATACCGCATCATCTAATACTAAAACTTACAAGTCTTAGTGACAAAGAGAAAATCCTGAAAGCAGCTCGGGACAAGAAGTCTGTAACATACAATGGTAGAAATATTAGATGGGCAACAGACTTATCCAAAGAGACCTGGCAGGCCAGAAAGAACTGGCATGATATATTCAGAGCACTAAACGAGAAAAATATACAGCCAAGAATACTATATCCAGCTAGGCTGTCATTGAAAATAGAAGGAGAGATAAAAAGCTTCCAGGACAAACAAAAATCAAAAGAATTTGCAGGAGCGCCTGGGTGGCTCAGTGGGTTAAAGTCTCTGCCTTTCACTCAGGTCATGATCCCAGGGTCCTGGGATTGAGCCCCGCATCGGGCTCTCTGCTTGGCAGGGAGCCTGCTTCCTCCTCTCTCTCTCTCTCTGCTTGCCTCTCTCCCTACTTGTGATCTCTATCTGTCAAATAAATAAATAATCTTTTTTTTTTAAATAAAAAATCTTAAAAAAAAAAAAAAAGAATTCGCAAACACCAAGCCCAGCCCTACAAGCAATATTGAAAGGGGTCTGTTAGCAAAGAGAGAACCTAAAAGTAGTAGACCAGAAAGGAACAAAGACAATATACAGTGACAGTCACCTTACAGGCAATACAATGGCACTAAATTCATATCTTTCAGTAGTTACCCTGAATGTAAATGGGCTAAATGCCCCAATCAAAAGACAAAGGGTATCAGAATGGATAAAAAAACAAAACCCAAGATGTTGTCTATAAGAAACTCATTTTAGACCCACAGACACCTCCAGATTGACAGTGAGGGGGTGGAAAACAATTTACGATGCTAATGGACATCAAAAGAAAGCTGGGGTGGCTATCCTTACATCAGATCAATTAGATTTTAAGCCAAAGACTATAATAAGAGATGAGGAAGGACACTATATCATTTTTAAAGTGTCTCTCCAACAAGAAGATCTAACAATTTTAAATATCTATACCCCTAACATGGGAGCAGCCAACTATATAAACCAATTAATAACAAATCAAAGAAACACATTGACAATAATACAGTAATAGTAGGGGACTTTAACACCCCCCTCACTGAAATGGACAGATCATCCAAGCAGAAGATCAACAAGGAAATAAAGACCTTAAATGACACACTGGACCAGATGGACATCACAAATATATTCAGAACATTCCAACCCAAAGCAACAGAATACACATTCTTCTCTAGTGCACACGGAACATTCTCCAGAATAGATCACATCCTGGGTCACAAACCAGGTCTCAACTGCTATCAGAAGATTGGGATCATTCCCTGCATATTTTCAGACCACAATGCTCTGCAGCTAGAATTCAATCAGAAGAGTAAAGTTGGAAAGAATTCAAATACATGGAGGCTAAAGAGCATCCTACTAAAGAATGAATGGGTCAACCAGGAAATTAAAGAAGAACTGAAAAAATTCATGGAAACAAATGAAAATGAAAACACAACTATTCAAACTGTGGGACACAGCAAAGGCAGTCCTGAGAGAAAAGTATATAGTGATACAAACCTTTCTCAAGGAACACAAAAGGTCTCAAGTACACAACCTAACCCTACACCTAAAGAAGCTGGAGAAAGAACAGCAAAGAAAGCCTAAACCCAGCAGGAGAAGAGAAATAATAAAGATCAGAGCAGAAATCAATGAAATAGAAACCAAAAGAACAGCAGAATAAATCAACGAAAGTAGGAGCTGGTTCTTTGAAAGAATCAATAAGATTGATAAACCCCTGGCCAGACTTATCCAAAAGAAAAGAAAAAGGACTCAAATACATAAAATCATGAATGAAAGAGGAGTAAAACCAACACCAAAGAAATACAAACAATTATAAGAACATATTATGAGCAACAATACACCAGTAAATTTGAGAACCTGGAAGAAAATGATGCATTCCTAGAGACATATAAACTACCACAACTGAACCAGGAAGAAATCAAAAACCTGAACAGACCCATAACCAGTAAGGAGATTGAAGCAGTCATCAAAAATCTCCCAACAAACAAGAGCCCAGGGCCAGACAGCTTCCCAGGGGAATTCTACCAAACATTTAAAGAAGAATTAATACCTATTCTCCTGAAACTGTTCCAAAAAATAGAAGTGGAAGGAAAACTTCCAAACTCATTTTATAATAAGGCCAGCATTACCTTGATCCCCAAACCACACAAAGACCCCATCAAAAATGAGAATTACAGACCAATATCCTTGATGAACACAGATGTGAAAATTCTCACCAAAATACTAGCCAGTAGGATCCAACAGTGCATTAAAAGGATTATTCACCACAACCAAGTGGGATTTATTCCTGGGCTGCAAGGTTGGTTCAACATCTGCAAATCAATCAGTGATACAATACATTAATAAAAGAAAGAACAGGAATCATATGATACTCTCAAAACATGCTGAAAAAGCATTTGACAAAGTACAGCATCCTTTCTTGATCAAAACCCTTCAAAGTGTAGGGATAGAGGGTACCTACCTCAATATCATCAAAGCCATCTATGAAAAACCCACAGCGAATATCATTCTCAATGGGGAAAAACTGAGAGCTTTTCCCCTAAGGTCAGGAACATGGCAGGGATGTCCATGATCACCACTGCTATTCAACATAGTACTAGCCTCAGCAATCAGACAACAAAAAGAAATTAAAGGCATCCAAATAAGCAGAGAAGAAGTCAAACTATCACTCTTCGCAGATGATATGATACTATATGTGGAAAACCCAAAAGACTCCACTCCAAAACTGCTAGAACTCACACAGGAATTCGGTAAAGTGTCAGGATATAAATTCAATGCACAGAAATCAGTTGTGTTTCTATACAACAAACAGCAAGACAGAAGAAAGAGAAGTAAAGGAGTCGATCCCATTTATAATTGTACCCAAAACCAAAAGATACCTAGGAATAAGCCTAACCAAGGAGGCAAAGAATCTGTACTCAGAAAACTATAAAGTACTCATGAAAGAAATTGAGGAAGACACAAAGAAATGTAAAAACGTTCCATGCTCAGGGATTGGAAGAACAATTATTGTGAAAATGTCTATGCTACCTAAAGCAATCTACACATTTAATGCAATTTCTATCAAAATACCATTCATTTTTTCAAAGAAATGGAACAAATAATCCTAAAATTTATATGGAACCATAAAAGACCCCAAATAGCCAGAGGAATATTGAAAAAGAAAGCCAAAGTTGGTCGCATCACAATTCCAGACTTCAAGCTCTATAACAAAGGTGTCATCATCAAGACAGTATGGTACTGACACAAAAACAGACACATTGATCAATGGAACAGAATAGAGAGCCCAGAAATGGACCCTTAACTCTACGGTCAACTAATTTTCGACAAAGCAGGAAAGAATGTCCAATGGAAAAAGACAGTCTCTTCAACAAATGGTGTTGGGAAAATTGGACAGCCACATGCAGAAGAATGAAACTGGACCATTTCCTTATACCACAGACAAAAATATACTCAAAATGGATGAAAGACCTCAATGTGAGACAGGAATCCATCCAAATCCTTGAGGAGAACACAGGCAGCAACCTCTTCGACCTCAGATACAACCACTTCTTCCTAGAAACATCGCCAAAGGCAAGGGAAGCAAGGGCAAAAATGAACCACTGGGACTTCATCAAGATCAAAAGCTTTTGCACGCAAAGGAAACAGTCAACAAAACCAAAAGACAACTGACAGAAAGGGAGAAGACATTCGCAAATGACATATCACATAAAGGGCTAGTATCCAAAATCTATACAGTACTTATCAAACTCAACACCCAAAGAACAAATAATCCAATCATGAAATGGGCAGAGAACATGAACAAACATTTCTGCAAAGAAGACATCCAGATGGCCAACAGACACATGAAAAGTGCTCCACATCATTCGACATCAGGGAAATACAAATCAAAACCACAATGAGATACCACCTCACACCAGTCAGAATGGCTAAAATTAACAAGTCAGGAAATGACAGATGCTGGCGAGGATGCGGAGAAAGGGGAACCCTCCTCCACTGTTGGTGGGAATGCAAGCTGGTGCAGCCACTCTGGAAAACAGTATGGAGGATCCTCAAAAAGTTGAAAATAGAGCTACCCTATGACCCAGCAATTGCACAACTGGGTATTTACCCTAAAGATACAAACGTAGTGATCCGAAGGGGCACGTGCACCTGAATGTTTATAGCAGCAATGTCCACAATAGCCAAACTATGGAAGAAACCTAGATGTCCATCAACAGATGAATGGATAAAGAAGAGGTACTATACACACACACACACAAATATATGTTATATAGTGGAATACTATGCAGCCATCAAAAGAAGTGACATCTTGCCATTTGCAATGATGTGGATGGAACTAGAGGGTATTATGCTGAGCGAAACAAGTCAATCAGAGAAAGACAATTATCATATGATCTCCCTGACATGAGGAATTTGAAAGGCAGAGTGGGGGGTTTGGGTGGTAGGGAAGGAAAAAATGAAACAAGATGGGATCCGGAGGGAGACAAACCATAAGAGACCCTTAATCTCACAAAACAAACTGAGGGTTGCTCGGGGGAGGGGGTTGCAATAGGGTGGTTGGGTTAATGTCCATAACCCAACTGACATTGGGGAGGGTATGTGCTATGGTAAGTGCTGTGAAGTGCATAACCCTGACGATTCACGGACCTGTACCCCTGGAGCAAGTAATACGTTATATGTTAATTTAAAAATTAAATTAAAAAATCAGAAACTAAAAAAATAAAATGAAGTGTCTTCAAGGGTGGGAGGCATGGTTTCCTAAGGTGATGGGAGTTCCACAGCAAAGGGCCCACGTAAAGGAAAAGCTCTCAGAGCAACTGAAAAGAGAGCATGTTGTGGGGTTGGGGTGAGGCTGGAAAAGGTATCCACAACTAATACTGTGAATTAAGGGGGTTCAATAATTTTCCATTTACTTGTAAGGAGCAAAACGTTAGCTTTTGTGAGGAGACAGACAAGAAGCAGAGAGCTACAAAGGTGAATTCTGGCCATGTAGCAGGTCAGTACCAGTCCTGCTCAATTTCTTAAGATGTCTACACCCGCAGTGCTGATGGGTGATAACCAATTCGTATCAGCTCGGCCCTGCAACAGTTCAGGGTGTCTTCAGAATTACCAAAGAATGTCCTATAATCGGCATCACTGAATTACTAAGTGAACTCAATAGCTTCCAAGTCTTCGGAAAACAAATGTTCACAGAGAGCAAATCTGGCAATTTGCAGAGTAAGACCTTAACAGTTTGCGATAAAGAGAGGCTCCCGCTCGGGGTGGGCAGCTTAGCCCTTCTGGTGGCTTCCTTAAGGAGGGGTCGCACCAAGCCAGGGAACAGTGAGCATTTATCATCGAGGTTGTGGTCGAGAGCACAGACGGTGGGGCAATCGCACCAAAGAGGAAGTGAGGGAGCAACGGAGGAGCTCGGCAGCGGACCGTCCGAGGGACGGGAATGGCTACACCTTGACAGCTGGACTCCCCAGGGATCAGTGTCAAGTCAGAGTCTAATCCCCCGGCTTTTTGGCACAGCTCAGTGAACAGAACACACATCACCCCACGGATTGATTTATCTCAGCCAGAGGCCTCCTGAAACTTCCTCGTTGTTTCCCCTTCGTAGAAGGGGGTGAAAGGACGAGCGTGTCTCCAGGGAGCTGCTTCGGAGACACTGTTGATGAGCAGCTCGAAAGGGCCTCGGATAACTCGCTCTCAAACTACGGCTCGGCGCAGTCACTCTGCTGGAGGAGTCACCGTACTCAACTGCGTGAGTTGTCACGAAATTAGACCTATGTTACACGATCTTGGCAGACAGTCAAGGTTTGTAATAATTTGTTTGTGTTTAATGGAAGAATGCATACGGGGACTGTTGGGGAAGGTAGATTAACCTACTCTTGAACCCAGGCCAAGCAACCTAACTTTTCAGGGTCAGCAAGAGCAGGAGGACACTGTTAAAGCCATGATCGCTGAAACCAGGTGACCCATTACTCTGCCCCCAGGGTCTGAGCCTCTCTCTGAGCCTCTGTGTCCGCCTGTCGCTCAAGTTCTATATGTTCCCTGAATAACATACATAAGACTCATAACGTTTACCATGTTTCCTCTTTTCAGATCTTTCTATTATGTGGTCATTGTCAGCTCTTCTCAAAAGCATGCATGAAAATCACACACACCCGTGGTTCTCAAGTGGGAGTGATTTTGTCCCTGAGGGGACATGTGGCAATGCCTGGAGACATTTCTGGTTGTCACAGCTTGGGCGGGGGAGTGCTACTGGCATCTAATGACTAGAACCCGGGGAGGCCACTCACCATCTTACAGTGTGCAGGGCAGCTCCTACCACAAAAATCATCCTGCCCCAAATGCTCACTTTGCTGAGGCTAAGAAACCGCAAGAAAGACATAAAGACACAGCATTGAACTCAACAGGTATCTTAAAATTGGGATTTTGTCTATACCTGTCCAATGAAAGAGCTATTCGGCCATGCAATTCAACAACACGGATGGCCACAGTAAGTCAACGAAGGTACAATATTTGATTGTTGGTTTATTACAGTGACAGAACAGGGAGGAGGGAGGACAACTCGGCTCATCTATCTCGATCGTCTAAATGAGTCAGACGAGCTGTGCGAACTCAGGGCACTTGGGGAGCACTCCCTTCTCTCCCCGGCTACGCCGGTGCCACCTTGAGCCCCACCTCTGAGGCTTGGGTTTCCTCAGACACAAACCAGAAAACCTGTCAAACCCACTAGCTGGATTTGACACAGACCGTATCTAAACACTTCACAAGCTGTATAAGACGATAATAAGGGGGTATTTATTATGACCTGCCGTTTCTCTGAAAGTGTTGCCAGGCAATCACGGATTCATGCACACCGTCCGTGACCGTCATACTCCAGCATCTCGACAGCCCATCCAAACGAAGACCGGCTGGTTCGCAGTCCTAAGTAACTCTCGAACACGCTAACTGCTCTCCACCTCCGGTCCAGCTGCCATCATACAAAGGTCATTCTTCTCTCATCTCTCCCCGGCCCCACCACCAGAATGCACTCTGCCTCCTGCTCACCCTCAACTCCGTCCTGGGCTCCACGTAGATGGAATGCAAATCTGACCAAGTCACCAAAAGGCGTTAAGGACAACACCCAGCTGGAAGGATGGAGTCACACCATAAACCAAATGTGGGAAAACCGTGGGAGGAAAGGTTGGGAGAGCATTAGCTGCTACAGAACATTTTTGTTCTGATGATAAAAACAAGAAGACGGTGGTGCTATACTTTGGAAACCGGTCACATTAAACAAATGGAGAGTGCTCTTGTCTACTTAAGACCATTATGACCATGTAAAAAACATGAGCAAGTGTTGTGGCAACTCTTAGCATTTTCACTATTCAATCGTCCCTTTAGAAAACAGACGAAATAGCAGGCACACAACAGGCACTTAACAAGTGTTTGTTGAATGAATAAAAGGTGAGCCACTGATTCCTTATGGGAAGTCTCGCCTTGGGCAAATGAAAAAGCACCGAAGGAACAACATTAAATCCTTGCCCCCTGGATTACATCTCAAGGTAGGCAGGAGGTACTAAGATACGGGAATACCCAGTGGGGCAGAACCACGTGGCTCAGAGGAAGTGGATTCTTTGTGCTAAGAGGCAAACTGAGCTTTTGGAATTACTTAAACCAGGATGGGGGAAGCAGACGAGGAGAGCAGTGTTAGAAGAGATGTTAAGCCATAGAGGGTTATGTTGATATGAAAAGCCATGGGTCACACTTAATAAAGAACATTCTTTTGACTTGTGACTGACACAGAGCTGCTGAATGCTGCTGCTTTATCACCCGTAAGTATGCATGAGAAATTTCTAGAGGACCCCGGGTGATTTCTTCCAACCTGAAAGCCAACAAATTCCCTCTGGAATCTTCTTTTTTATAGCCCTAAAGCAGAAAATAGGCATGTGGAGATCTGTGCGTGAATAAAAGGCTAGTTCATCAGCGAATCTTCAGAGCACGAGAGGAGATGTCAGCATTAGCTTGACTCTGAGTGTATGCTTTTAGCAGGATGAGACAGCTGAATAATAGTTTTGTTGTTGTTGTTGTTTACATATACATAATCTTATTAAACTTTTTATTTACATAAGGAATGCACAACTAGATAAAAGTATAATAATCTTTGATTATTATAATCAAATATAGTAAATTCCATAGAGCCAACTGATTTCTACAAAGTGTTTTCATTGGTTTTTGAGGACCACTCATCAGTAACCAACCTTAGGTCACAGCTGATTATAGTTTTGACATGAGAATAGTTTTTAAATTGTTTGGGGATGCATCTGCCTAACTGAGGCAATAATCATTCGTAGAATGGATAGATTTTTTTTTTTAAGTAAGGAAGCAGTTCTCACCTTTCCTCCTCCACTTGGGAAATGGCATAGAGACTTCAGACTGTAAATCAAAGGGCATCAACACACAGTTCAAAATCTGGAAAAGGTGGTGGGGTAAAATGTCGACTGGGCGTAATGAGCACAGACTCCAGAACCTTCAGTGCAAGGAAATCTCTGCCAAAACTGGGTTACCCTTAATATCACTTTAAAAGGAAAATCACTGAGCCATGAGTGTCTCCAAAAACGAGCATTAGTAACTTACTAGTGTTTCAGTTGTCATTTCAAGGCAAATTAACGGCAAAACTAGAGAAAGCCATGATAAGATTCCTAGAATGTTTGCCGGTAGGGACCCTGATGATTTTCTAATTCAGGTCCTCTTTTTTTTTTTTCCTCCTAACGCCTCAGCATGAAAGGGTAAGGGCTTCCAGATTAGCCCAGCTGATCCAGGATCCACCCTGGCAACAAGAACCAGGACCTCCATATTTACAACTCCTGTCCACTCTCCACTCCTTTCTTTAAATAAAATATATTTTTTTAGTTGTTGTTGTTTGTTTTTTTTTAATGTGGAGAGTGCATTTTGGAGGACAGGAATTCCAGACAGATAGCTGTCAGACTAATTATAAATACTGATGATTCTTAACTTTGTGCCTGCTTCTCTCCGATTTTAAAGTAGCATGTATAATTTCAGCAGTGAACATCACGTCAAAGACAACTCGGTAAAGCAGCAGATGGCAGGACGACTGCAATGGCCCATCTCAAAACACATCTTACAACTGCAAAATACACGTCTGAAGACCACGGAGAGCCAAGGCTGCTGCCTGCCGGCTCCCTGCAGGCGGCATTCAGAACCTTCAGGAGTAGTACTCATTCCTCAAAAACATCTCTTTTCTCTCTTTCTTTCTCTCTCTCTCTCAAAAATAAACTCAATCTAGAATCTGGATTTGCCGGTTCGTCATTCACCTTGAAACCTTGACTCCTTCTTTAAAAGAGGAAAAGCCCTTGAGCTTTTAGTCTGTGGTGTCTTGCCGACCCCTGTGCAGAATCCACGCAGTGCCTGGCACTCAGTTTACCCGAAGTCCCGGGTAAGTATCTGAGGAGCATTTGAGTCAACAGGGAGGACAGAAGCCACTGGCAGAAGACCCCCTGGCGTCACCTCGTGTTAATCGGATAATGTGCGACATTCCGTCCCGCCACAAACTCTGAGGGAGATGCACACCCTCTTTTCCAGAAGCAAACCGGTTGCACCCCAAAGTGCCGTGCAGCATTTTCTCCCAAGAATCCACTAGCCCCACGCTCAGATCGCGGAGCAGCCCTGCCTCCCCGCCAGTTGCATTCTCCTTCTTGCCGCATATCTGACCGAAGGTTGAGTGGGCGAACCTGGGCCCCAGGAGCTCCGTTTCTCAGCCCTGGCTGGCGAGGCGGCGGCAGAACTCAGCCTCTGGCCGCGAGCGCCGTGTCCACCGCGCGGGGCAAAGGCACGCGGGCTTCAGGGCTGGGGGCTCCCATTCTAGGGTGCAGCCGAGTTTCTAAGCAGGTGACACTCGGGGGTGACGCCCGGGACGCCTTCCAACACCCTAACCCCCCGACCAGGACCTCTGGGGAGATACTGGTCCCGTCAACCCCAAGCTGTCACCTCCCAGGCCGGCCAAGTGGCGCCCCCTGTCGCCCCTGTGCGTGCCGGGACACTCACCGCGTAGTGCAGCTGCGGTTTCTGGCGGTGTGCCGGGTCCCCCATGTCGCCACTGAGAAGGAGTGACGGGCCCCTGAGCACAGCCTGGGGTCGCGGCGTCTCTCCGAGGTCCCCCTATTTCACCGCCATCCCGGGTCAGCCCCCGGACGCGAGCCCCGTTCCCCGCGCCCTCAGCGCTCCGCAAAGCCCGCAGGCACCAGCGTCCCGCCTAGAGGCTGACAGGGACCGGGAGGAGGTGGCGGCCGCGACGTAGAGGAAGGAGAGGGAGGTGGAGGAGGAGGAGGGCGAGGAGGAGGAGAGGAGGAGGAGGAGGAGAGGAGGGGGAGGAGAGGGGAGCGGCGGAGTCAGATGGGATGGGCGGGTGCTTAATTCCTTCCGCTCCTGGCGGGCTCCTGTCACGGCCGCCGCCGCTGCCGCCGCCAGCTGCTGGGGGCTGCAGCGACCGAGCGCGCCCACGACAGGTGTCAGGGCGGCCGGCGCTCCCACCTCCTGCCCCTCCACCCCTGCCGGGCCCGTGGGAGCCGCGCTGCCAGCGCTGGGGCTGCGAAAGCCCTCAGCACCAGCGAGAGGGCGAGCTTGGGTTTCCAAGAAAGAGCGACTTTCGCTAACTTTGAAAGGGGTGTGGGCCTGACGCTGGAAGGCGATTCGGAACCCGCTTCGGGGAGGGCGGAGTTTTGGTGCTCGGAAAGCCCTCCTTGGCGAGAGTCTCGATGGCGGGAACCCCGGGAGAGGGCAGGCCTGAGACGGGCCAAGTAATGCAGCCCCGGGGAAGTGAGGAAGGCCTGAGGAAGGCCCGGCGGGTTGCCGACCTGACCGCGCCACTTTGGGTAAACTGAGTCCCAGAGAGCTTGCGGGACCTGGGCATGTCTGAGGAACCCCGCTGGAAGCGGGAGTCGCGTGAGAATCTGCCGGACGCAATGGCTGGTGTTGGTGCCAGGCTGAATCCGAGTTGGGGGCTGGGGTCGCTGCTTTCTGTGCCTTAGTTCTGACGTGCGCCTCAGGAAAGGGCACAGCACGAGTCTGGAAACAGAAGAAACGTATTCTCTTTGCAAATGCTGCCAGAGGAACCAAATGATTTTTAGCACACACTGGAGGGTCACAGCACCACTGAACACTGGCCTCCGCTGTATGATCCCTTGGGGAAGTGTGCACTTGGAAACACCCCAGAGGTCCCTCCCTCGGCCTGGCATTCTGTGATTTACCTGAGGTTTCCCAAAAGCTAAGTCCAGACAAAGGCAGGGTCTGGGGCCAGTGTGGAGACTCCAGATCCAGTGAAATCCATCAATCAAAGCCGGAGAAGGGTAGCTACCCAGGGGAAGGCGGGTTTCTGGGTGGCCTGTCTCCATTCTTCAGGGTTCCCACGGTACTGGACTTGGCCAGGAGCACTTCCTGTGCTCTGTGTGGGTGCACAGGGTGGGAATAAAGGAAATAATATGTGTCCCCCATGTTTGAGCCCTTACAATTCAGCTGGATGAACCACCCAACTAATAATATTTTGAAAACAATGGCATCGTAATTGTAAATATGGACATTGTAAAAACAACAACAACAACAACTGGGAATGTGAAGCCAGGGGCACAGGTATCCTGAGGACTAGATAATCCCATGACCACTCATCTTTCTGGAAAGCTCTAAGATTACATTTGCTAAAGCTGATCACATGCTTGCCCTCTGATCCAGGAATTCCACTCCTAGATGCGTGGAGAAATGGGTGCCAATGGCTTCCTCACGTACGAGGATATTTAAAATCTTTAGGTAGATTCGCCAAAATGAAAACAATCGAGATGCCCATCAACAGCTCCGCGATGGACCGGTGGTGGTCTGTTCACACAATGGGATATTACTCAGCAATGAACGGAACAGAATACTGACACACACGATGACACGGATTATTCTCACAAATGTGGAAAGAAATCATACACAAAATAGGACACAGTGTATAATCCTACTTACTTATTCCAGAATTGAAATTCAAATGTTGAACTGAAATAGGCAACTGTGACCAACTTATGGTTACAGAAGCCACAACAGGGATAAATAAACAAGGAAATAAATATAAACAAATGAATATCTATAACCAAGATAGGGAGTTGGTACTGACTGGGAAGGGGGCACAAGGGAACCTTTCGGGGTGCTGGAGACGTTCTGTATCTTGATCGGTTAGACACCTTACCCGAGGACACCCACATGTAAAATCTCACTGAGCACTCCAGTTCAGATTCCTGTAATTTACACCCTTTGCTATGTGTATTTTATACTGCAGTAACATAAAAATAAGCTAAAAACCAGTGCCCTGTCCCAAACGGGAACTTATGACCAGCGTGTTGCCCCCTGTCTTGAGAGAAAGTCCACGTCACCATTCACCCCAGTCCCCCTGCAGCCCGCGCTGCACAGGTCTCCTTCACCCTGTGCTGCCTGGGAGACCAGAGCTCGCCTGCTCACCTTGGAGGTCCTCCCTGCTTCCTCACACCTCCAGGCAGAGCTGGAAAAATGATATGCTCAAGTCCCCTCTTCACTTTGGCTCTGCTCTGCTGTAGAAAGCAGCCGTTAGAGCTCTGGCAGCGAAGACCCGTAGGATAAGGCAGAGAACCAGCATCGGCTTCACCACGCGGCATCTTTCAGAGAATGAAGCCCGGACCCATTTAGGGACCTTCACTTCACCGTGGTCTATTTAGAAAGCTGAACTCTCTAGCTTTAGGATTTCTCTATCATACTGGCCATCGAACCTCCAAAGCTAAAAATCCTTTGCCCTACAGAAACAGGTTCATTATTAATATACATAAACAATACAAGGTGTGTCCCTGGATTTAAAAACCTGAACTGTGGGGCGCCTGGGTAGCTCAATCAGTTAAGCCTCTGCCTTCAGCTCAGATCATGATCCTGGGGTCCTGGGATGGACTGAGCCCTGCATGGGGCTCCCTGCTAAGTGGGAAGTCTGCTTCTCTCTTTCTCTCTGCCCCTCCCCCAACTCGTGCTTGCTCTTTCTTTCAAATAAATAAATCAAATTTTTAAAAAACACCTTAACAACAGTGCTGTGATCATTACCCCTGAGTAAGCCGCCCCCACGTTAAATTGGCTCCCCTCACATTGTTGGTGTGCCACCGTTGAAAAATGTGTTGTCACGGAACAGCATTATCATAAGCCAGAAAAAAATCCATCATTCCCGAACTGTGTGCTTACATTCTAGGAATGACTTCTGCCTGCTGGCATATTCCTTGCTAAATTGTCACTGCTAAGTCAGAGTTAAATTCTTAAGTGCAACAGGGCTGTTTTTCCGTGTTTGAAAGGTCTGGGGAGATAAGACAAAGCATTTGAGAAAGGAAATGATCGATTCATGCTGCAAGACACTAAATTCACCTCAGAGGGAATCCCACACCTTTTCAATTCTCAGTCTGCTCGTTCAAGACTCAAGAAGGGACCTAGGAGATTGTGCCAAACTTGTAAAGTCCTATTAAGTCTTAAACAATTTGAATTCCACACATTATTTCTGTTTGAATATATTTCAAGGCATAGTTTAAACACCGCTCCAATCAACAAGTCTTATTTGCACATCTCTGCTCCTAAGTATCCTCTCCATGGTGTTTATTTATTCACTCGGTCACTCATTCAGTAAATATTTTTAAGGGCATACAATCTGCCGGTATTGTCCTAGGTCATTTAAACTACATTTTAACATGGCAGGTGGTTTCGAAATTCCAGTTTTGTCTGTTGGGTGACCATGGGAGATGACCCCAAGCACATGAACCCGCCCCTAGCGGAGGCTGAAGTTCATGCCACTCGCTCGTTACGTTAAGAGCCTGTGTGGCTAATGTTCTCTTCTGGTTAGTCACTTTTTCAAAAAATAATACATTTCTCTGATGTTTATCATTTCCCCCAGAGAGGACTCAGAAATAATCTCTAGGAGTTCCTCCACCAGCATCACTTTTGAGATAAACATGTGTCATCCTCACAGCGAATTTCCTTGCCTTCCTGTCCCCTGAACATGACAGCATTTTCAGGACTAAGGGCTGTCCTTGCCACCACAGCATTGAAATTAAAACCCCTGTTTGCATTTACTCCGCCCGCCTATAAGCTGAGTTGACATTTTCCACACTCTGGTGCCAGCCCAGGGGTGATTAGTTTTTCAGGAAAACTTTACCCAAACCCACGGAAGCAAATTCAGCTTCAGAGTTTAAGAGGAGCTAAGGGCCATCTGAGCACTAAAACCTACGTAGGCTCGCAGGGTAAGGCCCCGCTTGGAGGCCCGGCCCTGTCACAGAGTAGCTCTGAGACCCTCTTGGGTGGGGAGACCCCTTCCCTAAAACCCTGTGCCTATGCTCTGCCATCCTACTGTCTTGTCAATCCACCTGCTAGGGTACTTCTCAAATTCTGAATTTAAAAAAATTGGTAACATATAATGTGCAGCTTAATGAATTTTTGCAAAACATATGCCCATCATGAGCATCACTGAAGTCAACCGAGAGAGTCCCAAGTCCCTCGGCTGTATTGTAACACCCTCCCCCCCAGCGGCAGACACTGCCCTCTATTTTATGGACTTGACTTCTTTGCTTCCCTTTTATAGCAGGGTTTCTCAATCCTAGCACTGTTGACATTTGGGAACCAATAATCCTCCACTCCCCCACCAGCTTTATTGAGATAGAATTAACATATAACATTATTTAAGTTTCAATATTTATTTAAATAATTACCAGAATAAGATGAGTTCATATTTCTATCTCTTCACATAGTGACCATATCTTGTGTGTGTAGTGAGAACATTTAAGACCTATTCTCTTAGAAACTTTCAAGTATACAACATAGTATTATTAATTACAGTCACCACACCACACACTGGATCCCTAGAACTTCTTCATCTTATAACTGGAAGGAAATTTGTACCATTTGACCATCATCCCCTCGTTTCCCCCACCCCAGGCAGCCACCATTGTACTCTCTGTTTCTATGAATTTGCTTGTCTTTTTTTAGATTCCACATATAAGTGAGATCACCAGTATTTGTCTTTCTCTGACTTATTTCACTTAGCATAATGGCCTTGAGGTCCATCCATGTTGTTGCCAGTGGTAGGATTTCCCTTTGCTGTGGCTGAAATACGTGTATGTACACACACACACACACACACACACACACGAGATGGGGAGAGACAGAGACCGAGACAGAGACCGAGACAGAGACAGAGACAGAGACAGAGACAGAGACAGACAGGGAGAGATGGGGGTCAGGGAGAGCTGTCACACTTTCCTTATCCATTTAGCTGCAGACATATACTTAGGCTGTGTTCCTATCTTGGCTATTGCAAATAATACTACAATGAACATGGGAGGGCAGATATCTCTTCGAGATCCTAACTCCAGTCCTTTCGGATACACATCCAGAAGTGGGATTGCTGGATCATACAGTAGCTAACGAACCTCCATCCATTTCCCACAGGGGCTGCAGCAATTTCCATTCCTACCAACAGCATGCTAGGGTCCCCTTTCTCCACACGCTCACCAACGCTTGCTATCATGTGTCTTTTTGATAAAAGCCACCCTGACAGGTGACATGATATCTTCGTGTGGTTTTGATTTGTGTTTCCTTGATGATAAGTGATGCTGACCACTTTTTCATGTGTCTCTTGGCCATCTGTCCGTCTTCCCTGGAAAAATGTCTATTCCAGTCCTTCGCCTGTTTTTACACTGGACTGCTTGGGTTTGTTTTGGTTTTGGTTTTGCTCTTGAGTTATTTCGCTGTTAACCCTTCATCACATACAGGGTTGGCAGATATTTTCTCCCATTCCTTCTACCTTTTCCTTTTGTCAATTGCTTCTTTTGCTGGGCAGAAGCTTTTTACTTTGATGTCATCCCACTGTTTATTTTTGCTTTTGTTTCTTGTAGCTTTGGTATCATACTGACAGTTCTTGACTGTGGAGGCCTTCTTCTACCCACTAGACGCCAGCATTATCTCCCTCCACCAACTGTGGCAACCACAACTGTCTCCAGACATTGACTAATACTCCCTGGGGTGGGGAGCAAGATCACCCCTGTTTTGAGAACTACTGCTTCTTAGGAAGTTGAGCATCCATAAATATTAGAGCTCAGTGTGGTCGGTTTTCTTACTTTATATAAATGATTTCTACGTATACTTTATTACATGTGGCTTCTTTCACTCAATATTGTCTTAAGGCTCTTCCATGGCGTAGGTAGACATAGTTGATTCATACCCACTGTTGTTTGGAATCTCACTGTATGTGTTTACCACTGTTTATCTTTCCAACTGTGATGGACATTTGTGTCCTTCCCAGTCTGGGACTACTGAAAACCATACTGCTTGTATATCCTTCCACAAACCTCCTTGGGCACAAGCACATGCATTTGTATAGGGTGCACATCTAGAAACGGACTTGCTAGGTCATAGGTATGCATGTCTTTAACTTGATTGGACAGTGCCCAATAATTTTCTGAACTCATTGTACCAATTCGAATCTTTATTTACACTACAGTATAAATAGACTGAACACAGTTTATATAAAGACTGAACATAGTTTAGAGTTGTCTCTCTTCTAGGTTTTCTCATGGGGCTACAAAGATACAACTCAGGAAATCAAATCTAGGACCAGGAAGGAGAGATGGGGAAGAAGCTTAAGGTCCTCTTCGTCCCAAATCACATGTATCCCGTAAGTGAAGACTTTAGTAGCCCTGCTCAGGCCATGCCATTGCTGACTCCGTCCACACATACCGTTAAAGCGATGGATACATCAGCTATGCCTTTGGAGAAAGACATTTTATTTGGCAGAAGTTCAGTATACTGGGAGGGGGGCACAGTATCTCAGCAACCCAACTGCAAACGTAAGCGTCACGTATAGAATTACCATTTTGTCCCATGGCCACAATTTCTCCCCTTCTTCTTAAGTCTAACATGGATGTGTAGATGGGAGGGATCCAAGAAAGAATAAAGGATCCCATCCCTTGCTCCAGGTAAGCTAGAGAGAGACAACCCCCAGCCTGAAGACACACCCTGTCCGAAGAACAGTGAAAGAGGAATTCCTAGGGGT